>NC_140490.1:44580139-44935139 GCF_964271855.1 Acomys minous
AGACAGACACAGACAGGCACATAGACACAAACATACAGACACACACACACACACACACACACACACACACACACACACACACACACACACACACACACACACACACACCCCAGAGCAAATTATGGGGATACAGGAAGGGAAAGGAATCTGTTACTCAGGACCTGGTTGAAGACTCTTGTCAGTTGAGAATCAGGAACCCCCAAAACAATGAACATTTAATTACACCCCTTATGTCTTCCCAGGGGCCAACTGCCATCTTCTGGGAACCTCACCCAGAAAGCTCCCTTATAACAAAAGAGCATATCCTGCCCACTCGTCCCCACTCTGCTACCCTAGTCCTAGTGGCTTCCAGCTTCATCTCCTGTCCAGAGCATCCTGCCCCAATGACCCGAGGTCACCAATCAGAAGGGACTTCCCATCTTCTGTTTCCTGCAGCCTCCAGCTTTATCAAGTTCTCTGGGCCTGTCCCTTGTCATCTCCAGGAACGCCACTGCCCTGCCTCTGTATGCAGACAACTGGCTTCCTTGCAGAGCCAGCCTCGTGACTGTCCACTGCCAGCCAGCCAACATAGTAAATAGCCTCTCACTATCTTAAATGCTTTTTAAAGTGTGGGGAGAAGTCCTTAATAACCCTCCCAAATGTCAGTTAGGCCCACCAGAACAGTATGTGTTTACTATCAAGACATATCAGTTTGTTTCTTCTTTGAGAAGACCCAGCCATGGTCTCCTGTGTGCCTCTCTTTCCTTCAAGTGTCTCTCTCTGTCTCTCTCTCTCTCCCTCCATCCTCCATCCTCTTTCTCCCTCCTCTCCCTCTTTCCCTCCCCCCTTCAACACTCATGGTTAAAACCTGTGTTTAAATCATCTTTTAATAAGCTGCAGTTGGCTACTCTGGTTGATGATAGACACCGCTGTGTAGTGAAGGATCTGGCTTTGCCCACATTGCGGTTTCTGAGAGGTTAAAGGAGGCCTGACTGATGTGGGTGAGTCTTAGAGCCGTGCATCCATTCCTGCTGCAGCTCACAGTAGAACTACAGTTTGGTACTGACAGGTACAGCCATGAATTCAACTGAGTCAGAAAAATCAGATTCATATTGATAGCTCCAATCCAAGTACAATAAATACCCTTGCTACTGTCTTCATTTTAGCTCTTTCTGTAACAGAAATATGGACGATATGTAAAATACCTATTATATATGCATGTGTTTGTTTACAAAAATATATATATGATATGTAAGCATAAATATATACAGTATAATTATATATATAAATACATACATACACATGAGAATGGATCACTTTTGAAACTGAACCCAGTTACTGGATCAGCCTTCTACTTTTTCTCCCCATATACACATAAACATCCTGGCCCTGATTGTGAGCACCTAAGGCTCTTGCCATGTGATGTAAGTAGGAACATGAGGCAGCAGCAGGCATTTGGCAGCCAGCCCAGCATTTAAATATACTCATCTATGTTCCTAGAGTAAGAATGGCAGTCTCCTAGCTTAAAGCCTTCTCCCGAGTGCTGAATCTTAGAGTTTGGTTTAGGGACATCTTTGATGTCACTCGGCTCCAAGATTCCGTGAGGCTCTGTTTCCATGCCGCTCTGTAACAGAGACATTTATTTACAGGCAGCCACCCTGCCCTGCCTTGAGCCTCCTTGAGCTCCCTTGGCCCCAGTTACAAGGTGGGTGGAATGGGCGGCTTAATAAAGAAGACGACCTTCAAAACTGAAGGAGACCCCTCATACATGCGGAAGGCCCATGTGAACAACCTTGGAGAGGAAAAGAGGACCAAGCTTCACATTCAGAAACTACAGAAAGCTCTAAGCATCCGCTTCAGGGAGATTGACAAAGAGAAAGCAGCACTGAAGAGGTTTTTGGTAAAACTTCACAGGACAACTGGTTATTTTCCTCGAAGGCAATTCTGGTGACCATTGGCACTGCAGGTGCAGGATTCATCTGTAAACTTAAAATCCAAAACCGTCGAGTCTCCATTGTCTCCATATCACCAAAGGAAGCAGTAAAACACCAACCAGAACCCAGAAACAAGACTTTAACAGAGGACACAGATGGGACGCCTTTGAAAGAACCCACTGTCTCTCCAACAACAGAGAATGAGCCTAGATTTCCCTGCGTGGTTCCATTTCTTTACAGCTCAAAGTGGTA
Source organism: Acomys minous (assembly GCF_964271855.1). Taxonomy (NCBI): domain Eukaryota; kingdom Metazoa; phylum Chordata; class Mammalia; order Rodentia; family Muridae; genus Acomys; species Acomys minous. The sequence continues at coordinate 44,582,305 of NC_140490.1, forward strand.
CCACACAGTGTGCACATATTTTTAACAAGCTTTCCTTGAGATAAAAATAAAGCTTAATTATCTCTTTCTTATGCTTGTCATAAAATACATACTATATTTGCCTGGATTCTGTTTTTTTCTCATTTGATATGATTTTAATGATGTTTCTATAGGTTCCATAGTGTGAATAAGTAACAGTTGATGCCCAAATTTAGATGAGTCTGTAAGAGGAGTTGTTTCAAACCTATATGTGCTGTATGTGACACTGCATGCAGAAGCCTCTTCAAGGTGGAGATGGCACAGAGTCTTCAGAGCACACATGTAAGTCATACTGCAGACGTTCTCCCCCTCGTGGCTGCAGCCCTCACGGCAGTCATTGCGTTTTTCACCATTATTCCTGTCACTATGGCAGAGCTAGGGCTGATCCTACCTCTTTTGCTAAAATCTCATGATCTTAGCAAACTATCCTCTTTTGTTTTCTAAGGCTGTGATGTGAGGCTGGACCAAATCACTTTGAAGCTTTAAGTTCTTTGGCACTAAAGGTCTATGTCTCTATTTTGAAATGTTTTTTTCAGAATACTAGAGAAAAAACATGACTCTCTCTCTCTCTGTGTGTGTGTGTGTGTGTGTGTGTGTGTGTGTGTAATTTTTTCCATTTTTCCGTTTACACACAATACATACAGGGCAGGTACAATGGCCTAGGCTGAGGTGTACATGGGACAGGTCTAATTTTTTATACACAGAAGGCCTGTGTGTGTAACTCTAAGTAGAGATAATATGACTCCTTATCGCTTTTTCAGACATCCTTAGCATTATTAATCCCACCTCCCTCCCTCTCCCTCTGTGTTACTCTCCCTCTCAGCCATGTTCATCAAATGCTCTGGTCACAGTATCTAGGAAATAGAAAAAGCTGAAATGTTTTGAAAATGATGAATGGATAATGAAAATGTAGTATATAGACACAATGGAATTCTATTCAGTTAGAACAAAATGAATTCATGTTAATTGTTGAGACTGGCCCTCTCTTTGAACCTGGACCTCGCCCTTCCTGCTAGACTGTCGGGCCAGCCAGCCCCAGGGATCCCTAGGCTCCCCAACATTGGGATTATAAGTATGTGCTACCACACACAGCAAAAGCTGTCTGCTGGAGATGAAGCTCAGTGTCACGTCCTTGCATGGCAAGCACTGGCCAACCTCTTCCCAGCTTCTTGAAAGAGCCGATTATTAATTCAGAAGACAGTTATAATGTCTTCCCATGATATCGTGTGTAAATTTCTCAATACAGCCTATAACCCTGTAGATACTCGTGTGTATGTGTAATGGCATGCTTGTCACAAACCTAGATGCCCTGCATGTCCCTTCTTAGCTTGGATGGCTTTGTGAAGAGTCTCAACAGACAGGCGGCGTTACTTTTGGTTTTCAGCTATGATCCCTGCTGCCTTAAATCTCAACCACCAGCTATGACACTGTGTCAGCAGTTGAAAGCATGGTCAAATATGGCATAGATGTATGTAAATATAAACATAAATGTAATGTCAGCGTGAGGGTTTTGAGGTGGATCAAGGAAGAGAGAGGACTACATGTGATAGAATACAACATAGACATGGCACATTGAGAGACTGTCAAAGAAAAGAATTTCCTCAGCATGGGGGCCCGCATCGCAGATGGGAAACAGGCTAGGAGCAGGAGGAAAGTGGCGGCAGGGAGGGTCGAGTTCTTGGGTGAAGCAGGGATGGAGCATATATTACCTCAGGATGCTACAACAAAGTCACATGCGGAAGAGCTTAATAACTATGTATCCCTTCACTGAATTGGAGAGAGAGGTTAGAGGTCAAGGTGTGGGAACAGCGGGTCTCTCCAAAGGGCTCCCTCCTCCCAGGGTCCTTATATCATCAGCCCTAAGGAATGGGAATCCACACGTTCATTTTAGGGAGGCACAGTTCAGCCAACCTGGATCAGAGAGTTTGGAAGAGCAGCAGCAACAGCAGCCTGGTTTGCTAAAGCCTAAGGTTTATCTGTTGCGAGTAGATTAGCATACTCTAAATAATAGAAAATCTGTTTGCCTGGACTATAGTTAATTCAATAGGCTATGTGAATATTTTGGTTTAGTGTCAACCGATTTTAAGCTAAGAGCCTCAGCTTGTTAAGGTGTACATAACACCTAGCAAATACTCAGGGGCCAGTGTACACTTGTTTATGTATATATTGTATACATGTTATAATATAGGTTGTAAGTTATTTTCTGATGCTCAAGTTTAAAGCCAGTGATAAAGCATTTTGAAGACTTATTTTTGTAAAGGTAACAAGCCAGGATCTGTTTTGGTAGTGATGTTTTGTTTTTTATTTTTTGGGTTTGGGGTTTTTTATATTTTTGTTATATTTCTTTTTTTACATATACATTTATATTATTACACATAAATAAAATAAACTACATACAGCATAACAAAACAATCAGGAATTATATAAATGTTACATTCATAGTGTTTTGGGTATTTGTATTTGGCAACCTTGAAGAAAACATCTTTCCTATCTTAATGAGTCTAAAATTCTGCATGTAAATCAATATCTATCATATCTCTATCACCTTAGAACATCTATCTAGACCTAAAAACATCTTCAGCTCTAAACAACTAAGCTTAATTGTTAGACTAAACTGTCTGGTCTTCAACCCCATCAGAGACTTGAGAAGGAATAAAACTTAAATGCCTGAGTGAACTGGAAGTGCAGGTTAGCAGCTTCCAAAATGAAAAAAAAAAAGTGACAGAGGCAGTTTGCTGCCTGAGTAGTCACCCAAAACTCTCTATAATGTTGGAACATCATCTTCAGCCTTCTGGCCCAATATATCTGACAGACATATTTGTGAGGCAGGAACTATTGAGGACTTGCTTACCCTGTCTTGGCAGAGTTTGGCTGTTGACTGTGCCTGCATCCGAGCTTGCCCATTTTTAGATAGAATTCTGTCTGTGGCTGAAACAAGGACATTTTCCCCAGTGTGAAGCCATCTCCATAAAGCGGTTCTTTGATGCTCATCATCATCTTTGTGGTTGCAGCAGGGGTGGGGGTTGAGATAGGGTGCCACTTTGTAGCCAGGCTGGCTTGTAACTGACTATATAGCCCAGGCCGGCCCCTAATCCATGACAGTTCTCCTGACTTCCTGGAAATATGTAAGCCACTATCCTGGACACACACCAGAACTTCAAGGCCTGTTCTTAGCCAGTTGGTCTACTTAGTAGGGGAAAGCCCAGAAAATATGATAAAAGGTTCCGATTTGACTCTGGGGCCCTTTGAAACATGCCCCTCGCTATTGGTAGGGCTTAGGGCAGGGACTAGATGGATGAGTGTGTGGTTGAGAGATCCTGTTCAGCTCCCAGCACCCATGCCAGCCAGCCTCCAGCCATCTGTAACTCCAGCTCCAGGGTTACGCTGACTGTGACCTACACATGCGCTCGTGTACACACATACTCACCCCTAAGTATAATGAAAATACTGATAACAGCAATACATCTGCTTCCTAAAACCTTAGGACAAAACATAGTAAGATATGCCAACAGGTGCATGGCTTATCAGCAAACGCCAGCACCCATCATCTGAAACCACAAAGCCTGAAGGGCACTGAGGCTCCATGCAAAGTCCCAGCCCTTACAGGTGGCTATTTCCATGGCCATGGGTCTCTGTGTTGCTATTCAGCATCGTGTAGTTCACCACACTCGTGTTGTGCTTGCTGCCCTCCAAACCAGTGACCCCTCGGGCACGAAAGTAAGGTGCTGTTGGAGAAGCTGTGTACGGTGGTGGGTTGGTTCTAGTGGGGTTTATGAGAGTGAGTTGTTAGAGTGGTGTTCTGCTTAATAAAAGCCCACTGGAATTTCAAACCAAAACTGAATACAGAAAATAATGTCCAGGGTTTAGACAGATAAAACCCTGAGGCCGCTTGATTCTCGGGACCTCTGGCCTGCCATTGCCACCTGTGTCCTCTGTGTTTATGTGAAGGTAAGTTCATGGAGCTGTGCAGTTCTAGGTGGTAGGTGTCAGAGCACGTGATAGTTCAGTGAAGCAAGCCTTTGCTGTTGTCGGCCCCTGGGGCACCTGAGTTGGGTATGGGCTCAGCCTCTGTTGTCCGTATATTTGTGTGAGGTGTGTTTTCCATTTGTATCAGTATCACTGGTCAGGGAAGGATAACCAGTGGAAAGCTATGCTGATGGCTAAGACTGGCTTGTCATGATGTGCTAAGCATTTGTATTTGGGTGTCACACTGATAATGGCGTCTCTGTTGATCATGAGGTGCTAGAAGCATCCGTGTGTTTTTAATGAGTATGGGATAGGATTTTGCAGATGGTCTCTGCATTTGCAAAAAACCAAAAAACCAAAAACAAACCAAAACAAAAGAAAGAAAAAAGTTAATTTAGTTGTATACCAAATTTGATCCTTAACCAAAAAGCATTCACATGTGGGCTCTTCATAGGGAAGACAATTTACTTTTATTTCTTTAAAATGGAACTGGGCCATAATAAAAGCTGGCTGCTACAGTGTTAACATGGCAGTTACCTTATGAGATTGTCTGTTCTCACTGTCACACACACAGCTGTGGTGCTCCAGGGGTATCCATCCCCCTGAGAGGATGCTGCTATCACTATACCAATACTTTCCTTCCTAATCAGCTTTGCTGCTGGCCTTTGGATGACTGTCTATCTTCTGTGAGATGTGAGATTTAAAAAAAAAAAGATCTTAGAGGGCTGGAGAGATGGCTCAGAGGTAAGAGCACTGATTGCTCTTCCAGAGGTCCCGAGTTCAATTCCCAGCAACCACATGGTGGCTCACAGCCATTTATGATGTAACCTGATGCCCTCTTCTGGCCTGAGGTGTACATGTAGACCACTGTATAAATAATAAATCTTTTAAAAAATACTTTTAAAAAATCCCAGAAGAAGGGAATTTCCCATGGCTAAGAAAGGGTAGAGTAGAAACTGTGGTACATTTACACTATGGAATACTACTTAGCTATTAAAAACAAGGAATTTCCAAAATTTGTGGACAAATGGGTTGAACTAGAAATGATATAATGAGTGAGCTAACCCAGAAGCAGAAAGAGTCACATGGTATATACTCACTAACATCTGCACACTAGCCCAAGGGGCATGTCCCATGAATGTCTTCACTTATCAGGAAAGTGGGACAGAGGGGAGGACATCCTATTGGGACTCTAGGAGAGAGAAGCATGGGAGAATGGGGTAATAGAAGGATCCAGAGGGTCCTAGAATCTTACAAGAAGAACATTGTGACGGGCAGATCTGGGCCCAGGGGTCCTGCTCAAACTATGGCACCAGCCAAGGACAATACATGCAGTAAACTTCAAACCCCTACCCAGATCTAGCCAATGGACAGGACATTCTTCACAGTTGAGTGGAGAGTGGGGTCTGACTTTCACATGAACTCTGGTGTCCCATATTTGACCACGACCCCTAGATGGGGAGGCCTGGTGGCACTCAGAGGAAGGATAGCAGGTTACCAAGAAGAGACTTGATACCCTATGAGCATATACAGGGGGAGGAAATCCCCCTCAGTCACAGTCATAGGGGAGGGGAGTAAGGGGAAAATGGGAGGGAGGGAAGAATGGGAGGATACAAGGGATGGGATAACAACTGAGATGTAATATGAATAAATCAATAAAATATAATTTTTAAAAAATTTAAAAAAAGAAAGGGTAGAGTAACACAGTAGAGACTGGCATTGCAGGTCATGTGTGCCCAGCAGTGGGGAACTGGCTGCTCCCTAATAGTGTGGGAGTACTTGTCGAGCCTGAGACTGGATTGTTGTAATCTGAGTGGAGCAGGTACGAGAGTAGCCGCTGAGGATGCCTGGCCACATAGCATTGTCAGAGACCTGCTGGTCCTAGATGACAACACACAGGGGTCCCTATCAGGGCCTCAGGAAGGCCAGCAGCTCCTTCTGTGAGGAAGGAGAAAAAGGTGGAAAGGTCATGTGGTTCCTTGGCTGTGAGAGGCAACATCTGAGCTCTCCATCCATGAAAATTGTAACTTGTTTCTAGCATGATTATTAGAAATTATAACATTGATGTTGGAGGTCCCTTGATTTATAATAAACTTAAATGTGGTACAGCCAAATCTTGTACATTGTTTAGACAAAGAGCTGCATTTTTTGAACTGACTCAATACTCTTTAAAATCCCATTCCATTTTCTTTTGATAGTCTATTTTTTTCTTTTTCTTTCTTTCTTTCTTTCTTTCTTTCAGTCCTTCCTTTGACTGTGTCTGTCTCTCTCTCTCTCTCTCTCTCTCTCTCTCTCTCTCTCTCTCTCTCTCTCTCTCTCTCTCTCTCTCGTGTGTGTGTGTGTGTGTGTGTGTGTGTATGTGTGTGTTTTCCTGAGTTGGGGTTATGGCTATAAACAGCAAGAGCATGGCTAACACATGGTGGGAACGGGATGATGGGTTCCGGGAAGTAGGTACCTCACAGGGTGTCTGTAGCTGGCCTTTGCTACTTTGTGGGTTCTTTTCTTCCCACCCTTTACCCTCTGTCCCTGTTTCACCCCCTATTACTAGATAGCAGAGAAAGAAGGCAGGAGGGGAGGGATCCCTGAATCTAATTTCTTTCATTTTGTTTTTCCTTTGAGCACAACTGCTAACAAACCTTACCCAACTCCCACGAATGACCAGCAACCATCCACCCACCCCCTCCCAGGGCCCTGGCATTTATATACCCTCTGAAAAGTTGTCAGAATGCCAAACATCACACAATCACAGAAACTATCTGCAGCTGGCAAAACCACACTTCCACTAGAGCACGAGGCAAATTATAGCCAGCTGCTTCAGACAGCCCAAAGCGGCCCTCATCCCTAAACCTGGGGTTAAAACAAGAACATTCTTATCACTACAGGTGTCTCTAAACTTTTACACCGAGCAGTGGCTCTTAGGGAGCAATGAACATAACCTCAGCTGGGGGCTCAGACTCGAGGAAGGTCCAGGTCACCCCACAAAACAACCACTCCAGATGGCTAGATTTCTGTCCACACTGATACCTGGAGCGAAGCGGCTCCTTATTTGTATCCCTAACTCTTGTCTGTCAGCTTCTTTGAGAACTGAGTTGACAGCATGCCTTTTAACCCTGTGGTCCCTTTGGTACATAAAAGACTTACATTTCGGTCAGGCTGTGTAAGCTGCTCACACCTGACACTCCAACACTCAAGTTATGGAAGCCAGAAGTTCCAGAAGGATGGAGAGTTCGAGACAAATCTGGGTAGCAAGACTCCCATCTCAGATTTTAAGAACAGAGAGAAAAAAAATTTTTTTCAAAGCAGGTGAAATTTGTTTTATTTTTCTGCTTGAGATATTATTACAGTCTGAGATATTGCCAAGATTCCTGATTACCTGGAAGGTGATATTTACTTCTCGCAGTTTAAGAGCAACAACAAAAAACAAAGCTTAACAGAAACAAGCTGGAAATCTTTAAACAACCTTTTCGCTGACTGGCTAATGTTTCATAGTGTGCTTGACAGAGAATCAGTGCTATTATGACAGGAAGGCTAGTCATCCAAATTCCATGCAATGGGCTGACACAGGCCAATCTAAGAAGGCAGGCTAAAGAATTGATCAAGATCAACCATGTGAGTGAGAGGCAAATGTGAGGAGCATAAGCACTAAGACAGAGCAACAGGAAGATGATGGCCATGAGTCTAGGTCTAAGGAGGTAAGTTGGCAATTGCCAACATGTGAAGTCAGTACTTTCAACCTAAACTGATCCTTCCATTCTGGCTGTTCTCTAATGAGCAGTTGAATGGTTTTCAGTGATACTATCACTACTGGTATCATTACTTTAATAACACTGCTCAACCTAAACCTCATCTCCCTTTTTAAATGTTATTATAATTCATGTGGATTACATCCCAATTGTTATCCTCTGACTTGTATCTTTCCATTCCCACCCACCCTCCCTCTTCCACCCTATTCCCCTCCCCTAGACCTCTGACAGAAGGGGACCTCCTCCCCTACCCTATGACCACAGCCTAGCAGGTCTCATCAGATAACCTGCTTCCCCTTCCTCCGTGTGCCCACCAGCCTCCCCACCATGGGGAAGTGATCAAATTGGGGACACCAGAGTTTATGTCAGAGGCAGTCCCCACTCTCTCCACAACTGTGGAGAATGAGTTGTCCATTGGCTGTATCTGAACGGGGGTCTAGGTTTACTGCGTGCATTGTCCTTGCTTTGTGCAGGCCCCCCTGAGTCCAGATCTGCCAGCCTTGATGGCCTCCTTGTGGGGCTCCTTCCACCCTCCCATTCTTTCATACCATTTCCAGCGCTACAGCCAGAGCCCAGCAGCAAGTCCCAGAATCTATCCCAATCTCTAGGGAGAAATTTTATGCAATGCATGGCATCTAACAAAATAAAGATCAAGTCCAAATACCTCAGAGTTCAAATTTTCTTCACTTAACAGGTTGTTTGTTGTCTTTGTTGGGGTTTCTATTGCTACAGTGAAACAACAACACCAAAAAGCAAGTTGGGGAGAAAAGAGTTCATTCAACTTTTACTTCCACATTGCTGTACACCATTGGAGGAAGTCAGGACAGGAACTCAAGCAGGGCAGGAAACTGGAGGCAGGAACTGAAGCATAGGCCATGGAGGGGTGTTGCTCCCCATGGCTTGTTCAGCCTGGTTTCTTATAGAACCCAGGACCACCAGCCCAGGGATAACATCACCCATCATGGTCTGGACTCTCCTCTATTGATCCCTAATTGAGAAAATGCCTTATAGCTGGATCTCACAGAGGCAGTTCCTCTCTGATGACTCTAGCTTATGTCAAGTTAACAGACAAAATCAGCCAGGACATTTGCGTTGATTGGTCTGTGGGGCCTTAAGGGGAGGGTGCTTCTAGCTTGCAGCACACGTGGTGAAGAAACAGTAGCTCTGTGGGTGATGTCACTCTTTGCTCCATACTAATCACTCTATGCCACGTTTTATTGAAAATCAGCAATCTAATTTGTATATTTTCTAGTTTGTTGTTAATGTGAGCAATATGAAATTATTGTCCCCACAGTTCTAAAAGCATGCATTTGTATACAAAATATACCATGTATAATTAAGTCTTTTGATGTCATAATACCCAGTAAATAAAAGTGTGCTTCCTTTATAAGGTAAGAAGACTGGGGAGGGGCACGGACTAGGGGTTCTGCCATGGTTATCCGTATCCCTGCTTTGGAGCCCAGTTCTAGTTTGACATTTTCCATCTGAGGAATTAACATGTGCTAGCATGACGGAGGATCTGATTTCATTCAGTAGGGAAAAGTCTCTTCAGCTTTGTTTTTCACACACCACTCAAAACCTCACCTACAGAGTGTCTAACTTTCTAAATCCTCATGTTTTGGGACCTATTCTGCTTTATGCTTAGACTTGTAAACTTAGATTTTTCAAAACCTACTTTATTTAGAATTCTTAAACACTTCAATCTCACTTCTAGCCCACCAATGAGAGGAAGAGAAGAAAGAAGGTTAATAGGAAAAAGAGGTTGTGGACCTGTTTAGACATAGTTCCTTGGGCTAATTCCACACTGTGTTGTCAGGATGCCAGCAGTCCAGTCCAATAGCAAACACCCGACAGCAACACTGACCAATCTTTGTTTAATTATTAAGGCAGGCCTATCCCACTCTCTAACTCTTGTTTCTACAAATTGTCTTAACTAGTCGTAGCTCCACATGTATTTTAGAATCTTTTTTTTTCTTACATAAATATTATAGCAACACTGTCAGTACTCTACCTGGGAACGTAAAACAGTGACTGATGCAGAAAGTCTTTGTTTCCTTTCTGTAGTTTCTACTGTTCCTGGGAAGAATAGACAACTCCTCATCTCGTCGCGTTGCGAGTATACCGACTTTCATGTGTGGGTGCTTTTGCCACTGTTGCTGAGTTTGCCTTAGTAATTCTAACAACTTTCTTAGGTTTCTAAAACACACTATAGAAGAATGCAACATTTTAGAGCTTATTTATATTTAAAAGGTCCTGTATGTATTCCCACCTCCAGATAATATTTATAATGATAACATACTATTTATAATAAGAATACAAACTGTATAATAAGCTTATACAGGTCTTCAGTTTTGTCTTTTTATAATACCAGGACTTGAACCCAGGGCCCCACAAATTAGGCAAGTGCTCTGCAGGACTAAGCAACATCTATCTCCAGCCTTCATTTTACTTTTTATTTTGAGACAATCTAAGTTGCTCAGGGTTGGTTTAAACTCACTCAGTGGACTAGGGTGAACTTTCAAAATGGCAGAGGCCATGAGCCTGTCCTACTAGGCTTGGTCCTTAGTTTGCAGAAGGAAGGCTCATCCAGCTTTACGTGCTTGTCTGGGGGCCTCTTGCCCCATCAGGTGCACTTGTGCCCATGGATGCCATGGAAGAAAGCTTCAGAATTTGAATCTGAAGGATGCAAGAGTGCAGCATGTTTTCCAGGGCTCTTCCCGGGGCCCAGAGCATCACACCCAAGACCAGTGTTCCATACATTCAGCAAGATTATCTGGTCAGTCCTGGTACCTGGACTTCCTGTTTCCAGAAAGACTTTCCTTACCAAGCTGGCTTGCAACTCCAGAGCAGGTTCCCTAGACCTATTTGTGTTCTGGGGTATGGCCACCAGGCCTGGCCTTGCATCTCCCTAATGTCACTTTCCCAAGGAGGGAACTTAACAGGAATTCACCAGTGTCCTGAGGATGCTGCCTTTCAGAGGACCTGTAAATGGAACGTGCCCACGAGCCTCCAGCTGATCTGAAACTTCCCACGATCTTTGGCACATGACAGTTATCTTCCTTGCTGGACCATAGGATTCATGTCTGTTGGCTCCTCTTTCCTCTCCACCCTGATGCCCCACTGCCATCTAGGGAAGACTCAGTCCTGCTTACCCTCAATCTCAGGCCACGAGTCAAGTCTTAGAACATCACAGAGAAGTGTGGTGGAGCCAGGTGAGGACTCCCACTGACAGCTTCAGAGCAGACACTCTTATGGCGTCATCTATGTCCCACATGGCCGTGGTCATTTATGGTATATACACTATTGCTAAAGGCTTAATGTAGAAAACGGTGCATTCAGATATTAGGCAGAGCTGTCTGGAGTTCCTGTGTTTATTCCTCAAAAATAAGGAGCTATTCCTCAAGACAGAAAAATCTTCATTATGTGAGTCTTAGTTGGAGGTACCTCTAAGAACTAGGCTCCTCCTCTGTGCGTGTGGACCTGTGACCCTAAGACAGAGTGTGAGAGAAGCAGGGGCAGACATATGTGCACACACACAGCACTTTGAGTCTCCCTCCAGAGCATGTGGGAAGTGTTTTCAATGGAGGTGGCTGGACCCTGTTCAGTGGTAGTGGAGGACAGAGCCTGAGAGAGCAGGCCTGGCTGTCTCCTCCTGCCATGTGACCTCGCTCCATCCAAGTTCTCCAGCCTTCTCTTTGAAAGTGAGATGCTCTCTTGGCGTCCGCCAAGTTCCATGGTTGGTTTCAATGGGGGCACTGCCAGCACATTCTGCTCATAAATTAAGAAGCCTAGTGGCACAGCCGGGGATCCCATGCTGACCAGTTCTAAACTGCCATCCTTACTGTGCTTGGTTGGTGCCCTTGAGTTTCTAAGATGGCCTCACAGAATTCATTTCAGTGACAGCAAAGCCTATGTATGAATGTGTGTCTACAGCACCACACCGCACAGGCAGATGAAAGTATTTTAATTAGATTTTTTCATAACAAACAAAAACAACTCTTTTGCAATTCTGATGCTGCAAGCAAGCAAACAGGCTGTCATGGCATGGCCACAGATAGTCCCCTGCATCCGTGACTGAGAAGCCTTAGGCACAAACAGGCTGAAGACAGTACTTACTCTCCTTTGGTTTTCCCAGCAGGACAGTGAAATGCTAGACCACAGAAGCTGCTTCGCTGGCTTTCACTGTGAGAATATGGTTCTTGCTAGTTCTTTCCCTAGCTTTGACAAACAAATCTTTGGTAAGGAGTCTGTGGCACGCACAAAGCAAGAGCTTCTTCAAGTAGCAGAGCTTAGCTGAGCTGAACTTTGTAGCAATACGACCTGAGAATACTTGTGCCGGTGTGTCTGGCTTCCACCGCAGTGATGCTCACGCTGTCACTTTTCACGTGGGTAAATCCACTGCCAAGAAGAAGGACATGCCAGGCTTTAACCGTGGAGTGAAGGCAAAGGCTTAAGTAGAAAGGCTTCTGTGTGAACCTGGAGCCCACCCTGCACCTCCTCAACCCTATCCAGCCCACTGCCATGACTGGAAAATACTATTACATTCTCCAGTGGAAAGGTCGTGTCAGGCACCTGCTGCCAGTGCTGCCTGAACCACAATGATCCTAGTGCTGTGAGAAACATCAGAGGGAAGGAGCCAGATGTGTCTTTCTTCATTATACCAAGCGCATCTCTTCCAGAATTTACAATGAATGCATCAGTGGTCAAAGGTAGCATGCCTGTAAGAGCTCCCAGGATGGACTGTTTTTCACAGGGTCTTTTCAAGGCCTACCTCATCATGATTTGGCCACCTGTTTTCTGTGGACTACGCATTAAACATCTAACTCTCTCATATACTTAATTTGCAAAGCGTGGTTAATACCAACATGGGCCGGGTTGGTACAGTATAGAACACAGCACGCAGCACACAGCGAGAGCTGGAAATCCAGTCTGTGGCTTCTTGTTTGTTAGCAGGAAAAGAAACAGGATGTACACAGTGGCTCATCTTGAGACCCCTGCTGATGAGGCTGGACTTACAGATACCCTTCCCAACAGTTCCTTTAGAGTCCTTCCTCTGAGCAGATGTGATTTGCGCATCTGGTCTCAGCTGTTCAGGAGAACAGGATGGGAGGACCATTTGATGCTGGAAGTTCGAGGCCAGCCTCGCATGGAACATGACAAGGCGTGTTCCAAAAGAAAGAAAACCAGTGCTTTCCCACTGTAAAGACACAGGGCAGTAGAGCAGCCCATTACCTGGCCCATCTGTGAGATCCTCCAAGCAAGTGATAGCAGCTCTTGAGGACAGGAGATGTGTTCTCCTTATTCCACACATAGACACGCAAGGACAGGTCTGATGCAGAGGTGATGACCCGGTTCAGATCCTTGAAATGAAGTCAAGTGAGGTAATGGCTCTGGATTCCCAAGAGTAGAAAGCATGCCTCAGGCAGGAGGTGCTACACTCACCACCCACATAGATGTAATGGAACTCTGGTGGTCCTCAAATTCCATCAGCCACACGCCGTGTATTGTCCACAGCAGCAGCTGCCCTGAGTCGAAGGTCAGCAGGATCAGCTGGGAGCCGAGGCCCTGCATGAGCTTAGGAGGCACCATGAACCTCAAGGGGAAGCTGGCCAGCTGTTGTGCTTGGGAGAATAAAAATGCACAGGTTGCTTCTTAAGCATGAATATACGGTGATCTAGTTCAGTGGAACGTGCATGGCTTTGCAGTTAGACAGTTCTGCCCCTGTTCCTAGGCCAATCATTCAGACTCCTAAAATCCAGTCCAGCAGCAGCAAGATGCTGGGGTGCTGCCACCCACAGAGGAGGAGACCACGAGTGGGAAACTTACTTCTGAAGCCTGGGACTAAGCACTAGTACCAAGTACTAAGCACTCCACCATGGGGTACATGAGATCATACAGCCAAGGGAAGAGAAAATGCCCTAGAGGAAATGTGAGAAGCTTGGCCTGAAGCGCCACCTGCAGGCTGTGGCCAGCGCAGGGATCTTACCCAGGATTCTCACACTGTCCCTGGACTTGTCCGCCATTAACTCGAAGGTGGTGATAAGCAGGCAGTGATGCTGCCTGTCATCTTGGTGCACCACTATCAGCCTGGCTGCCTCATCAGGAGCCCAGCAGACTCTGGATCTCAGCTTGAGGGCCAAGGTGGTGGAGACAGGAAGTCCATCTTCTGACGGGTGTAGCAAGGACTGAGTGTAGAACACCTGGGGGCACACCTCTGTATGGTCACAGGGTCCTAAGAGGCCTGAGAGCTCCCAAAGCCCTTTAGCCCCAAGCTGACTTCAGCCTCTGGCAGGACTGTCTGGACAGCTAGCTGCCCACACCCCACATTCTATACTGGACATAACAGAGTAGTCCAGGCCATTTTCACATCCCCCCTCTAGGCTGTAGGCTGCAGCATCCGGTGTCCCCTGTACCCAATTGCTATTCTCTAATGACATTTTCCCCTGGCTACCAGGTCTCTTCCTATGTTCTGCTAGGCCTTCTTTCTGTGAGCTGACTTTTAGATTCCGCCTCTGTGCCTATGAACCAGGTCATGGTCAGGACTTTGTGACTTGCAGGGCATCCCTCCATACCACAGTGCAGGAGGCAGGGCAGAACCGCACCCCATGCATCATATACTCTCTTCCTCAGCATCTGCCCAGGCTCTCTAGCCACCTCCCACTGCATCAGGCTCCCCAGTCACTGACCTTTGGGCCTTGGTCTGGGCGTTGTGCATACATAGACTCAGACTCAGACTTAGACATAGACACAAACACCCACTGTCGGTCAGGTGAGCACGTGAGGTTCACAAAGGTTTGAGGAAATGTGGTCACTTTGGAAACCACTTGCAGCTGAGGTACTGTCAGAGTATAGAGGTTCCCTTCAGCACAGGCTGCCTGCAACAGAAATAAAGAAACAATGAGAAGATCCATCATTTTCTGATGAAGCTGTGTCCCACCTGCCAATGGTGGCCACAACCCACAGCAATGTCTGTCTTCAGAGCAGAGCCCAGGTCTCCTGCAGGAGCTTGGCATGTGACCCTCCACTGCCCTTCCAGTCTAGGCAGAAGCAGCTTGCCTATCTGTTTTACATTTAAAATGTTTCCTCTCACTCTGATGGCAATTTAAAAAGGCAAAAGAAGCCGGACCTGTAATCCCAGTACTCAGGGAGGCAGAGGCAGGTGGATTTCTGTGTGTTCAAGACCAGCCAAGGCAACACAGAGAAACCCTGTCTCTGAGAAAAGGTAAAAAAAAAAAAAAATTTACTAATTTGGGAAGGTCAGCTGTGAGTTCAAAGGTTACTACAATTACTACTACAGTGCTTGCTCCTGCCTAAACCCTGTATCCATGTACATTCAAGAGTACATTCGAGGGGGTGTGTGTCTAAAATTAGGATTATTAGGTCAAAGGGCATGCGTATTTTAAATGTTTTACAAAATTGAAATAACCAGCAAACTCCAGAAACCAGTTTAAAGCACAACCCCACTTACCATGTAGAAAAATAAACATCTTAATACCTCTGAGTAAGGTGCCCAACTGGACTGGGCGGCCTGCATGTGGCCAGGTGAAGGGGACGAGAGTCAGGATAGGAGGAGCCACTGTTCTAGACCCACAACCACAGCTGAGAAGTGCAGAAGAAGAGAAGTTGGGCACCAGAAAGACCAAAGGCCCCCATCCAGTTGAGGACCTACCTTACCCCCAAGACAAGACCACAATCCTCACACCCAGCAGCAGGTTGGGGTGACAGTGTGATT
Organism: Acomys minous; assembly: GCF_964271855.1. NCBI lineage: Eukaryota > Metazoa > Chordata > Mammalia > Rodentia > Muridae > Acomys > Acomys minous. Next base: position 44,597,764 of record NC_140490.1, read on the forward strand.
TCCCCACTGGATAAGTTAACACTGGACAGAGCTCTCTCGTTTTGTCACTGGATGACACAGAGGGCAGCATCCAGGCACTGTGATGTCAGGGAACCTATTGAAAATGGTGCTAACATCGCTTCCCTGAAAGAGGAGAGGGAGCCCGAATTTAACCCCACTGCAACCCCAGTTCAGTGTGGGCACTAAAGCACACACGGGAGGGCAGCCCCCACTTGAAGGTCAGGAGCAGAGCACCTCATAAAAAGCTGCTATGAATGAAAGAGTGAAGAAGACCACAGGCAGAAGGGCAACTCCAGCGCCATTCAGCATACCAGAAAGCAAGGGCATGTGGCTACAAAGCCATAAAAGCTCTACACTGCAGGTTCCCACCACAGGAGAGGGAGGGTCCAGGGAAAGGTCGGTGCCACACATAGGTCTGAAGGGCAGAGGAACCTGCATTTCACATGGGGGCAAAGACGAGGGATCCAGACTGCACCTACCACAGTGGCCTAGACCAAGAGGTGGTTAGGCCTGCAGGGGCCCTGAGAGCAGAGTCACTCACCAGCAGGAAGGGGCCCTCTGGGTGGTCACAGGCCTCCATCGAAGAACAGGAGGTCTGTAAGCTGAAGGAGGCCACCTGAGCCCCCGTCTCTGTTTTCCACCCCACGATCAAGCCTTGTTTGTCCACTGTGACAACCAGCTGCAGCTGAGGAAAGGCCACCAAATTCACCAGAGGAGCAGGCTGCACAGGACTGCACCAGATCTCTGTGCCCTGGCAACAACAAAATTCACATAACTGATTGACAAAGGGGTCTGTTTCTTTCACAGATGCACATTATTTTCATCCATCAGCACAGGTTTACCAGGCTCCGCATAGGCACACATAGAGCCCAATGTCAGAGGGAGCTTCTAGATTAGGTTAACTGAGTGATACCATTTGATGAGCTGTGGTTCTGGACTGAATAAAAAGGAGAAAAGCCTAGAACTCCGGCTGTCAGAGACCTGACACCCTCTTCTGACCTCCATGACCTCACAGACAAATACACACATGAACAGCAAACTTGCAAAAAGTGCTTACAGAGTCCTGTGTTTGGATTCGGATAGATGCAAATTACCATTGTGAAAACAAACCACAGAAGCCTGGCATGACATCTCAGGGCTGCAACCCTAGTGACTAGGAGGAGAGGGCAGGAGGATTGCCTTAAGTTCTAAGCCAGCAAGAGCTACATGACAAAATCCAACCTGGTATCAAAAAGCCAGGGAAAAGGCCAAACTGTTAACACTGCTAATTTCAAGGAGTAGGAAAAAGGGATGAAGACTATTCATTTGAATTGACTAGTTGTTGTTGCTGCTGCTGTTGTTTCTTTAAAGCAAAATGACTCGTCCACCCCAGTACTCGGAATTGAACCCTAAGCTTCACACACGCCAGGTGTGCTGTCCCATAAACTCCTAGCCTGCCATTTTTGTTTTAGACTCTGTGAAGGCAGAAAAACACACCAAGTGAGCTGTGGGTAGCACGTGCCTGGAATGCCAACACTGGGAAAGCGGGAGAACACCAAGTTTAAGGGCAGCCTGAGCTGCATGAGACCCTACAAAACACACGGAGGAGCCTTAAGGGCACATGCTACATGGAAAGCGCCCATTTAAAAAGGTGCAGACTGTGGTTCTATTTGGGCTGCTGTAGTGAAAGACCAATGACCAAGGAGTTTGTGACGTATAGAAACAGATCTCCTCACATTCCTGGAGCTAAAAAAGGCTACAATCAAGGCAGAGGCCAGTTTGGCTGTCTGGCGATGGTTCTCTTTCTGCATCTTTAGATGGCACCACGTGTTGGAAAAGGAAAGGGGTGTGAAGCCCTCGGCTATGACCTTTCATGAGAGCGTTGTAGATCCTACCCCAGTCACCTCCAAAGAGCACACACAGATACTGTGCCGCTGGGAAGCAGTTCGAGTGTGACGAGACACCAGCTTTAACAACTGAATCCTTAAGGAGGAAAATACAGCAAGATCTGCTCATGAATCGTATTAAGGAATACTATTATGGGAAGCCAGGGCAGATGGCAGGAAGGGTTGCTGACACTCTGAAGGTGTCCAGTACTGGAAACAATAGCGCACACTGATGCAAGGTCTGTACATCATGGCCTGCCTGCAAGCACACAGGCCATTGAGCATTTTTGTAATTTGGTTTAAAAAACAAATATTTAATGACATAAAGGATTACCGGAGTCTGCTACTCTCACTTGTTTACACATTGTCCGTGGCTCCTGTTATATCACAGCAGCCAAGGTGAGTCCTTTTGACAGAGATTCTGGCCTACAAGAAGTTAACATGGTTGTAATCTAGTTGTTGAATGGAAATGCTACTGGCCTATGCAGCATGGCAACCTCTTTCCTTTTGGCAACCACAGGTAGCCCAACCTTCAAATCTTTTTTTAATTATTTATTTAATTATTTGTGGTGTGGTGTGTGTGTGTGTGTGTGTGTGTGTGTGTGTGTGTGTGTCTGTGTGTGTGTGTGTCTGTGTAGGTGCTTCAAAATGAGATCCTATGTAAAGCCACTCCAAAGTCTTCAGTTTTTGATCTGCAACAGTTACAACAAAGTTTAAAATTCTAGGCAAGCTGCCCAGGTTGGCACACCCACACAGGGGGATGGCTAAACGCTGCCATCTTGCAAAAGCTCCTGGTGGTAACATGAGTTCCAGCATGGAGGAACCATGACTACAGTGGCTGCAGTGAATGTGAGCAATGACAAGGCAGCTGTCACCCCAGCAACAGGCCACACAAGGCCCCCCAGCAAAGTCTGGTTCCAAGAGGAAGCCAAGCATGTGTCACCCGAGATAGGCTACACTCAAGTTTCAAAAGTCCCCGCCGCTCGCTTGTGATCAGTATGTCCTACTAGGTGACAGCTGACAGCAGGGCTCAGATTTCTTAGGCTGCAAAATGGGGTACCTACTTTGCATTAAGATAGTCAAACCAAAGACACAGTAGGGATCCTTCCCGCCCCAGGGGGCAGCTCACCTCATGCACTTCCCAGGCACGAACAGTACAGTCTGAAGACACAGTGCAAACCACTGACTTTGTCCTAGCATCAAAGCGGTACTCGTGGGGGGAGACATAGGCCAGCTGATTTATCTTGCCTGGAAGAGAGCACAGACATGGATGGACTCAGATCTGACACAACAACTCTTCTTTGCCAGTTTCAGGAACACAATGAGTGCTTGCTCAGAGGATGCGAAAGAGACAGGGAGTTGCCTACAACCACCCAGCAGTGGGGAGCACTCTGGAGAGCAGAACCTGCTTGTCACTACAGAGGCTTGGCTTGTCCTTTTGTAGTTTTTCAGTCTACTCTGAAAAGGAAATAACAACTCATTCCTTCCTCCCATGATGTAACCACAAATGACACAGCATCCAACAAGACCCGCATTCCTCAGGTGGCTCCTGCCGTTAGCTCAGCCATTAGCTAAGATGCCAAGTGCCCTGAGATTTGATCAGAGAGAGGGTGGGCAGTGGGAGTGGACATGGCTACTACACTCTGCAGCTCATACCTGTGTGCCCAGACATAGCTTTGCAGACGAAGTCCTCTGGCCGCCCGGATTCCATACGGGACTCCAACTCAGACCGGCAGAAATAGTACTGTTTCCACGTCTGTGTGCCCACGATCACTGGGAAGGCTTTGTAGCGGGGCCAGCGCCTCAGACTCAGCTTTCTGAACAACAAAAGCAGAAGCTTAGGTAGCACACAGCAGGAGACCTGGCTTTGGCTTCTGGCCTCATCCCTTTCTGGCTTTTGAAACTGTGAGTAACTCACTGTCCTAACTAGGCCTCGACTTCTCCTCTGTCACACAAGGGCAGTGCTAACAGTAAATGGATGGGGGACATGTCAACCATGCCTGTTTCTTATAGGGCAAACTGCCCTTCATGCAGCCCTATAGAGAAGGTGCTCACTACCACCCTACTCTTGGGGACACAGACATGAAAGAACCGGGATCCAAGATGCCACTTTGTGTCAAACCGCCCACTTGCTTTTGCAGTTCTGTCAGTCCTTCCTGTGGTTTGGTGCTTGTTTCCAGGAGCATTATCTGAGACTCACCTACTTATCATCATGTGACACACTCCTTCAGCTGTCTGATCTCAGAGTCTACTCCATCTGATGTCACTAGTCATGTGGCTTTTTTCACTACTGTTTGCACGTATATTTTCTTCCACGTTCTTACTGTCAACAGACTCCTACACCCTTTACCCCAAAATGTGCCTCGGCGGAGATGGGACATAGCTCAGTCATAGAGTGCTTGCCAAGCATGCACAGTGGTACTGGATTTGATCTCCAAATCTTGTAACAAAAAAATCAAAGAAACTAAATATATCCCATGCATATACCGTTGAGTCAACCATTTTTCTGTGTCAGTTCTGTGGATCTTTGCCTTCTCATTAATGCTCTCTTGTCTTAAGCCTTTCCCCCCTTATGTTGTGAGACTTTTGGAATTTTGGCTTCTTTTAAAAACACAGAAATAGTTTAAGACTGTTTTTGTTTTAATCCCAGGTGTGGGGACGTTGGCCTGCTTCACAGCAGCTGACTATGATTTGCCTCATGCTCTGACAGGTGTGTGATTTTGCCAGCTGCAGATAGTTTCTCCAACTGTGTGACATTTGGAATCTGGGGACTTTTTAGAGGGTGTATGAATGCTGGAGCCTACAGCCCAGAGAGGTGAGGGGGGCTTTTGGTTGTTGTGGACCACAATTTGTTAAGTAGTTGTACACAAAGAAGAAACAGGAATTAGAAATTAGATCTCCTGATAGCAAAGATCAAATTTCCCCCAAGGAACTCTTTCACGCCCCTAGTCAGCAGGAAGTAGTCTAATGATGATGCCACACCCTTTCTGACCCCTGACTTTATTCAGGGATCTCTTTCCTTTGCTCTCAACTCTTTTTTTTTTCTTTTATTTTTTTAGTTTTACATATACATTTATATTACACACACACACACTAAACTACATACAGCAAGAAGAACTACAAAACAAGCAGAAATTATATGTTACATTCATAATGTTTTGAGTATTTGTATTTGGCAACCCTGAAGAAAGCATCTTTTCTATCTTAGTGAGTCTAAAATTCTAAATGTAAATCAATATCTATCAATCTCATCTCTATCACCTTAAAATATCTACCTAGACCTAAAAACACCTTAACCCCTAAACAACTGAGCTTAACTGTAAGACTCAACTATCTGGTCTTCAACCCCATCAGAGACTTGAGAAGGAATAAAATTAATGATCTGAGTGAACAGGAAGTGCAAGTTAGCTCCCTCTTATATCTAGTGTTAGGGAGTTGTAAGGGTGGAAGAAAGGGGATGGAGAGGGGTGGAAGAAAGAAGAACCCACAAAGCAGCAAAGGTCAGGCTACACCTCTATATTTCATTATTACCATCTTTTGTATTAAGTATGGTCTAATGTACTGTTTCAATTTCTTTGTCATTTCCTTCCATATTTCTAGTTACTTATTAGTGGTTGTCTTAAGAATTATAACTTAAGATTTTTATATATGGAGGTATATTTTTGATTAATACAATCAATTTTCAGTAGTATATAAAACATTTGCTCAAACATGTCTATTTGTCCTACCTCCTTTATTATTTGTCATAAACTACATCTTTTTACATTTTACATTAAGAATTTTTTTAAGCTAGTGTAAAGGTGCACACTTGTCATCTTAGCCTCGGGGAGACTGAGGCAAGACAATTGCTGAGCCTGAGCCATCTTGGGCTCTATAGAAAGGCCTTGTCTTAACAAAGGAAAAAGTAGGCAGGGCCAGGTGGTGCAAGCCTTTAATCCCAGCACACAGGGAGACAGAAGCAGGAGGATTTCTGTGAGGCCAGCGCAGTCTACAAAGTGAGTCCAGGACAGCCAAGGCTACACAGAGAAACCAAACAACAAACAAGAAAGCATGTGTGCTGTGATATGTTGGGTTAGACCCCAGCTGGAGAGAAGTGAGCAGGAGCGGCCTGTGCCTCCTGCTTTTATGCAACAGGAGAAAAGGTTACAGAAAGCATCTATGCTACTTTGAAACCATGTTTCTACATAGTTTCTTTTACTTTTACTGTTTTCCACACTGTTTCTTCATGTGGATTCAAGCTACTATGTGGAGTTCTACAAGAGCTGAGTGCAGGCTGAGCAGAAGTCTGACTGGGGAGGCCTTTCTGAGGGCGGCTTTCAGAACTGGCCTGTACCAGAGATAACACAGAATCCTCTGCGGCTACCCAGCATTGGTCGTTTGAGGAAGAGGAGAATGCGATCAGATGGAAAGAAGCCATTCACAGCCTATAGTCGAACACCACCACTACAAAGTGTTTCTTCTCCTACCTTACACACCCATGGTACTGGCTGGTTTTGTGTGACACCTTGACACAAGCTAGAGTCATCAGAGAGGGAGTAGACTCAGTTGAGGAAATGCCTCCATGAGATCCAGCTGGAAGGTGTCTTCTCAATCAGTGATGAATGGGGGAGGGCCCAGCCCACTGTGGGTAGTGTTATTCTTGGGCTGGTGGTCCTGGGTTCTGTACGAAGGCAGGCTGAGGAAGCCATGGGAAGCCAGCTAGTGAGCAGCACCCTCCATGGCCTCTACATCAGCTCCTGCCTCCAGGATGCTGCCTGGTTTAAGATCCTGCCCTGGCTTCCTCCATGATGAACAGCAATAGAGCAGTGTCAGCTAAATAACCCTTTCTGGTCATGGTGTTTCCTTACAGCAACAGAGACACTAACTAAAGCACCCATTGCACACCCATGTGTCACACTCAGTGTATAAGCTCTCTAGTGTGTGGCACATAGGACGCCAGTGCCCACATGAGATAGAGGCCCATGTGCTCTCTGAGTCTTTGGTGCACTGGGGAGCCTCAGACAGAGAAGGCTGCAGAATGACTCTGTTTGGACTGACAGCTATCAACATTGAAAAATCATGATGTTACACTAAAGAAAGAAAGAGAAAAAGAAAGGAAGAGAGAGAGAGAGAGAGAGAGAGAGAGAGAGAGAGAGAGAGAGAACAATGCAGTTACAAGGTTTGTGATAGTCCAAGGAAGTAGGTGATGTGAAAGGAATTTTCTTGGAACTTCTCAGGAATAGTATTTCAGGGCAAGCTGTACCCTAGCTTATAAGGCACAATATAAGCAAAGACTCAGATTGGGACTGGTGTCTCAACCCCTTAAATGTGCACATCATTCAGGGCCTTCACTGCAGCGGCACCAGCCAGTTCATCCATTCAGACAAGGTCTTTGAGCCACATTCTTAGGTAAAAGACCTACCTTGACCTTAAATTATCCACAATTCCTAAAAGCCAGTCCTTCAAAGAGCTGATAAAAGAACAGATTTCAATAAAAGTCTGCTTCAAAACGGACTGTGAGCTTTGTTTTTACTAATCAACATTAGTTTAAAGGCTAAAAAAAAGTAACATCAGATCAGTGCTCTATGAAACTGAAAACTGAGTATACTGAGAGCCTTGAAATGACTAAGCATTTCAGGGCATCACAGTATCCTAAATAAAAGCAAAGGCTCCCTCCAGCTTTCAAAGTCACTTCACGTTTGGCCAGTTGTTTTCCATTAAGGGTGACTAAATTCTAACTCCCAACTGACCCTCAAGGCTGCCTGCCCTGCATTCAGAGATTAATAGAGGACCTGTCATTGCCCCTCCCACAAAGGCTGTTTTATCTTAGCATAAAATAAAAGGGTAACAGGTTTCAAAGAGTGATAAATTAGAGGGATTTAGCAAATTTAATGCTAACAGTGCACTTCTGTACTGTTGAAAGAAATCTGAATTAGGCTTAGTAACACTCGCTTGCAATTCTAGCACTCGGGAGGGTTAGGCAGAAAGATCACAAGTTCAAGGCTATCCTGCGCTACAAAATAAAATAATTCTGGCTATACAATGGTTCCTTTTTTTTTTTTTTTTAAGTAATTTAAATATACTGACAGAAACTGCAGGAAAGGCCAGGTGTGGTGGCGCACGCCTTTAATCCCAGCAGAGGCTGGTGGATCGCTGTGAGTTTGAGGCCAGCCTGGTCCACAAAGTGAATCCAGGACAGCCAAGGCTACACAGAGAGACCCTGTCTCGAAAAACCAAAAAAAAAGAAAGAAAGAAAGAAAGAAAGAAACCTCAGGAAATGAATCCGGCTGACTGAGTTTGGCAATCAAAGTCTCACAGTATTAAGCATAGAGGACTTTCCTCATGGTAAGGTTCAGGGATGTAACCATTTCACTGTCCTCAATGAGGGAAAAGTGGAAACCACTTCCATTGAGCGCCTCTCCTTTTCAGGCCCAGTCTTGGCTCCTCTTCACTCACCTCCACAGGTCATTGGTCATTGACACCTCATTCCACACCTAGAATAAGGAGCAGAAAAGACAGTATCTGGTCACTCAGTACCTATTTAGCACCATCGCCTGCCAAACCAGCGCAGCACTCAACACAGCACTCAACACAGCTCAACCTAGTGTGTTAAGAAAAACACACAATTTAAAACCACCAAATAGGCCAGTCAGAAGAACAGATGGGAGCCTTAGCATAATTGTCCTCAGAGAGGCTTCAGCCAGCAACTGAGTGGAAAAGATGCAGAGACCCATGGCCAGACATTAGGCAGAGCTCAGGGAACCCTTCAGAAGAGGAGGAAGGATTGGAGGAAGCAGAGGGGTCAAGGGCACCACAAGAACATGGCCCACAGAACAACCAAGCAGGGCTGACAGGGGCTCCCTGACACTGAACAGGGAGCCTGTCTGGGTCTGACCTAGGTCCTCTGTATATGTGTTTTAGTTGTGTAGCTTGGTGTTCCTACGGGACTCCTAACAGTAGGAGCTGGGACTGTCTCTGACTCTTTTGCCTGTTTGGGGGATCCTTTTCCTCCTACTGGGTCACTTCATCCAGCTCTGATACGTGTCTAATCTTACTGTGACTTGTCATGCCGTATTTAGTGGCCATCCCTGGGAGGCCTGCTCTTTTCTGAAGGGAAATGAAGGAGGAATGGCTCTGGGGAAGAAGAGAGATGGGGAGAGGGACTGGGAGCAAAGGAGGAAGGAGAAACTACAGCCAGAGCGTCATAGATGGGAGAAGAATAAATAGATAACAAAGCAAAACCAAACCAAATACCACCAAATAATGAAAAACTCAAGGGGTTGATAAGTCAGGCCCAGGCACTCAGAGAAACAACGGTTAATCGAAGACTGGATAGTTGTTCTAAAGCAGCATAGGGAAGCACACTGGACATGCAAATGACTCATAAACAGGGAAAGATAGCTGAGTAATTCACCTCAATTAAAGCACGAGAAAAGAAAGAAAAAGTCTTTTAATCCAGGAATAATGTGATTTTGCAAACTCAAACCAAGCAAAGACCTAAGCATCTTCCCAGTTCAAAGCCATCTGGGACCTCAGGGCTCAACAGAGAAGGAAATGTGTGGCCTGTCCTACAGAATAAATGCTAGCCACCTTCAAGAACCCTTCTGTTAGATTCACAGAGATTACTGACCTCATTTAACTTATGGGTAGATTATATAACCACGAAAAGTTGGTGGTACCAAAGAGCAGAAAGAACCTCTCTTTCTTTAATCCCAGCACTCGGGAGGCAGAGGCAGGCGGATCGCTGTGAGTTCGAGGCCAGCCTGGCCTACAAAGTGAGTTCAGGACAGCCAAGGCTACACAGAGAGACCCAGTCTCAAAAAAAAAAAAAAAAAAAAAAAAAAAAAAAAAAAAAAAAAGAACCTCTCTTTCAAACTCTGTCACTAAATTGTTCCAGCCTACGTATGCAAAACCAGCTAGGGACTCCACTCAAGCCACACATGTGACCAGCATCACCTTAGACAAACCACTGTGTGTTGCTCAAGTTTCTTTATGAGTAAACATGGGAATGGAACTTGGTCGTTTACTACATATACTTAAAATTACCCTTGGAGAATTGGAACCGTGTGGTACTCTCTTGGCTGAGAAGAGCCTGGGTGAGGTGAGACACCCCCCACCCCAGCCCTGCCAGAGACCGTGTCCTGGAAACTGGGCCCCTTTGCCTGTGTTCTACCCTTAGAGTTAGCATTGGGCCACATCAGTTCCACACAGTAAGCCTCATTCACCCAGGGGTTTCACACACTCTGCCAGGTCCTTAGCAGGCTGTGGCACCTGGAGTAGATCCTGATTTTGTCATTTTCAGTGAGGCCCGAGACTGCAGGTTAGATGCGACAGGGGAGAAAAATGAGAGACAAGACTGTAAAAAATACTTAAAAAAAAAAAAACAGATGAAAGTGGCCTCATGTGTAATGTGTTAAATTAATGAACCCATTTCTAGAGGTGGGGTCTCATCTACTTGTTGAGTATGTGAGCCCACCAGGCACACAATTTTTGAGCCAAAGTCGAAGCAAGCGTTACCTAATACTGGCCAGGATGATGGACACTGCCTGGGATTCCCAGAGTACGGCTGCAGATTACGTGAGTCAGGGGCTTGTAAAAGCAAAACCCACAAGGCTACATACTTCTCAGTCTAATCAGGGGCAAGCATACACCCCTGACATACTTCCTGCCTGTGTACCTTCCACCTATGCATGATCAAACTCGTCCTTTGTAGGTGGGGCAGGTGGCTTGTTATCTTACATGAACAACAGCCCCCAGCATTCCAAGAAGTTGTCTGTCCTTGGGCAAGTGGGGCTTACAGGTTAGAAGGATTTTTTTTTTTTTGTCTATAGATCTTCTTAGCACAGCAAGTTAAACTTAAAACATAACACTAGGCATCACACTTGGTAAACCAAAATGTTAAACAGCTGCTGTAGCCAGACTGTTCAGTCGTGGCCTCCGTTTTCTCTCCAGAGTGCGGCAGGGACAAAGTGTAGTGTTTATTACAAACTGTTACAATGTGAGTTAAGTTCTCAAGCTCACAAAGTTTTGGCAACAGGTACAGAGGAAAGAGATGCAAGCCCCAAGAAGGATCATTATGGTGCAGCAAAGGGAAGAAGTGGCTAGGAATGCTGATCAAACCACAGCATCAAAAACGAACAGCAGCAAAAGCAAAGGTCCCTCCACTGGTTGAGTGCAGAACTACAAAAGAAAACACAAAATTAGGTGATGCCTCATGTACACACCACTGGATGTCAACTCTGAGTCCTTCCCTGAAGCCTGGAAGGTAAGTAGCAAACTTGCAGTTTGAAGATTTTGGCAAAGTTGACAAGATTAAAATGAATAGTATTGGTATCTTTTCTGTGTGTAAAAGTTTTAAAACTGAACAGGTTTGAAACTACAAATCTAAGTTCTCTGTTCAAGCAAGATGCGCCTAACTTTTTGAATACTGATTTACTTAATGAAAAGACACTAAAATTCAAGGCAGGCACTGGGTTCTTGGTATAGACATTAAAGAAGGATTTTAGCGTCTTTTCTGTCACAGGGATGAACAGGCGGGGATGAACAAGTACCTTACACTAATATTGCCTTACTTGCCCTGGACTGAATCCTTGAGGAAGCGCACAGCTGGCTGGATAGATTGTGGGGCAGATGACAACCATGACAGGGCGTGGTCAAGAAGGCAAACAGGAAGGGCGACCCCACCCAAGGCCGCCGGCCAAGCGAGCAGATGGCAAAGCCAATTCCTGGAGGGGATGCCTTGGCTGCGCCCAGTGTCCCTGCCCCACCTCCACTCCCCTCTCGGCCTCCGCTCTCCCCCTCCCACCTCCCCGCCCAGCACTCTTCCGGAGAGCGGCGGTGGGGCGACTCCTCTCAGGACCTCACCTTGTTCACTTGCGCGGCGCTCAGCAGGTCTCTGATTTCAAGAAAGGAGAAGACGTACAGCAGCTCTTGCCAGCCAAGCTGAGGCTCCATCCTGCCGATAGAGCCGCAGCCCTGCTGTGTCCGCTTCCGCCAGGGTTAAATAAGCCCGCCCAATCTGAAGAATTTGTGTCCTTTACTTCCGCTCTGGGGCTTGCCTTTCCCAGCAAATCAGCCGGGCGAGAAGCTGACTTTCGGTCTGATCCTGCTCTGCTCTGTCCAACACTGACGTCTGAATACCCCTGATCTTCACTTTGTTTTTTTCTGCCTCTCTCCTTAGAATCAGCCTTGGTCCTTTCCCGGTCCTGGCTTTGATGGACCAAAGTAACTTTAATTTGCTTAACATTTACATTTCTGTATTTGGGTGACCTACTCTTGAACTCCGGATCTAGGCAACCCACAGAGATACACTTGGCAATTAGCTGGAAAATAAAGTACTAAAAGATCAGATACCCTCCCCCCCACCCCCCACCCCCCACCCCGGATTTCTCAAGAGTTATTCCTTAAAAGTTAATCATTCATGGGTTGATACCGGACTGGTGCCAGATAAATATCAATTAGTTCAAGAAATAATCAATAGGATGCTGCGAAAAGTAGAAACCCGTTTACTTGATTTGTCGCTTACTACAATCTATAGAAAGCTCTTTCTACTTGTACTCGGGATTCACACCTGATCTGCTGTGTCGGTGATAGAGTGGGTCCAACTTAAGCTGAGCAAGCAATAAAGGAGACCCTTGTGTGATTGCATCCGAACTGGCACTACAGCCTCAGCCTCCTCCCCGGTTATGGTTATCATCAACTATGGCAACGCGTATACATTTGGTCTTTTCCAGAACCGGGCTGTGCCATAGGACAAAGAGTAGGAAGCACACAGCTTCTGTTGGAATCAATTGCTTTCTCTACAGTTTACCGCAATTTACAGCTGCTGTTCAAACTGTAAGGACCCGAGAATCGCTAAGACCCCAGACTCAAGTAGTATGCAAGAGCAAAGAGCGTTTTATTCTACGGAAAATACCAGCATGCAGAGGTCACCACCTTAGGAAACAGCGACCCTAAGGGGAGCTCCCAGGCTCCTTTTCAATCCAGAAAGCCACAGTCACGCACAGATGGCCAGTCTTAAGACTGCTCCACATTCTTGTGGCCCTCTCCTAAGGTGCCCTTTTCCCTGATTGGTTGTCCCTCAGGTGGGGGGGGGGTGTCTGTTCCTGGAACTGATGACTCTTCTCCCAGTAGGGTCCAAGCTCAAAATGGAGTTTGGAAATTAAAAATAATTCTCCTTTTCAAAACCATGCACAAATAGCTTTAGACGAGTGAAAGTATTGAGTACTGAGTGCCTGTGATGAATGCTTCTGTACTCCTATAGGGCCAGAGGGACAAGCTAGAGATGCTGAGCCCTTGCTAGGGCAACTACAGGTCCACATCTCCCATCCTTGGCCAGTGACCACCATTACTGCAACTGGTAGGTGTCCCAGAGAAGTGAGACTTGTGTGGCACTGAAATGACAATGGGAACATCATCTTCTTTTGACTCCATTTTATATTTACCTACATAGCTCTCAGTCTGTCTTGAGATTTGAGATTTTTTTATATTTCCCTGGCCTTGACCATTGTCCAGATATATTAACCAAAATAATAAGTAAACTGAAATAAAGTTAAAAGCTATCAGTAAATGAAAAAGTATTCTATGTCTAATATAATTACTAGGGTTAAGCAGTATTTTTTGTTTTGTTTTGTTTTTGTTTGTTTTTTTCAAGACAGGGTTTCTCTGTGTAGCCTTGGCTGTCCTGAACTCACTTTGTAGACCAGGCTGGCCTTGAACTCACAGCGATCCACCTGCCTCTGCCTCCCTAATCCTGGGATTAAAGGTGTGCGCCACCACACCAGGCAGGATTTAAACTCTTTAATTGGCTTAATCATTGTGGTTGTCAATAACTGTCTCATGCAGATCATTTCAGTGCACTACAGCCAGCATACATGAAGATGGAAAGGTCCTGGATTGCTTTGAGTTTATGCCAGACAAAGCATAAGGTCATCTTAGGCTGGGCAGAAGAGGTGGCCAACAAGAATGTGGAGCAGAGAGCTAAGCTGATGCTTGCCCCACTCTAGAGCTATGGGGCCTCCAGGCACCTGGTTGTCTTCCCAAAGCGTGCCACTCTGACCTTCACTGTGGAGCTCCTCAAGCTGGATGACAGGCATGGCCTCCTCACTCCTACCCTACACATGGACCCGCTGTGGAGGGATCTGGTGCCTTCAGATGTGTACACATGAGTCGCTGTGCATTGCAGCATCAGTGAGGGGCTAGTGTTCTTTAAGCCTGAGTTTACATAAAACTGACCTGAGTTTACATTAAAAGGAATTGCATACCTAGTGTGAATAGGTGATCAGATCTTTAAATGTCAAATTATTATGGAAGTTTAGGGTCCACATCCTAAGACCACTGAAGCACCCTACATTTGTTTCCTAACTGGTAAGTGCCAGTATGTTCAGCCCAGGGCAGCACAAAGCCTCCTGAGTCTATCTTCAGCAGGGTTACTAGGCTTTCATTAGTGGTGCACACCTCTAATACTAGCACTCAGGAGACAGAGGCAGGCAGATCTTTGTGAATTTGAGGCCAGCCTAGTCTACAAAGCCAGGCCAGGACAGCAAGGCTACCAGGGAAACCTGTCGCAGACAAAACACCATGACTGAGTTTATCTGGAGCTTTCGGTCTCAGAGGCTTAGAGTCCATGACTATCATGTCAGGCAGCAGGCAGCAGGCAGGCAGGCAGCAGGCAGCAGGCAGGCAGGCAGGCAGGCAGCAGGCAGCAGGCAGGCAGCAGGCAGGCAGTAGGCAGCAGGCAGCAGGCAGGCAGGCAGGCAGCAGGCAGACAGGCAGCAGGCAGGCAGGCAGCAGGCAGACAGGCAGCAGGCAGGCAGGCAGCAGGCAGCAGGCAGGCAGGCAGCAGGCAGGCAGGCAGCAGGCAGACAGGCAGACAGGCAGACAGGCAGCAGGCAGGCAGGCAGCAGGCAGACAGGCAGACAGGCAGCAGGCAGCAGGCAGGCAGGCAGCAGGCAGACAGGCAGCAGGCAGGCAGGCAGCAGGCAGACAGGCAGACAGGCAGACAGGCAGCAGGCAGGCAGGCAGCAGGCAGCAGGCAGCAGGCAGACAGGCAGCAGGCAGGCAGGCAGCAGGCAGACAGGCAGACAGGCAGACAGGCAGCAGGCAGGCAGGCAGCAGGCAGACAGGCAGACAGGCAGCAGGCAGCAGGCAGGCAGGCAGCAGGCAGCAGGCAGGCAGGCAGACAGGCAGACAGGCAGCAGGCAGGCAGGCAGCAGGCAGACAGGCAGCAGGCAGGCAGGCAGCAGGCAGGCAGGCAGCAGGCAGGCAGGCAGCAGGCAGGCAGGCAGCAGGCAGGCAGGTGTGGCACTAGAGCAGGAGCCAAGAACTTTCATCTTGAGACACAACCAAGGAGTATAGAGAAAGATTGGGTTTTGAAACATCAAAGTCTATGCTGAGACAGACACCTCATCCTTCTCAAACAGTTCCACCAACTGGAGATTAAATATTAAAATATATGAGCCTGGAGGGGGGTTCTCATTCAAACCACCACAGAGACTATGTATGCTTGTCATTTTAAACTTGGTTTCTTTTTTCTTATTATAAAATTTGTGTTAATATTTATTAACTGTACAAGACAGGGAATTTTACTATGCCATTTCTATACATGCATTTGATGAACTTTGATCGTCTTTACTAATTCCACCTCTGATCTTTACTATACTTTGTTGACTGTGCTCTGATGTTTGGTTTTAACCTTGAAGTGCATCATTTGCTTATTCAAAAGAATTCTGGTTTCTATGATAAAGAAATGTATAGCCATACACTTCTCTCCTAGACCTGCTTTGTTTGTTTGTCTGTTTGATCTAGCATTGTACGGTGATGTCATGCTCTGCAAGTTAGCATGGTAGCAATGGAGGAGGAGCTTGAGGCCTGGTGAGGAAACCCTCTAAGGTAATTACAAGATCTCAGTGATCTTTGCTTGTGGCACATTTGCAGAAGTGAAGCGTATCTGCCACTTCCACCAGGTAGCTGTGAAGGTCTTGGCCTCGGGCATCAACAAGGCCTGCAACAGTACCACTGAGCAGCAATACCACTGAGCAGCAGTACCACTGAGCAACAGTACCACTGAGCAGCAGTACCACTGAGCAACAGCACCACTGAGCAGCAGTACCACTGAGCAGCAGTACCACTGAGCAGCAATACCACTGAGCAGCAGTACCACTGAGCAACAGCACCACTGAGCAGCAGTACCACTGAGCAACAGCACCACTGAGCAGCAGTACCACTGAGCAGCAGTACCACTGAGCAGCAGTACCACTGAGCAGCAGTACCACTGAGCAGCAGTACCACTGAGCAACAGTACCACTGAGCAGCAGTACCACTGAGCAACAGTACCATTGAGCTGGACCTCATAGACTCTGGATAGCATCCAAACATCATTACACTCTTCCACTTAATTGACACAGTACCAGAGCCTTATTTGGTCATAGAATTTGCGGCAGAGAGGATCTGGAGGGTGTCACAGAGGCATTTGGCTGTATTGAGAGGGAGGAGAAAGAAGAAGAGGAGGAGGAAGAGGAGGAAGAGGCTCGCCTCATTTCCCACCAGATGGTGACAGCACACATTGCCCACCAAGAAATAAAACTGGAGAATATACTACTGGAGGGGATGGGAAATGCCAAACAGTGACTTGGGATTGACTACAAAAGTCACCACGGGGCAAAAGCTGAAGGAGGCCCATGGCCACCTCTGCTTTGTAGCCTAAGAGATACTAACTGGAGGCCAGAGGCCAGGGACTTCATCAACCTGTGGTGCCTAGGCACAGGTGCCAGGGGCTAGAAGGGTTTGGGGAGACAGATCCATACACTTAGAGCATTATGCTGTTGCCTCCCAGACCCAAAGAGAAGACCTATATCTCCGAGGTAAGAGGCTACAATGAAAGGCGAGAACAGTGGAGTCTGCAGAAAGCCCAATAAATGGGGCCACTTCTTCATTTCATTTTATATTTGTCTTTTAAATGACGTTTGCAAATTGCACCCATCATAGGACATGAACTTTATGATGTTGTCCACCTTAGAAGGTCCTTCCTCCCCCCCAAAAAAAACCTCTTCTGTAGAATCTGGAAAAGTTGAGCCAGACATGACAGCAGAGCGGTGTGGCCAGGGCTGGGGAGGGAGGGTGGAGGGGTTGGCAAAAGCGTTCAGAGGGCGGAATCAGGTAGAAAGCGGGGCAGCTCCATGCTAAGACCTGTCTGTGTCAAAGTCACTAATATCTTCATGTCTTTTCTTTCAAGGGATGAAGAACAAGCCCAGTTCCATGGTCCTTGAATGATAGTCTGTTTTTGACCTGATGTGGACTGAGAGCCACAGGAAAGATCCAAGCCAGAACTCCAGGAGGCTGCTGTCTGCCTCCATACCCATTAGACACAGCAGGAACCAGGCAGCGCACAGTGTCCCCCTCCCTCCGCCCCCATATCACTCCTCCAGCTGCTGGGCTGGAGTTCCTGCCTCCTTCAGTTCAGCATGGCCCCAGTACTCCATTCCGTAGCCAGCCAGAGACTGGTTCACATGGTGCCACCTGAGGAAGCATCACCCCTCCCCTAGCTCCTGAGGCACAAGTGGGACTTGGGCACCCACAAAGTCCCTGTCACTCACCTCTGGAAACAGAACCGAAGACCTTACAAGAATGAGGTTTTCACCAGCGTAGTCCCTTCAGGCTCAACAGCCTTCTCACTGCCCAGCATTAGACAGAAACACAAAAGCCACGTAAGTCCCAACAGGGGAGGGGGGGGGTCAGAAGAGGAGAGGTATAGGAAGGGATGGGGAGGGGAGAGGAAGGCTAGAGAATGCGTGTGGAGACGGGAGGGGGAAAGGGAGTCTGTCCAGAGGAACCTGTAGGTACTAAGGTGAGGGAAAGAGAAGAGTGTGTTGGGTGGTACAACGGCCATGGGCAAGCAGGAGCAAAAGAATAGAGCTGGATCGGGTAGAGCACCAGCAGCCATGAGGAAAGGAGTGCTGGGGTCAAGGTACACAAATGAGAGGCAGCCTTGGGAAACTGCTCCTGTCATGGGCAGGAGAGGTGTGAGTGGGAAGGAGAAGGGAAGCCTCAGCTCAGCTGGAGACCACCCCTCTTCCTCTGGCTGACCCAGCCTTGGGCAGCTCGGCTACCGTGTGTGACCTTTGTCTTTTCAGCTTCCTTTGTCCAGGCCCCTGCAGCACTGTCATCTCTTCTCGTGCCATGCATGCTTCCATGGTCTCTTCTGATTTTCCCCCACCAACCCAGGGGATGACTGGACCACTGAGATGGTGCTGTTCCACTTTGGAAAAATAAGTTGGCCCTGCCATGCCTTGGACACACCGGCCCTCACAAAAACAGCAGCCGTTTTGGGATCAGGCCTACAAGGAAATGGATTGCTGTGAGGCTGCATCTCTGGGCCAGTGGTGCTTTGTGGAGCCTGGCTGAGTGAGGTGCCTGCAGCATCCACTGGGCACCTCATGTAGAGAGAGGCTTCTTGAGATAGCAAGCCACCCATGGTACAAAACATAGCATCTACCATATGGGGTTCCCAGTGCCGAAGATAACAATGAGTCCACTAAGTATCGGCCTGTGTTAGAAGATGAATTTCTGAAACCTGGTCTTGACTTGGCACTGGCCCAAGTATAGAGAAGGGAAACAGGAGGTAGCTGAGGCCAGCCTCCCACAGTCCCCAATGGAAAGTATAAGGGCCTAACTTGCTGAAGAGCTAAAGGTGACTGAGTAACTGCGGATGTGTGGCTTGTGGGGAGCTGTGGGACCTGTTGAGCCAAGCAGCAGGTCCGTACTCTTACCCTTTGTCTCCAGACCACTGTGAAGGACCAGGCAAGATTAAATGAGTGGCCACATGCTTTCCATGAGTGGAAACCAAGCCATGCTCTCATGGGCCAGCCACTGCATTGCAGCATACCATAAAGCCATAGCCACCAGGTGAGTCTCATGGGGGAACAGGTGGAGACACTGAGCAGTTTCCTCAGAGGGCCAGAGTGGGCTTGGCTAAGCGGGCAACTACTGAGGCAAGCCTGTGGCCCTGCTCACTCTAATGACACCAGGAAAGAGAAGAGGAGTGCTGTCGTCCTACACAGCGCTGTGTGGTTGTGAGCTTCAGCATAGTCTGGTGGTCTCTGAGAGAGCATTATTCTCTGGTATGATAGAGGTACTTTCCAGTAGGCTCCAGTAGCCTTGTTGTACCATGGTCATGTCTGCGCAGCCTGGGCGACTGGGCTGGTTGCTCTGATCTCTTACTGAGAGAAGTGAGGAAAGCAAAAGGCCCACAAACCCAGCACACTCTGCCATGGCCTACCTGCACGGTCCTTACTCTGACACAGAGGACTGTCACTAGAGCGTCCACCTATCAGGTTCTTTATACATGCCCTCCCTGTGCAGCCCACAGATGTCTGCCTCACATAGGAACACACTCTGGACCACCTAAGGGGAGGTGAGTAGTTTGCTCCTCGGGGAAAGGACAGGCTTTCTATGATGGCACCATAGAGCTTATGAGCCAGGCCTTTTGGCCCTAACCGTGATTCTGTCTGTCGCCTCTGACTGGGGTTGGAGTTCAGATGTCAACTCCAGAGCTCCCCACAGGCCATCTTTTCTGTCATCACTTGTGTTGGCTTGGGAGGACCACATGTTGTATGGAAGGGCTCATTTCCTCAGTGTCTCCCCCCTGTCCCAAAGGGACAAGTGCAAGTGAGTTGAGGTGTGATGGGTCAAAGGCCCAGGTCTGCAGCACGTTGGTGGCAACTGTCTCTGGCCATCTTTTCCCAGATCCTGATGCCCAGGACAGCAGCACAGACACTTAGACAAAGTTTGTCACTGTAAATAGTGGCCCCTGATGACATTGCCCAGGTGTCAACAAAGGGAACAGGTTTTATGCCTGTCTCTCCTTCATCCCCAGAAACCAGCCAAAGTGAACTTGCTGTTCTTTGCAGAGGACCCTGGGTAATACTAAACATTGTGTCCATTTACCCATTTTCTAGGATGTTTTCTTTCCTCATCCTTGTGGATTGTTGCATCTTCATTCAACCTGAAGTGTTTCTATGTCTTGAAGAATCCATGGCCAGGTAAGCCCACACATCAAGCACACAGAACAGAATTGCTGACACCTGCTGTGTAGGGCTGCTCCGACAGTTTAGAGGCCACTGTAGTTGACCACTGAGAGCTCTCATGTCAGTGAGTACAATGCCAAACCAAACTGAGGAGGCATAACGAGAGACGTCTTATCTGTCTGAGGAGAGGAGAGGAACATGGGCCTCATTTGGAAGGCAGTGTCCTCCTCCAAAGAAAGCATTCGAACCATTCCTTGGCACATTCCGGGAAGGGGTGTGTATCCTCCATTCTGCGCATGACCAATGAAGGAGAGCATGACATTCATTCTTGAGCGTGATCAGTTTAAGGTGATGGAGCTCATGCTTGCATTATTTAAACGACGGACAGAAGTGTCTTTGGGCATGCTCAGCTTGCACTGTGATCCTAAAGATGACAATGGGGGAAGGGGCACTTTAAAGGCTCATTGGCGCAGAAGCCTGTCCCAGAAGGAGCATGCCTCACTTTGTGGCTTCCAACTGGGTTTTGGAGTTCAGCTCTCAACTCATCCCATGGCCACCCTTTTTCTATCATCAGTTCTGTTGGTTCGTTTGGACCGAATGCTGTGGTACCAAGGCTGGCACAAGGCTCACAGATGTTTGAGATATAGGCAGCCACTTGTACTAGACTTCAAGTTCCCAAACTGATATTGATCTGGCCTATATCATCCACTGGACCTAGAAGCAAAATGTATCTAAGGAATGCCAAAAAGAGGAAGTTAATGAAAAAAAAAATACAAAGACTAGAAAACATCTCATGGTCTCCTTTTTTCTCTGCACAGGTAGTGCAGGGATATGGGCATGGACCCAGAAGTCATGTCAATATAAATACTATGCCCTGGCCCAGGGTTCCTTGCAAATAAGGCTGGCAGCTGCCTATGTAAATATAAGTATATAGTTATATAATTATAAAATACCTATATAAACAAACACTTCACCTATTGGCCCAGGGTGGAAATGCCATTTACTTTAGAATAAAGATATCAAAGTGCAACTGTGAGTGTTCTGGTCTTTTTGCGGGGGCTCCCCTAGTCATTCTGTGAGGCATGGCGCCCCTATCTCTAGTCTACTTAAAGTAGGTGACACTTGTTCAAATAGTCATCCATCCTACAGTGTCCGCCTCGGCTTTCCATCATCCTCATGAGGAATGGTAACAGGTTGGGCCACAGAGCATATCAGTCTTCCTGGAGACTTTCTACAGAGTAAACAAGATGTGCCAATTTGTTTAACAGACCTACTCGGGTAGGTATGTGGTATGTGTCAGGCACAGCATAGGGTCCTAGTTACACACTACAGTAACCAAAACACTGCCCTGTCCACAGGCTGAAATCTAGTGGGTGGGAGTACAAAGAAAGGTGAGGTTACTACTTGGTGACAGAGGACACGCATGAGGTCCTTATCAGTTTCCAGTGGCTATGAACACATATGTGCACATAGGCATGCACATACATGTGCACACGGTGTGTGACAAGGAAGCATGTATGGCTAAAGTCTGTGAGTTTGAAAGCAAGAGCAAGGGAGCCTGTTTGGAGGAGAGAGCTGCTGCTGAGTCTGGAGGAATTCTTGGATGTCGTGTCACCTCAATCTACAGAATGGCTGGACTGGCATAGAAAACAAAAATTGGACTGTGGGAGCTGTGTTGGTGCATCGTAGTGTCTTCAGAGGCAAGGAGGTAGAAACAGCACAGTGAAAGAAAACCTCAGCCCTGAAAATGTCCTCACACATGTGAAGTGTGCAGAAGTACGCGTTGGACGTGAGGGATAGAGAGCTACACTGTCTGATGTGAAAGCCTGAGGGTGAGGGGCTGTGAACAGAGGGCTGCGTTGCCTTTTCTTTGGTCAGTGATGAATGCATGGCCTTGCTTTGCTGTACTTCTGAGTTTCACACACATGGCTTAATTTGAGGTTTGGTATAAGACATGTTGCCCAAGCTGATCTTTAAGTTGTAGGCCCCAAAATCCCAGCTACTTGCCACAGCCCAGAGGCTCAGCAGGCAGACCTTACTTTGGCCACTGGGGTGGGTACTTGTGCCTGGGCAGGGCTTGTGGGAACGGAGCCTGCTCAGCAGGCCCTCTCTGAGTGCCTCAGGCTGTGCTCCTGTGTGCTAGGATGGGGTCAGATTGTGGGGGGTACAAGGTGTATTTGCTAGGGCCAAGGCTGGGTGGCACCATCAACTGATGCCTCAAACCTGCAAGAAGACAAAGGGAAAACACTTCATATACAGGCACAGGAGAGGAGAGGCAAACAAGACTCAGTGTCTTCCCTGCATTGTTTCTCAGCTGGGTACACAGTGTGGTGTACACACATGCTGGAAAAAGAGCCCGGTAATGAATCCTGTTCAAGCAGTCAGTTCAAACTAGACAAAAGACCTGAATTTAAACCCCGAAAGCTGAAGTTGTGAGTGAGGAAGGAAAACACTTCGTACACAGGCATGGGCAAGAACTGTCTGGCTAGAGCACCAATACGCACAGGAAAGAGGCCCATAAGTTGACAAATGAGACCACATGAAATGAAAAAGCTCTGCACACAAAACATGCTCCCATTAGAGGGAACAGGCAGCTTCAGTCACCGGATAGATCATTCCCAGTCACATTCCTTCAGGGTGTTACCATCTAGAATGTACAGAGTTACAAATAATAAAAATATAAAAGAACAAGCAGTCAGTAACTGGACGAATGAACTGAACAAGTTTTTTTAAAGGAAACATTCTGAGATCAATAACTATTTTACAAAATCCTCAACATCCTTAGCGTTTGGGAAACTCAAGCTAAAGCCACTCTGAGGTTCCATCTCACCTAAACCATGGTGGCTGAGATGAGGACAAGTGAGAAATATTGACAAGTATACGAGTAGAGGACCCCTCAGCAACTGCTATTGGCTGTGTGAACTGGAACAGCATGCTAGAAATCAGTATAGAGGTACCTAAAAACCAGAAGTACCACAGGCTCTGGACTACTGTTCCTAAGCAAGGACTCCGAGGATGCTGTCGACATAACGCCAGTGAGATACCTGCACACCCATGCTGATTGTGGCACTATTCGAAATAGCAAGACAATTAGGTATTATAAAATAGCTGAATTAATTGTATTAAAGTTTGATAACTTAAAAAAAGAACATGTAAAGAAAGGCAAAATACTAAGGGCTGAAATGTCTAATTGGTCACAAGTGTTCTTATGACAAAGTATTGAATTTCATTTTTCCTTAGCACTCTATAGCTGAAGACAAACTTATATTGAAAATGGACAGGGTACGTAAGTGTGAGACAAATGGACAGTTTATGTCTGAGTTGACACATGCCACGGAGATGTAATGATGAACAGACGTGGATCTGCAGAAAGAAGATGACCCGAGGGCCACACTCGCTAAAAACAACTCCGGTTCCACGTGGAAGCTCACCTTGTCAAACGCTATGAACCTCATGGACTCAAGCAGCCATCTCCCAGGAGGCAGAGACGCTCTGTGGTTCAGAGAGAGAGGGAACGTGACACGTATGGAGCTCTATCTCTGCATCTGGAAGGGAAAAGCAGGAAAATGCAGAAGGTAGGAGGGTCTGCTGGGCTGGAGGCTGGGGAGGGGCTATAGTGCCCTCCCTCCAGTCAGAGCCTTTTGTGATGAGGAGACAGCCGCTGTGTGAGGTGGCCTGAGCCCTCTTGACAAGTCTCACACTGCACTCCCAGGACTCGGTGGCCCGACAGCTGCACTGAGATGCAGAAGATGGAGAATTTTCTCATTTTGCTGCACAGCATTAGTGACTCATGGATGAGCCCCAGCACCATGTTCACAGCAATGGACATGACCTTCATCATTCTGTGTGGAGTGGGGCTCTTCTTCCTAATCCCACTCCTGAAGAATCACTCAGTGTCACCACCACCTGGGAGCAAAGATACAAAGGAGTGTGCAGTGTTGTTCACTACTGTTCACATTTGCTACGCAAGAAGGGAGACAGGTGGGAGGAAATCTCCAGAAAGACCAGCACCTACCTCATCAGCAGGGGATGGCAGGCCTGGCAGAGGTGAGAGTGGCCCTGGGAGAGGAGAGAGAGGTGTCGGCCTGGAGCCCTCAGACCATCTGTACAGGTGGCAGGGAGGCCTCTAAGGAAGAGCATGGCTCTGTGAGCACACTGCATTTCTGAGATGGTGGGGACACAGGACAATCTCTGAGAAAGGGGCATCTGCCCTCCGCTCAGGCACGTGTTTTTGTTTGTGGTGAGCTGATGGGAAGAGCGTGATGATGACAAGGGACACAGATCAGGGCTTTGGTCTCCTCTGGTCTGAGGAAGCAGATCTCACTTGACAGCCCAGGGGCGGCTGCAGAGCTCAGCCTTGGGCAGGATCCTGTCTGAGGAACACTGACCTAGGACACCACAGTAAGTGCGGCACAGACAGTCCTGTCTTTTTTTTTTTCTAACAAGGCCAAATGGAAATGTGTTTATGCACAGTACAATGAGTCAAGGATGGATAAGAGAAAGCTCTCTGGGAAATGGGTTTTTTATGTTATCCGTGAGCACAGAGGGCAGACACCCTGCCATGCAGAGAGAGGAAGGAGTCAGCTCATCTTGTTGTTTCTCACTGTCAGGTGAAGAAGAGACAGAGCAAGACCAGGAAGAGAGCTGCTGCTGTGAAAGGTAGGCCTCTGCTTCCTATGGAGATGATTCCATCAGGCCTGCCCCTCAGTGAGGAGAGCCATGATGAGAGCCAGGCTTCTGAGGACATGAGATGCAGAGCACCAAGAAGGAAGAGGGGGCTGCTGGGCAGCAAATCAGAATAATGAAAAATCCCAGGATCCGTGACAGAATGAAGCTGTTGTTCCCCTGGGAGTAGTGCTGTCCATGGAGCGCTGTTCAAGGCAGTGAAGTGATGCTGTGCCCCTGTATGGGGGACTTTCTGTGTCAGCTGAGAACAGGGAGCTTCCAGCCAGCCAGCGGCATTTCTTTCAGATGATGGATCCTGTGTTGTGTTGTGAACATTCTGTGTTGTGAACAGAATGACAGGACTTGAGGGAGAAACAAGATAAATATAAATGGAGAAATGAGGTCCCTCCATTCCACCTGCACACCTTAGTGTTCTGGGTCCTTGGACTATGGTAGCTGGGCATTCGGATCCTAACTTGAATGGTCTCTAAGCGGTCTCACTCTTAGAGTCCTCAGAATGTAAGCCCTTTGACACATTCTCCATAACATGAGCATAATTTCCTGGATTTCAACATGGCTGAAAGAGATTGGAAGATACACAGAATACATCACAAACTGAGGAAAAATAAGGAACCCACGATTGTAGAAATTATGTAAACCAGATCTCAGGATATGAAAACAGGGTTTGGAGTTCTGCATAGTGGGGATACTGTGTAGGGTGGGGTTGGAATACAGCCCTGTTAGATCTGACACTAAGGGATATGGGATATTTAGGCAGTGGAGGGGCAATGGGACAAAGGTGTCACATTTACACAGACTGATGGGCCTTTTGACCATCTGCTTGGGGCTGATGATTTGCTTCCTGTCTTTTGCAGCCTCACCAAGCATCCTTTACTGGACTCCACGCCACACCACTTTTGGAACTCTAGTGAGAAACTGGATCAGCCACCCCTCTCTCATCTGCCGTCTTCCTGGAAAGTCTTGCAGCATCTTATACAGCAGAAATGTAGATGACTTTTCCAGGTCAAGTCCTCTGTGTACTCTGAGTCTGTTGTTGCTACAGCCTGGCTTCCCAGGACATCTTCCTCTGCAGGACCTAAGACTGTGAGGTTCAGTGATGCACATGACCCTCCCTCAGCTCTTCCTCTAACTCAAGGACCTCCACAGCTTTCCAGGCCCAGCCCTTGCCCCAGCAACCTGTGACACCAAGCTTGGTAGATGTGACAGAGGTCCAGAAACTAGACAACCTCCCAGTTGCTACACCAAACCTAACATCTTCTTCATCCAAAAGTAGGACCTGTGGAAGAGCACATCCTACCACTGAGACAAGGACACGGGCATCCCTCCCTGCTGAAAACCAGCCCTGGCTGCAGTGACTTAATTGGAAAGAAACTCTAGATTCCAATATCCAAAGAAGGCAAGCAGCCATCAGCCAGCCCATTGACAACTTGCCCAGGGGCACTCTGTCCACTGAAGCTATCAGGTCAGCTGCCATCCTTCCTGAGTACTGTTGGGTCCTCCAGCACCAGGAAGAGCTGCAGTATGAAGACAAGGTGAGTAAGATGGTAGAAAGAACTTCCATCAGACTCCTCCCATTCAATGAAATAGAGAAGCTTCAGGACAGTTGTCAGCACACAGTCTTTGCCAGCACAAGAACAGGCCTGACCTAGCCCAACTTTCCCAAAATTCCATCCTTGATTCTGAAAGGAGCAAGTTGAGCCAGATGGCATGGTCTGTGCTCTCGGGGATGCCCTTAAAGAAGGACCCAGTAAAATGTTACATATATGACCCCATTAAGGAGGGCCTCAGAGTTGGGGCCAAAGACCTGCCTTCCAATTCAAGCAACACCCCTGCAAAGGATCTGGAACCCAGAAACCCTGCAATGAGGACAGATCAGCTGTCCTATGTGAGCACTACCCAAAACCTTTCCTTCCTTGACTCAAAGACTCAGATAAAGCTGGAATCAAATGTGAAGCAGCTTCCTGTGAAACATGGAAGGACGCCAAGTCTAGAGACTCTTAAGTCAAGGGATCCCACCCCTCCCTGGCTTCCAGCCTCACCCCTTCCCCAACCTGTGTTTCCCTCCTCACCCCCCTGTGCTTGCAAGACTGAATACTACTCCAAGGCTGCTATGATCCTAAACAATTTACATCACCAAGATCCAGGAGGGACAAGAGTAGAAATTGTATCAGCAGGCCAGGCTGCAGAACCCTCTGTCTTCACGTGCATATTCAGAGGCCAGGAGACCTATGGAGCTTCTCTACCTGCTCCCAGCTCTGGGCCAGCTGTATGGCAGAAATACCTGAGCAATCAGAACAGGCAAAAGCCCAGCAGAGCAGGACTATACGAGGGACTGGAAGAGGTAGCCTGCAACCAAATACCAGCCCAAGAATGCCCAAGCATGCACCATGGACGTGGTTAGAAAATGTGACCTCAGGGCATCCCTGCTGAAGTGAGACAGTGATGGACCATCAAAATAGGGACCCACCTTCAGTGGCCAAAAAAAGTAGTATTTCAGATCAGGAAGAAAAACACATCCTGTGTGAATAGTGAGTCAGGGATCCAGGGAGATTCCCAATGGGGATGCCATCAATATCAACGTCAGAAACTTTGAGGATGTAGAGGCCAACAGAACATGAGACCATTTCCACACACCTAGTCCACAGCACTCAAGAAGCCTGATTCTAAAACCACAGGTGCTTACTGAGGGTGATTTCAAAGCAAACAAGCAGTCACAGTCATAGCCCGCTTGACTTCATCCAGAGGGTCAAAGTCCTGAGCATCCTGCCATAGTCACCTTGCCTTCACAGGACTCACTACCCACCCAAAATCCCAAGACTTCCCAGAGCCTAGGTGATGTGTTCATGGAGGGAGATCGCAGCCACAAGACTTGGGAGCATAGTGTCCCAACAACAAGATAGCAGAAAAGACTCCCAAGGTGTTTCATCAATTTGAAGACAGGAGAGGACTTTTGAGCTCCAGATCCAAAAGCCTGAGAGAAAGGCTTCAGGGAGTTAAGTCCTCCCCAGCCTGAGGCCTCAATACCTCCAGTCACCTCAATGATTTAGCCACCACGGAGAGTCAGTCCTCACATGATATGCCAGGAAATGACAGGCTCTGCCAGAAAGCTGTCTGAAGGAAATCACAAAGAATATTATAAAATATCTGAGCCTTAGCAGGAAAGACAAGGAGCAGGGGGATTCTCTGATTAAACAAAGCCCCCCACCATTGACTGTGCAGACACAGGAGGCACTCACAAGAGAAGAGCCCCTGAAGTACAGTCACTCATGAATGCTGTGGTACAGACCCTGATGAACTGGCTACACCTTAATGTAGAGGACTCACCAAAGGTTCAAGGGTGTAATGTGGAACCTCTGACGTCCCAGCTGGGTGGCTCTTCCTGCTCCTCTGAGGGTCTCTATAAGCCAGAGAATAGCAGACCAGAGAGAAGAATGAGCTGTGATCACACCAGCCCCCAGGGTCACAACCATCCATCTTTGTACTGGGGAATCAGAGAAACATCAGTCAGGTGTTGATGCCCAGACAGCCTGTGATCAACAACAGGGCAGAGTGAAGAGAGGAATCATCTCTGACCATCCATGCAGGCCCATGCAAGACAAGTATAGGGTCATGGGAGATGGACAGCAATCAGGCATTGCTACTCAAACAGCCTGTGACCCAGATCATATCAGAGTGAAGTATCAAATGCACGGTGGTCCCCATGCCATCCCCAAGAGACATAATCCTCCATTTACATACAGAACTGGAGACAAGCATCAGTCAGGTGATGCTGCACAGAGAACCAGGGACACTAAGAGCATAGGCCAAGAAGCAGGTGCCACCTGTGCCTTTGCCCATCAGGAAGTTTTCCAAAACATGTCCCATTTACCCAGTCATTGTCTCCTCCATATTCCTGGTAATAAACATTGAATTTCTCTCCTGCAAAGAAAATCTTTTTCCTATTGGAACTCTTCCTGTGTTGATATTGGCTCCCTCCCAGACTGGCACCACTACCTAGCTCATGTTCATGTCTCCTTTCTCTCTTTTTTTTTCCGTTGGAAATGTGCTATTTTCTCATACAACATACCCAAGTACGGTTTGCCCTCACTCTGCTTCCCCCAGCTCCTCCCTACCTCTCCATCCATCTATACCCATTCAATTTCTGTCTCTCCTTAGAAAAGAACACGTTCTAAGAAATAACCACCATACATGACAAAATAAAATATGTCACATATAAATTGGACAAGGCCACCCCACAGAAGGGAAAGGAGCGTTAAGAGCAGGCACAAGAATCAGAGACCCATTCTTTCACACATTCAGGTGTCTCGTAAAAATACTAACCTGAAAGCTATACTGTATCAACAGAGGACCTGGTGCAGACCTATAGGCTTTGAACTTTTTCAAGCCTGCTTTATTTGTGGTTTTTCAATGCTTATACCTCCCTTTCAACCTACCTACCCTGGGTAGGAGAGAAAAGAAGTGAATGGGAACAGGAGAAGTTGGCCTTTTTAGACTCAGTTTCTTGGAGCTGGCGTAGTTGGAAGGATTCCAGCAGACGGGTTAAACAGCACACCAGCAACTCTGCAAAGGTGGCTGCAACCACAGCTGGGAGAACCTGAAATAGCAGTTGGAACCTGGAGCATCAAGGTGTTCTTTCTCTCCAGCGTTTGTCTCTAAGAACATCTGAAAATGTAGCGATGAACTGCAAAACAATAGCAAACTATGCAAAGACCAAAAAGCCCAGCTTCTTGTTTAGATAGATAGATAGATAGATAGATAGATAGATAGATAGATAGATAGATAGATAGATCGATCCTTTCAGCGGCTGTACTAGAATGTGAATCAGTCAGCAAAGACCATGCCTCTGCAAGAGCCAGTTCATCTTCCAGTAAGCAAACATCACGTGTTCTCTCACAAGTCTGTTTCCAGAGGACAAACACCGCACACCCTCACACAAGTCTGTTTCACATCCCACACTTGGGATCAAAACAAAAACATGTTTATATCTACTACTGTTCTTGTTACTTTAGTCTCTGTGAGTTCATAGGAGCCTTGTTCTCCTGGTGTCCACCATCCTCTCTGACTCTTACACTCTTTCCACATCCTCTTCCATTGGGTTCCCTGAACTTTGAGGGGAAGGATTTAATGGAGACATTGCATTTAGAGCTCTATGGAGACATTGCATTTAGAGCTCTATGGAGACATCACATTTAAAGCTCTGTTTCATCTCTCTCTCTCTCTCTCTCTCTCTCTCTCTCTCTCTCTCTCTCTCTCTCTCTCTCTCTCTCTCTCCCCCTCCCTCTCTGTGTAATGCCTGGCTGTGGGTCTCTGCATCTAAGTCAGCTGCAGGAGGAAGCATCCCTGATGACTAGATAAAGCACTGAACTTTAGGAGCCATCTATTAATCATGCTCTTGTCTTTAAGTGCAGTGCATTCTGTCTTGCAGTGATGGAGGGAGGAAAGGACAACATTCTGTCTCCCTTAGTGTAGCTTCAGGAGGGGATGGGCACAAGGGGAAGGCACAGTCATCTTGGTGTCATCCTCATCCACTTCCATCATTGTGCAGTTAGTGTTAATCATCCCATTGTTACAGAGAGAAGCAACCAAAGTCTTTAGGTTCTTTTTGGATGAGCCAACCGTAAGAAGATCACCCTCTAAAGTCTAACTCAGTATCTTTTTCCTGATTTGTACCGCGGTGACCTTTGTGTTGCTGCATATATTGGTGTACAGAGACACCAGAGAGTCAATAACTTTCACAAGTCTCAAAGTCGGATCACGAGTGTGTGGGTGGTTTGGCATCCTTGCATTCATAGTTGGGAGAATCCTGTCCAGTGGATGCCTGCATAAGGAACAGAAAGCATCCAGCCCTTGCAGCCTCTGCTGAACCTGCTGCAGGCTGAGGAGTAGCTAAGTCTTCCAACACCATTTCCTGGATGACAGGAAAATATCACCTGCCCTGATTCTTGCCTTGTTCTCTGAATACAAAAGAACCAGGAATTAATCTAGAGGAAATAAGCCCATGGGTATGATGTTTAAGGCCCCAGTTCCATATATTAGTAAATATATTTCTGAGAAGACAGCCAATATTCAAAAGGGGTAAAGGTCTTCATTCCAGTGGGATGTGTGGTTAATCTCTGCAAGTGCAGTGTGACAGCACAATATCAGTTATTCCTCTGTCATGGAAATGAGGTTGATTTTGTTCAGTTATGGTGCTAAGGAAGAACCCAGGGCTGTGTTTGGCTCAGCAAATACTCTAGTGACAAGCTCTATCCCAAGCCCAAGAAATGCAGCCTTAGCTCTTGGGAAGAAATTTCCCTGTTAAAATGATGCAAAGGTCACTTTATAGTCACTTGTGAGATGACTCTATCCAGGACCCGTATAAGTAAATTTGCAAACATCTCGTTTGTTTCTTATTTGTAAAATGATGAATAAAGACCTATGTCCTTGTGCCAGCTTTCTTCTGATGACACAGATATGTCATATAATAATAAATTATAAATATACATTATTGAAATACTTAATGTTGCTAAAGGCCATGGAGATTCGATGATAAACAAATCACAGCAAGCTTTCCTCATAGCAATAAACAAGTTGATTCCAGAGTGGATGTGAAAATTCAAATGAAGTTATAAAGGAACGAAGGTGCCCCATTACCTCAAGGACAAAGGAAGACTGAATCTTCAGAGAAGGCGCGACATTAGCAGAAAGACAGGCGTGTGCGTAGGTCAGGACAGCTGCACACCGAACCAGTGCATAGTTAGTCATAGTTGATCTGAAGATTGTATTTTGGGAAATGAATGGTTTCTATTTCAGCAATGCAGAATGGACTGTCAACTACAAAATAGTGTACTTGCACTGGACAGTGAATCATGATCCCAACACACCTACCCATGTCCCATTTTCCATTTTAACTCTCTGAGAGATGGACACTGTCAAGTGCTGGGGCTGCTGGGTGAGATTAGTGTGCATTGTGAGGTGATCTGTACTGCAGCTTGGCTACAGGTGCTTCCCTCTGGTTACAAGCAACTGTTCTTTCTTTTTTTCTTTCTTTCTTTTTAGTTTTTTGAGACAGTGTTTCTATGTGTAGCCTTGGAGGTCCTACACTCAATTTGTAGACCTGGCTGGCTTCAAACTCACACTGATCTGCCTGTCTCTGCCTCTCAAGTGCTGGGATTAAAGGAGTGCACCATCACACCTGGATACAGGTGACTTTATTTACTATTCAGGCATGTAACTAAAGCCAAAATTATAAAATCATTTGAAGAAAGCAATTGAATCTTTAAGTCTGAAGGAAGTCATTCTATATAAGGCAGAAAAGTGAAAGCCAAAACAGATAAACTTGATGACATAAGAAAAATGGTCAGGTGTAGGCATATGCAATTGTATGTGGGTGTCCGTGTAGGTTTGTAGGCACATGAGTGTGAATCCAGGGGTCAATTTTGAGAGTCATTTCTTGGAAGCCATATTGTTTTTGAGAAAGGGTTTCTCTGTGGAACATGGGGCTCATCAATTTGGCCAGGCTGGCTAGTGAGGCTCAGGGATCCAACTGTGTTCACATCCCCAGTGCCAGGATTACAAACCCACATTGCCATGTACATAGCTTTTCACGTGGTTTTTGTGGATTGAACTCTTCTGCTTTAGTGGCAACCACTTTATTGTCCACCTCCACGTGCCTTCAAGTTCTAAGTGCCATAAAGTGCAGAAAAAACGGATGCAACAATATATGTGATAAATATGCATGACATATGAGGTCAAATAAAAATATATGTCCCAGAAAGTAGGACAAAGGTTCGGTGAACATTTTAAAAATAAGTATTGACTAGAAAAAGGCCACACTCCACCTGGGTAATTTGGTGGGGAAAGTCGATTAAAAGCCACCATGATGACCCCTTTCCTGAACATACAATGAGAGTGTTCAGCACACTAGCTCTGAGAGTCACAGATACATGGGAACGTTGTGGAGGGAGTGTGAGCATAGCTGGGCTAACCTGGGCTAACCTGGGCTAGTATGGCTCTAGATGCAGGAGCCAAAGTTGAAGTATGAAGACTCAGCTTGGGGCAAGTCCCACGTGTCTACACCCCTCCTTGAGAAGCTGGGAAATTTAACTCAAAGTTCCCCATTTTCAGAGTCTTCCATGAGCACCTCCCTGTGAACTCCAGGCCTTCACCTTCTTCAGCATTGTTGGACTCATGAGAGCCTCCGACACTGGGTTCCAATCTTAAGCATCAGTGACCTCAGAGATGTGCCGATATGGACTACCATTCTACCCAGCCTGGCCTATTCTGCTCACAGAAAGATGGACCCCAGGATCACCTTCTGCCCACAGGATACTACAGCATAAGAAACCCCTGACATGAATAGAAACAGATGCTGAGACTCACAGCCAGACATTGGGTGGAACGCAGGCAGCCCTGTGGAAGAGTGGGAGGAAGGACAGAAGGACCTGGAGGGAACAGTAGCTCACACGAAGACCAACAGATCAGCTATCCTGGTCCTGAGGGGAGGGGGGCAGCTGTGGGCTTGGAGAAACAGAAACATCAACCAAGGACCATGTTCCAACTGGACCTAGGCCACATACACATATGTATCTGATGAGCAGCTTGATCCTCATGTAGGTCCCATAGTAACAGAAGGGGGTGCCTTGTCTGACAAGGACTTTTTTGCGTGTTTTCTTTCACTTCCCCTTGGTGGGGCTTCCTCACCAGGCCACCTTGGTGGAGGATGCATTCACTCCTGTGTGCAGTCAGTCAGGATGTGACTTGACATGCTGGGATTGATAGGAGAGGGAGAGCTCCCCTTTTTTGAGTAAAAAACATAACCGATGTGCATATATACACATTAAATTCTTCTCAATCTACTAACTCAAACATTAGTCCCTATTTAATCCTAAAATACAAATCACACAACCTCTGAGTTGCCAAACGCTCCACAAAGCCATCAAGCTCACAACATTCTAAATGAGAATTCTTACCCCCAGCTCTCATGTTTTCCAAATCCAAATCAAAACACACATTCTCAGACACACAGGTTCCCTAAAAGACACACACACACACACACACACACACACACACACACACACACACCTGAAGGAGAGAAACCTGTTCTTTAGGATCCCAAGTGTGGGATCGAACGGTCTAGTAAGAGAACAGGTGATGTTAATTCACTAGCAGGGCAACCACCTCTTGCAGGAGCTTAATTGCTACCAGATGAAAAAGATCTGGTGAACAGACTCTGGGTGGAGATATATAAATGAGCCCAGAACTGGCGGCTGGGCGGATTGAAGACTTGGGATAGATTTGGCTGTTCATCGCTGCCCTTCAAGACGCTCCTAGAGAAAACCACTTGAGAGAAGGCTTCAGAGCTCCAGCTCCTGCTGAGGCTCTGGGGTCTGGTTATCCCAGGTTCCAGTGGAAGAAATCCTGCGGCTCCCGACCAGAGAATCGTTCCTCAGAACTGATATCCTTAAGGTTTTGTTTTTGTGTCAATTAATCCTCATTTTTCTACAAGACCCTTTGGCCCTTTCTGCCTTATAAAAATGTAAATAGGGCCAAAGGGTCTTGTTTCCCATGGGAGGCTCATCTGATGGTGCTCAAGGACCTAGAACATGTTGCAAATACAAGTCAGAAGCTGGGATGATGGGCCATGCTTGACCAGCATGAGCCTAACATTGTGGCTGGTGATGCAGGAAGCTAAAGGAGCAGGGAGCTAGGAGCTAAAACCAGCACCTGCAGGAAGGGTGCAGAAACTTATACCCAGAGTTCCGCTCGTGTCTGTTGTGGGTACAGGCTTGTGTCCCCACAGAGCTCTGGCCTGGCTCTTTCCTGTGCCTCTCAGTCCTAGTCAGGCAGATCCCTGCTCCCCACAACTCAACAACCATATAGATGGGTCTTTTCTCCTTCATAACTTGAAAGGAGGATGATGGATGGAAACTGTGAGTAACTTTAAAACACTGCACTTACTCAGTACTGAGTCCTATCAACAGCATCCCCTAGCCCCTTTGTAAATGCCAGGAAAAGCCATTCTCAATATGAGCCAGACCTAGAGAGGTGGCCAAGCTCTCCTTGGGAATCTGAGTGAGAGTAATTCTGAAGGAGTCATCTCATTGAGCTATTGCTGCTTCCTCTACCTGGAGTCAGAACTGCTTATCTTTGCACTGAGGTCAGGATCTCCCTGAACTCCGCATTCACTCCCTGCAAACTTAAGTCCCTAGGAAACTGTCTAACACATGTCAGTAAGCTCTCCTGCATCTGACTGCACGTTTGCTGTCCTTACTGAACAAACATCACTACAAACGTATTGATGGCCCAAGCACATCCATAGACACCCCCTTCCTGCCTGTCCAACATGATACACTAGGTACAGTGACCACCAGGGCAAACCCTGCTGCCACCTCGCACACACAGCAAGCTATGATGCCCTGCTGGACACCACCCAACTGCTGCTGGACCACCACACACTAGGAATGGGGCTCGCTCGGAACCAGGTCCTCTTTGACATGATCCCCAACACTGACACTAAAAATAAAATAAACTACTATTCTTTAAGCCATGTTAACTAGACTCACCACTGTTCTCCTCCCTTCTAAACTTAGAGGTGTCAGGCCTCCTTAACACCTCCCTCAATAAAACCCATATACAATGCCAGATATCAGGCCCTAGTGGATACCTTTTCATGCCCACTGCCACCCGACTTATAGGCCTAGTATCGCTCCCTACTGCCATCTCATGTCACATACGGGTACCAGGATCTGCTTGAAGCCTCCTTGATGGCTGACACAACGTCAGACCCTGATGGACACCCTCATATCCCCACCATCTATAAACTTCTAGGTATCAAAGCTCTGTGTTAACCATTCAGCCAAGGTTTAGGGATTTATGTAAAAATGAGAAACACATGTATCTCATTTGTGTGAAAATAAATGGCTTTTATCTTTAATAAAAGGTAAGGTGATATACATGCAATATTATTTTAAAGACAAATTGATAGTATTTTGCAGTAAATGTTTGATTGGCATACTTGTCTTACAAATACAGACATACTTTGGGGCATGTGAAAAGTTTTTTGGTTGAAAACAGTAATGAACAGTTTAAAGCATCCCTGCTCTTCACCACACAGAAAGACAGCCTGCTACCATATAGGTTACAGAGAAACTGTGTAAAAATCACAATGGCCCTGGAAATCCTCAGGTTTATGGGAGATGGGCACTTGACACTGGGCTCCCACGAATCCCCAATGTCACAATGTACCACTAGGAAAATGTCCCACAGAACCACACAGAGCCCTTTGCTACCCAGCTTCAGAGTGTGAGCTATCCTGAGTCCATAGGACCTGAAAGAGCCATGGCGGTATATGTGGGGTGGCAGCCCTGTGGTGTCCAGCCTGCTACCCAGAAGCACATTCAGGACAACCCCTCTATGGACCACCATCTTTAATACATGTTATAGATAAGAGATTTCCAGATGTGCCACCTTCCTGCCATCAAACCCCCGAAAATACTGCTTGGTGCCAGGCCCCACTGGAGTGAAGAGAGCCAAGACCCCTGTTCAGATGTAACCGATGGTCCACATGGCCGGGAGCGGGGACTGGTGCAGAACCTCTGACATGCACTCTGGTGCCCATCATTTCATTACTGCCCCTTAGCAAGTTGGCAGAAGACACACAGAAGAAGGGGATGCAGGCTGTCATGATGAGACCTAATAGACTGTAGCCACACAGTGGGGGTAGAAGAGTGCCCCCTATCAGAGGTCTAGGGGAGGGGAGTAAGCAGAACAGAGAGGGTAGGTGGGAATGGGAAGATAAAAGCAATGGATGGCAATTGAGA
The DNA here is from genome assembly GCF_964271855.1 of Acomys minous. Taxonomy (NCBI): domain Eukaryota; kingdom Metazoa; phylum Chordata; class Mammalia; order Rodentia; family Muridae; genus Acomys; species Acomys minous. The sequence continues at coordinate 44,634,118 of NC_140490.1, forward strand.
TGTAACGTGAATTATAATAAATAATATATACACTTAAAAAAAGAACACTGGCTGAAGTCGGTTCTCAGCACCCACATGGCAGCTCACAACTGTCTGTAGCTCCACTTCCAGAGTGAACTGACACCTTTACAAATATACATGCAAAGAAAACACAAATGGAAAAAAAAGAAAGAAAAGAAAATGAATGAAAGTATAAAGAAAAAGAAAATACTGATTTCAATACTACAATGCTATTGTTAGATAGATCACACAGATGAAAAAATAAAACTTTAGGCTTAAAGTATACAACTGATTAAAAAGGACATAAATAATATATACAGAATACTTCAATAAACAAATATAAAATATATAAATGCAAACATATATACAAACAAAAGATAAATATATATAAATATATACAAAATACATAAATACAAATATATAAAATATATAAATACAAAGGTTTCTTCTCAATATGCTATGCTATGTGATCTCTAAACTAGGTCATATTCTAGGACAACAAAATCTTTAAAATAGGGGGAAAAATTAAGTAATTTTAAGTCTCCCACAAGAGAACGGTAAAATAAAATCAGAACCAATAGCAGGAGAAATATCAAAGTCCTTAGACAATAAACATTATACTCTTCAATGGCCAGTGAAATGTTGAAAAATCTGAGACAAAAATTTTAAATTCTTGAATCAAAGGATAGTAAAAACACAGTTTATATGAACCTTTGGGATACAGCTAAGACAGCTCCAAGAGGGAATTTATAGCAATGTCTGCACTCATTTAAAAACAGTCAGAGAAATCTCTCTAGGAAACAAAGCAAGCTGCACCCCACACACACACACACACACACAAGCAAGAAATAAGACAGACTGGGGCAGAAACAAATGAATAGAGACTAAGTGAACAGTACAGAAAATAAGTCAAATAAGAGTTAGTTCTTAGAAAAACGTATAGGATTGGATTGAAAACCCTACACCAATCAAAGACACTGAGTACCCAGAATAGGAAAATTAGAGACAGGAAGAGAGATGGTACAACAGACTTCAATGAAATCAAAAGACAGTTAAGGAATATGTTGAAAATATATATTCTAAAAAGTGTGAAAATGTAGAATGTAGAATAAAGAGATATATCCACCATGACCTATAAAAAATAAATTAGGGAGCAGGTACTTTCAGTACTTGGCATGCCAAGCCAATAAAGGCACCTTTGGGATTGCATCTCGCAGAAACTACAGGTGCTCAGGTGAAGACGAACGAGCCGTGTGGACAGGACTCCTCATCGCCTGCTGCTGGCCGTGTGAGCTGGAGCAGTGCGCTAGAGGTCAGACTAAAGGTTACTACAAAACGGAAGAACCTCAGGCTCTGGACTGCCATTCCTGAGCCTGGGCTCCAAGCTGTCTACATCTGCCAAGGAGATGCCTGCACACCGTGCTGACTGTGGCACTACTCACAAGAGCAACACAGTTAGGGATTAAAATGGCTAAGTCAATTGTATTACAGTTTTCTAATTTTAGAAGAATGAACATGTAAATAAAAGAAGTGAAATAAGAAGGATTCAAATTATTTTATAATTAACCTCACGCATTATTATTATAAAGTACTAAATTTCCTTTTCCTTTAGCATTATATAGCTGAAGATAATACAACTATATTATTTTAGATTTACTTGAAAATTAGCAGGCTAAGTAAGTGGGAAACAAATGGAAGTTTCATGTTGGGGTTGAGACATGTCATGATGTAATAATGAACAGAGATGGACCTGCAGACAGAAGATACCCTGAAAGCTAATATCCCTGAGAAACAACTCTGGTCACATAGAGAAGCTCATTTTGTCAAACGCTATGAACCTCATGGACTCAAGCAGCCATCTTCCAGGAGGCAGAGACACTCTGGGGTTCAGAGAGAGGGAACATTACACAGATGGAGCTCTATCTCTGCACCCGGAAGTGGAAAGCAGGGAAATCAGGAGGCAGGAGGCTCTGCTGGGATGCAGGCTGGGGAGAGGGTGTGGCACACACACACACACACACACACACACACACACACACACACACACACACACTCCTGCCAGGAGCCCTTTGTGATGAGGAGGCCACAGCTGTGTGAGGTGGCCTGAGCCCTCTTGACAAGCCTCACACTACACTCCCAGGACTCGAGGGCCTGAGATCTGCGCTGAGATGCAGAAGATGGAGAATTTTCTCCTTCTGCTGAAAAGCATTAGTGACTCATGGAGGAGCCCCAGCGCCATGTTCACCACAATGGACATGACCTTCAGCATTCTGTGTGGAGTGGGGCTCTTCTTCCTACTAATTCCATTCCTGAAGAATGATCCAGTGTCACCACCACCTGGGAGCAAAGGGAGCACCCCAAAGGTAAGGGAAGCCATGGTTGAAGCAAACTGGAGCGTGCATTCTGTAGTTCAGTGCTGGTTCTTTCACACTTGCTAGTCAAGTAGAGAGACAGTTGAGAGGAAATCTCCAGAAAGTCCAGCTCCTCATTCTGCAGGGGCTGGCAGTCAAGACAAATGTGAGAGTGGCTCTGAGGTGTCTGCCTGAAGCCCTCAGACCATCTCTACAGGGTGGCAGAGAGGCCTCTAAGGAAGAGCATTGCTACATGAGCAGGCTGCATTTCTGAGACAGTGGGGACACAGGACAATTCTGAGAAAGGGGCACCTGCCCTCTGCTCAGACATAAGTTTTTGTTTGTGGTGGGCTGATGTGAAGGGGCGATGAGACCAAGGGCCTCAGATCAGGTCTCCAGTCACCTCTGGCTGAGGAAGCACATCTCACCTGACAGTCCACAGGCAGAAGCAACACTCAGCCTTGGGCAGGATCCTGTCTGAGGAACACTGACCTGGGACATCCACGGTAAGTGTGGCACAGACAGGCAGCCCCTTCTATTTTTTTTCCAACAAAACCAAAACCAAATGTGTTTATGCACAGTACAAATGAATCTAGGATGGATGAGAGAAAGCTCTCTGGGAAATGAAGATTTCATGTTATCCTCATTTACAGAGGGCAGGCAGCTTCCCTACCAGAGAGAAAAAGGAGGGGCCAGCTGATTTTTGTTATTTCTCAGGTGGTGAAGAGGGGAAGGAGCAAGACCAGGAAGAGAACTGCTGCTGTGAAAGGTAGGCCTCTGCTTTCCTATGGAGACAATTCCATCAGGCCTGCCCCTCAGTGAGGAGAGCCATGATGAGAGCCAGGCTTCTGAGGGTATGAGATGCAGAGCACCAAGAAGGAAGATGGGGCTGCTGGACAGCAAGTCAGAATAATGAAAAACCCCAGGATCTGTGACGGAATGAAGCTGTTGTTCCCTAGGATGGTTGCTGCCAATGGGAGTGTTGTTCAAGGCAGTGGAATGAAGCTGTGCCCTTGTATGGGGGGACTCCCAGGGTCCCAGAGAACAGGGAGCTTCAATTTTCTAAGCTTCATTTCTTTCAGATGATGTATCCTGTGTTACTCACAGTGTTGTAAGAGGAATCACAGGAGTTGAAGGAGAAGCAAGAAATGTGTAAATAGAGAGACAATGGCCCACATTCTACCTATGAAGTGCCAGGCTTCTTGGTCCTTGGACTACAGTAGCTGGACCTGTAAATCCTAGCTTGGATGGTCTCTAAGAGGGGCCACTTTTACAGGCCCTCGGAACGTAAGCCCTTTTGCACGTTCTCCATAACAGGAGCATATTTTCCAGGTTGTAGACATGACAGAAAGCATTCAGAGGATGCTCAGAATACATCACGACCTGAGGAAATATAGAGAGTCTAACCTTGTGAAATTATTCAAACCAGAGCTCAGATATGAGATCAGGGAAGCCAGCTCTTCATACTAGAGATACTAAGCAGTGTGGGATGGGAACACAGCCCTGTTCCATCTGACTCTAAGGAATATGGCCTATGGAGGCAGTGGAGGGGCCTCTTGACCATCTGCTTGTGGTTGATGCTTTTGCTTCCTACCTTTGCAGCTCCACTAAACATCTATTAATGGACTCCACACCACACCATTTTTGGAACTCTAATGAGATTCTGGATCAACCAACCCTTTCTCATCTCCTGTCTTACTCAAAAGCTTTGCAGGGTCTTATACAACAGAAATGTAGCCAACCGTTCTGGGTCAAGTCCTCTGTGCTCTCTGAGTCAGTGGTGGCTACAGCCTGGCTTTCCAGGACATCTTCCTCTGCAGGACCTAAGACTGTGAGGTTCAGTGATGCACATGACCCTCCCTCAGCTCTTCCTCTAACTCAAGGACCTCCACAGCAGCTTTCCCAGGCCCAGCCCTTGCCCCAGTAACCTGTGTCACCAAGCTTGGTAGATTTGACAGAGGTCCAAGAGCTGGACAACCTCCCAATTGCTACATCAAACCTAACACCTTCTTCATCCAAAAGTAGGACCTGTGGAAGAGCACATCCTACCACTGAGACAAGGACATGGGCATCCCTCCCTGCTGAAAACCAGTCCTGGCTGCAGTGACTTAATTGGAAAGAAACTCTAGATTCCAATATCCAAAGAAGGCAAGCAGCCATCAGCCAGCCCATTGACAACTTGCCCAGGGGCATTCTGCTCACTGAAGCTATCAGGTCAGCTGCCGTCCTTCCTGAGCACTGTCAGACCCTCCAGCACCAGGAGGAGCCACAGAATGGAAAAACAAGGTGACTACGATGGGAGATGAGGAACACCCAGCAGATCCTTCCCAACCAAAGAAATGAAGATTCAGGGACAGTTCCCAGCACAGTCGTTTCCAGTCCCACAACAGACCCAACCTCTCCTACCCTGCCCTGCCCTCCATCCTTGACTCTAAAATCTGCAAGTTGAGACATATGATGTGGCCCATGGCCTGAGGCATGCCCTTAAAGAAGGGCCCAGCAAAAGGTAACATACATGAATCCATTAAGAAAGGCCTGTGTGATGGGGCCGAAGACCTGCATTACAATTCAAGCAACATACCTGCCAAGATCCTGGAACCCAGAAACACTGCAATGAGGACAGATCAGCTGTCCTATGTGGACACCACCCAGGACCTTTTCTTCCGTCACCCAAAGACTCAGATGAATCTGGAATCAAATATTAAGCTTCCTGTGTAAGGCAGAGGGAGACCATGTCTACAGACTCTTGAGTCAAGGATCTCACCCCACCAGCGCTTCCAGTCTCATCCCTTCCCGAGCGTTTCTTCCTCTCCTAACCCACCTGTGTTTCCTAGTCTGGACACTATCCCAAGGCTGCCATGATCCTGGAGAACTTGCATCCCTGAGATCCAAGAGGGACAGGGGGAGAAACTGTACCAGCCACCAGGCTACAGATGCCTCTGTCTGCAAAAGCACCTTCAGAGGTTCAGGAGACCCAAAGAGCTTGTCCACCTGCTGACAGCCAAGGTCCTCAAAGGCTCATCCAGATGCACAACAGAGACACCTGAGTGCTAAGACCCGTGCTTTCTGCTTCCAGGCCAAAGTCCAGCAGAGCAAGACTATCCGAGGGACTGAAAGAGGCAGCCTGCAACTAACTTGCCAGCCCAAGAATGGCCAAGCATGCACCATGGAAGTGGTATGAAAATGTGACCTCAGGGCATCCCTGCTGGAGTGAGACAGTGATGGGCCATCAAAAAAATAAAGGGGGGGATCCACCTCTTAAGTGGCCAACAAAACTAAAGATCAAAAGTTAAAAAAAAAAGACACATCCTGTGTGAAAAGTGAGTCAGGGATCCATGGAGATTCCCAATAGCCAAACCATCAACAACAATTTCAGAGACTTTGAGGATGTAGAAGCCAACAGAAGCCCAAGCCATTTCCAAGCACTTAGTCAACAGCATTCAAAAGGCAGAGCTCAAACCCTTAGGTGCTTACTTAGAGTGAATTCAAATCAAAGGAGCAGCTACAGTCATGCCCTGCTGGGCTCTTTCCAGTGAGTCAAGTCCTGTGCATCCTGTCACAGTCATCTTGTCTTCACAGGACCCACTACCCAGATCCCAGAATAGATACCCAAAACCCCAAGATTTCCCAGGGCTAGGTGATGTGTTCCTGGGGAGAGATCACAGCCGGGAGTCTCAGGAGCTCAGAATCCCCAAAGACAAGATTCCAGAAAAGACTCCCCAGGAATTTCTTCCTGAGAATTTATGTGATCCAGACCCAAAGGCCAGGGAGAAAGGCTTGGGGGAGTGCAATCCTCCCAAGCTTGTGGCCTCAATACCTCCACCCAGATCAAGGATATATCAACAACCGGGAGTTGTTCCTCCCTTGATAAGCTAGGAAAGGGACAGGCTACGCCAGAAAGCTGTTTGAAGGAAATCACAAAAAATATTCTACGATATCTAAGTCTCAGCACAAAAAAACAAGGGTCATGGGGATTCTCTGAGGAGTGAAAGCCCCCACCGTAGACTGTGCAGACACAGGAGGTACTCACAAAGAAGAGCTCTTCTGCACTATGGCCCCTGAAGTACAGTCACTCATGAATGCTGTGGTACAGACCCTGATGAACTGGCTACACCTTAACGTAGAGGAACCACCAAAGGTTCAAGGGTGTAATGTGGAATCTCTGACATCCCAGTTGGGTGGCTCTTCCTGTTCCTCTGAGGGTCTCTATAAGCCAGAGAATAGCGGACTAGAGAGAAGAATGAAGTGTGATCACACCAGCCCCCAGGATCACAACCATCCATTCTTGTACTGGGAAATCAGAGACATTAAATCAGTCGGGTTTTGGTGCCCAGACAATATCAGAACAGAGTGATCAATGTCAGAACAGAGTGTAGAGAGGAATCGTCCCTGACCATCCACGCAGTCCCATGCAAGACAAGTATAGGAGCATGGGAAAGGAACAGCAATCAGGTATTGATACTCAAACTGCCTGTGACATAGATCATAATAACGTATTAAATGGACGGTGGTCCCCATACCGTCTCCAAGAGACACAATCCTCCATTTATACACAAAGAGACTGGAGACAAGCAGCAGTCAGGTGATGCTGCACAGAGAACCAGGGACCACAAGCAGACCCTAAGAGCATAGCCCAAGAGCTGGTGCTACCTTGGCCTTTGCACACATGGAAGTTTTCTAAAAGATGTCCAATCTGTCTAGCCCGTTTTCCAGGTGATTTCCAGTTGATTGACATTTTTTCTGCAAAGAAACTTTTTGGATCACATTTGTCTCCTGTATGCTTTCCAAGAGCATCATGTCATCTCCCAGACCACCTCAAAGTTACAATTAAAAACACTTCTAGAAAAAAAAAAAAAGAGACCCAGGAGATGTGCGCAGACTCTACATCTAGAGTCCTTTTATGACATACACTGTGTTAAGTTCACATACTTCAAACTGAGAGGTCTGCTTAGAAAGGTCACTCTGAAGGGAAAGATAGTGCTGCCAAGAAGTGTCACCCTGCCAACAAAGACAGTTCACAAACACTTTTTTAACATTTCACTATACCTTTGAGACTTGATAGTCTGGGTCCCATAAACCTCTCTTCCTTTCCCAAACCTCTGGCACAGCGGGAACTCCACTGACTCCTACCAGGAAGAGGCTCCTGCCCAGCAGCTTCTGCTGCCGCTCTCGGGATTCTCAGTCCGTGTCCCCACTCAAACATGTCCTAGGAACCCTCTTGTCACAACACACACTGAGAACGCTGTCTCCCAGCCCTGTGACGCTGATCAAATGAGACACACAACATCAAATAGAAAGCAGACAAGCTTTCTGTAAAGGTGTGCTGCAACCACACCCCACACATAAGGGCACCTGCTCCTTCAAGTTCCGATCTGTTAGTCCCAATGAGACCCATCATCAGTGGGAGCATCCAAAGTCTGACACCTGTTACCACCCAAGCACTAGAGGCCCCAATGGGTGACACTAACCATGCTAAGAACATACATTACCTTACAGTTGAGCAAATCCAGCTCACATCTTAGGACTATCAGACATGTGTTATTCTACCTTAAGCTGTGAGCTTTTTTACACACAGGACACAAGGACACGAGCACAATACGCAAACGTGCTCACAGCTCACCACGGGACAAAGCCCTGGCTCTTTATCCCATGTGGGGTAGAAACTACAGCTCCTTGCCCCTGCAGAGCACTGCTGCCATCACAGTATCTCCAGCCTGGGGAAATTTTGCAGCCAGATTCCAGTCCAGAGCTAACAAACAATACAACCAATGTTCTCTATCTCAAAACAGCTACTATAGGCAGGCGCTCCAATAAATAACTCTCACAAAGGACATCTCACTCACCTTAACCTTTTTAAAACTGGATCCCAAAGCCTCTTCTAGGATGAATTGAAGTGAATTTCTTCCCACATATTTACCTCATTGATATCATCCAGAGTGTAATCAGACAAAATAATTACACCACTAATCTGAGAAGAGAAAGTTATTTTCAGTAAAGGAATGCTAACTATTGAAAAGAGAATGTGAAGACAAAACAGAGGTGACAACCTCAGAAAACAGCTTCCTTCCTAGGATGAGGGGAAGGAGCCTAAGGTGGGCATCTCCTTCAGGCTCTGATGCAAACCCAAGCAGGAAGAGCAGACTGCAGGGGCGGGGCCTTGCCAGGTACCTCGAGTTAGATCCACCAAGATCATTTGTCGGAAGAGCAGAAGAATGCTGAGACAAGAAACCATTGGAACGCTGTCTGGGTTTCTTGCAGAAACTAGTTTTCCTAGGAACTTTCTATTTGTTGTTCACCCAGGATTAATGTTTCAAAGGAAACATGCCTTGATGTAGAGAGGTCAGAGGTGGGAGTCAGAATTAGAGCCAGGGAAGGAGAGTTAGAGGCAGATTGCCAAAACTTATTTTCATAAGGAATGAAGGGGGATGGGAATGAACTTTGTGTGTTCGAGCAGAGGACAGCGCACAGCTGGGTTGAAGCTGCAGTGCTTATGTGATGCCTCCTCCAGCTCTGGTTTTCAGTGAGCTCTTCCAGAGCGTTCTCCAGTTAATCCAGGCATTCAGAGGCAGGCAGATCTCTGTGAGTTTCAGGTTAGTCTGGTCTGCATAGTGAGTTCCAGAGTAGTCAGTCTACACAGTGGGATCTGGTCTCAAAAGAAATAAAAACAAGTCTTTTGGAAGACAAAGTTCAGTGGATAAGGGAACCCAATGTGTATACTTATATTCTCTCAGTTTGGAACCCCACAACCCATGTAAAAACCCTGCTACAGCCACACATGCATGTCACCCAGCACTGGGGGCAGAGAAGGAGTGTGATGTGGTGTCAGGACTGTAGTCATTTGCAAGAAGAACAGCTGACTGTAGTAAAATTACTAGGCAGTCATAGTATGCTAGTTGTAAATTTAAGGTCAGAAAAATAAGAGAAACTCTAAGAAGAATCAAACAGAAATTGTGTAGTTGAAAACTTGGTAATCATGTTAACTAAAGTTTCATAAACAGTCCCAACAAAACATTCAATATAATTGAAGAAAGAATCCAACAAACATGCAAAGCACTTTCAAATCATAAAGAGAGCACAAAGCATCCTCAGATTAGAACTTGTGTCCAGGCAGCCTGCCTCACAATAAGCACTAAAAAGTCCTTCAGTGTGGAGGGGTTCCTGCCAGATGGTAAATCAAGCCCAACAGATAAATGGCACAGACAGAGGTAATAAAGCCTGTGTAGACATTAACAGACTCAAGAGGGCTTGGTGATGTATAAAGTATTAAGACAATGTACTGATGGGTTTCCACCACAGAGATGTAATAAAAATGGCCATTATGGCACAAAGGAGGGAAAGATAACAGCTGTTTTGTAGCAGATTTTAGATTTTATCAAAGCTGGGTTACTACTAATCCAAAATAGGTTGAGAACACCATCAGAGCATCTTGTAACTATGGATACAATATTAGCAAAATAGTTAAGACACCACATGATACAATGTATCCAGATAGTATAAGACAAAGAAAGTGGAAAAATAAAAGTGGAGTGGGAGAATAAAACAGAAAATGTTACAAAGAAAAATGCAAGGCCAAGGACATTAGTAAGTGTACAAATGAGAGCATCTTACACACACAGTTCAGAGGGGAAGACTGAGATCCTTAAAAGGAAGCTCCTGTTCAGAGGGGTTCTTTTTTTTTTTTTTTTTAATGAAACCTAGGTTGGTCTAAAATGTCACAATTCTTGAGTCTCAGCTTCCCAAGTGTTGGGATGTCATGGTGTGGTACCATGCCAACATAAAGAGATGGCTACAAATGTAGTCTCTAGTCCAAGAGAGGGAGGCAGGAGGAGCAAGTCAAGGGAGAGGAGGAGGAGGGTGAGTGCAGTGCAAGAAGGAAGGAGGGAGAGTAGAGGGAGGGGCAAGGAAGCGAGGAGAGAGGGGCAAGAGAGCGAAGGGGGGAGGTTTTTCCTCCCATAGGGACCATAGTAGAAGTTACATTGATAAGGACATGAGTCTATATCATGAAAATATCAGAGAGCTCATCACACAAATCAAAAGGAAGTAAAATGACCAGAACTATTAAACAGTCTTGCAGGTCATAGAAAATCGTGTTACTATTAAAATGATATTCCCAGCATGCTCTAGACACACATACTCTCTACTTGTCAAAAGCCTCTTGGCCTTCCCCAATTCCCATCCTACAACCTAGTCAGTGGCAGGCCATTTGCCAGGTCACAGCCCTGGCAGAACACTCTGACCAGGCCAGCCTTCGCCTCGCAGTCCCCCCTCTCCTATGTCTACAATACAGACTAGAAGTTTGAAGCTGGCCAGACAGAGCCCAAGAGTTAGGGGAGGACTTCGGTTGTCGCTGATCTCCACCCATCTGCAGCGTGGGTTCTTGTGCTCCTGAAAGAGAGAGATTCAGATGAGACGCAGCATAAGATCCAGCATCCAGAATGTAATGAGCAACCACGGACAACAGAACGCACTGTTTAAGAAACAACTGGACCTAGCAGAATGGACTCGCATTTCTCCTGCCACTGTTACCTCTTGCTGTGCCTCTCTTAGAGTAGGTGCATAAAGGACACGGGTGTCCTTCTTGAGAGCCCATTTCACCATGTATTACTGATACGTGTTTATATATATGCACACCACAGTTGAAATGTTTATGAGAAGAAAGGGTAGCAGTATTCTGAATATGCTCCACTGGCCAGAAAGTAGCTGAAGCTGTGCTAGACAGTCCACAAATCCATGCTTGACCAGAGTGAGCATAACATTGGGGCTGGTGCTGCAGGAAGCTAACAGAGCAGGGAGCTAAAATCAGCACTGCAGCAAGGGTGCAGGAACTTGTGCACAGATTTCCACTGGTGTCCGTGTGGAGACAGGCTCACGTCCCCATGGCGCTCAGGCCTGGTTCCTTCCTGTGCCTCTCAGTCCTTGTCAGGCTGCTTCCTGCTCCCACGGTTCAACAACCACAGAGATGGATGGGTTTTTCTCCTTCATCACTTGAAAGGAAAGACACAGAAAGGAGACTGTCAGTAACTTTAAAATACTTCACTTACTCAGTAATAGCCCTATAGACAGCATCCCTAACCCCTTTGTAAATGCATTCTGAGCCACGAAAAGCCATTGCCCACATGAGCCAGACTGAGAAAGGTGGCCAAGCTCTTCTTGGGAATCTGAGTGAGAGTAATTCTGAAGGACTCATCCATGTGTGCAATGTCCAGCAACACCTGCTTCCTCTAGCTGGTGTCAGAACTGTTTACCTTTACAAGGAGGTCAGGAGCTCACTGAACTATGCATTAATCCATAAATCCCTAGAAAACTGTCTAACACCCGTCAGTAAGCTCTCTCACATTCTGACTGCGTGTTTGCTCTCCTTATTGAACAGAAATCACTGGCAATGTATTGGTGACACAAGCACATCCATGGGCCCTGCCCTTTGCTAATGCCTCAAAATCACTTCTGGAAGACACCCCCTTCCTACCTGGCCAACATGATCATTTAGGAGTGAGGACCAGCCAGGCGAACCCTGCTGCCCCCTCACACACACACACACAGCTGGGTGTGATGCCCTGCTGGTACCACCCAACTGCTGCTAGGAATGGGGCTTTGAGGGAAGGAGTGAAGGGTTGTCATCAGAGGGTGTGTACCAAGTCCTGAAACACAGCCGTGTGTGCAGGGTGGAGGTCGAGGGTGGGTGTCCTGTAGGGTTTGACAACTTGCAGTGGGTGTGAGTTGGCTGTGGGATGGGAGGGTGCCCAGTAGGGTGTAATACCTAGTGTGCATGGAACAACCTGGGCAGCTGGATAAAGGCCTGAAGCCTCGAAGTTTATATGGGGAAACAGTAGGAGAGAGTCCAGCACGACCTGATGCCTGGCAGTTTATGACCCCACTCTCCCATGTCGCTGCCCCCACATACAATGAGAAATCTCACACAGGGCTGGACACACCATCAAACACTCCATGCAGACTTTAAAGTGTCAGGACCCACTGGGCAGCACTGCTCAGTGGCTAAACCGCCTACCACACTGGGTAACAGAAGTTACTGGACAACACCCCTTCCCCCTGCCATCTCTAGACACAGCTAGTTATCAGGCCACACCCCTTGACCCCTGATGAAGCCCCGCACTCCCTGCCATACTCAGATCTTTCTGAATACTGTCCACCTTCCACATCACATATACTGTAGTTTGTAGCGCTCCTGTACTACACATAAACTCTATGTACTAGGGCCTGCTGGTCTTGCCTTTCCCTCATTGCTACTGCCCTAAATATACACTTTTATCACTCTCTGCAGGTTGCCCACACACATTACTATATTTCAGACAAGGATGGCCACCCAAGGCTACCTTCCCACTTAACTTTTAGATATTAGGCCTTCCTAGACAGGTCTCCCCTAAGGATGCCACTCCACCCACAGTTCTAAGGAGCAAATATTAGGGAAATCCCACAGACACTGCCACATGTGTAGCTTGGCCTAATGGACAGTGTGCCAGCACTGCACACACACGGACTGGTGAGGGGATGACCAACAAGTATGATGTTGTAAAAGTTGATACAGGTTTGCATCATGGGGTGTCCAGCACTGTCTAAGCCATAGTAGTGCATATTGGGTGACAGTGGTAAAGAACTGAGCCAGCAAGGCCTGATAACTAACACTGTAGTAGGGAGTGATGGGGGCTGATGTCTCAGAGGGTCCTGACACCTAGCAGTATATGTGGCTTCCTTCGTGTGAGGCTGTCAAGCAGGGCCCAGTGAGCAGCCCTGTGTTGGGGGTTCAGTGGCAAGGGAGGATCCAGCATAGCCTGAGACTTATCAGGTAATGTAGGGTTTTGTCAGGGGTCTTACAGGACCCAATACCCAGAAATAGATGTGATGTATAGATTAGGGGCTTGTCTAGCCATTAGTGTGTTTAATGGGAAGTCACGCATGGCCTAATAGTTGGGAAAGTATTTGAGGTCGTGGGGAGGTCGTCTAATAGGGCCTGGCACCTAGCAGTGCAAGTGAGGTGGCATGGAGCTGGTTTCCAGCAGTGCATTGCAGGTGATGGTATATGACAGGGCAGGAGGTGAGCAGCAGGATCACAGCACGTGGACCATGGACAGGATGTGGAGTGTCCAGCAGGGCCTGAAACCCATCACTGTATCTCAGGTGTCACTGGGTCAGAGGGCTATCTAGCAGGGTCTGGTACCTGCACTGTGTATGGGACAGCAGGAAAGACACTGTCTAGCCATACCTGATATCTAGAAATCTATGTAGTAACAATGTATACAGGATGTTAATGGGGGTAGGAGTGCACACAGAACACATAAAAGTTTGTAGGTATCACATGCTACTGCTAACCCAATGATACTATACCTGACAACATAGTCCTGTACACTGATCCAGCAGAACATCCCCTCCCTGTCACACATGTGCTGGGTATCAGGCCTCACCACACCACACACTATGCCACCACCACCTTTGAACTTCAACCCAGATGTGATTTTGATAAGTAACCCAAAGTCACACAGTCTGACGCTTCCTTTGCCATGCTGCAGGATGTTGTCTGGTCTGATGTCCTGTGTGGAAGGCTGCTCTCATGGCAGTAGTTAACTGCACACACCATCTGTGTGAAGATGCGGTGAGCCTGCTCCTCCTGCAGACAGCCCTGCTCCTCACTGTGGCTCACCAACCCCCAGCAGCGTGCTCCATCACCATAAAGGTGTGCTCTCTGGTTCTGATGATGCAACAACTTGATGATGCTTGGGTGGTACAGAACTTTAGGGATGTCAATTTCAGTCTTGTTTCAGGAGGCATTTTTCTCACCCCAATCAAGGATCCTGAAGGCAGCTTGCGCTTCTATGCTGAGGTGGCACTCCTCCGTCACACTGCCTTTGCCAAGCATCCTGAGGGTGACATGATGACCCATCAGGGTCACGGTGCTGGACGACCTGCCCTCCAGGTCCAGCTGCATTGTTGCCTCCTCTCTTCACTTGCCTGAGAGTTGCTTGAGAATTTTCAACCTAATAGGCAAATCCATATTGAAAACAATGAGAATCAGGTCTAGGAGGAAGGTTTGTGGCTTTTCAGTTCCTACACAGAAAAGTAGACAGATGTGAGCATGACCCCACAATGCACTTCAGGTTCAGAGAGAAATAAAAACAAATAAAACCCCAAACGCAGCAGGTGATAAACATGCTAAAGATGAGCGCTGAGCCCCATGAATTGGACCATTAAGAACAAAACAATAAAAACAAGGGGCCTGGATATTGAAGAAGACAGGAAAATACCACAACTAACGCAACGAGCAGATGCAGAGAAAAACTAGAGACAAAAGAAGGTGACCTTACAGCAGATGCGGACAGGCTCTAAGGTCATTAGGTCAGAAGTAAAACTAGAGACAAAGGAAGGTGACGTTACAGCAAATGGGGACAGGCTCTAAGGTCATTAGGTCAGATTTAGGAAGCATAAACTGCAATAAATTGTAAAACAGGAAGAAATGGGCACATTTCTAAATACACATAAAATGACGGAATAGACCAATAACAAGTAATGGAGTTGAAATATTAATGAAATATACCAACAAATAAGCCCAAGGCCTGACATATTCATGGAAAAATTTTACCAGACCTTTAAAGAACACCAATGTTCCTCAAATAATTCCATATAATAGATGGGAAGGGACACTTCCCAGTGTATTCCACAAAGCTACTACTACCCTGTAACCAAAGCCAGGCAAAGGGAAAGCGGATTACCTGAGTGGGTACAGCTCTTATACTGTACCCACTGCCAGACCTGATGACCTGCATGTATTTCATTCCTTGACACAAACCATGTATGACGATAACTGATCTTTACATGCACACACACACGCACACACAACACTGTAATAAACCAAACACTACATGCCAATATAGATGAGGTCCATGTGGCAATCCTTAATGAGTGTACTTGATATTTTGTGCTAGTTCAACAACACATGTGAAATGCCATGTTCACAGTCAATATGCGCTCACTCAAGAATATAAGGTCAGTTTGAAATACACAGACTCATAAAATATATGAGGAGGATACAAGGCAAAACACCACCTAGACTTGAGAATGATATATTTCATTTTCCAGAAAACAGGTGGAACTGAAGATGATAGTGTTAGTCTTTAAAGACAAACATGGCTTGTTTTCTCTCATATTCACAATGTAGAAGTTTAGAGGAGCCTGAACATAAACGGAAGAGCAGTAGGGACATG
The DNA here is from genome assembly GCF_964271855.1 of Acomys minous. Classification (NCBI taxonomy): domain Eukaryota; kingdom Metazoa; phylum Chordata; class Mammalia; order Rodentia; family Muridae; genus Acomys; species Acomys minous. The sequence continues at coordinate 44,649,680 of NC_140490.1, forward strand.
AAAGAGGCCAGGGGTCTCTTTCCCGGGAATGATCCACAGTGTGTTGGGCAGGGGACTGAGTGTCTTGGTCACCAGAGACTTCCCAACAAGTGCTGCAGAGTCCTGGGTCCTTCAGAATCAAGATTCTTGCATCCCTGAACCCTGCATTGACCAGGCAGTGGGATAAAAGTATCAATGCATAAAACCCAACAAAAGTGGCAAGCAGAGAAAGTGGGGTGAGGGACCCATGAAACCAAACTAGCAAGGGAGGCCTGCAGCAGGCCAGGTGGTACCTGGGTGTTGGTTGAGCAGACAGAAGGACCTCTCCCATAATCATGGTGTGGCACATTGCCTCAGCCCACTGTCACTTCCACTGGTGTCCTTGAGTGAAAACTTGGCCTTCATTATTACAAGTGGATCACCAACTGCCTCAGCCACCTTGCACCAACTGTAACTCCTGACCTATGACCTAATTGGTCACATGTCCAGAACTCGGCCAACCAGACTGTCTAGCCAATCAGGACTCTCCTGGCTGGTCATGTTGAAGTCATGTGACCCGTGCCTACTTTGTAGGGAGGAGCCTCCCACCCAGACCCAAGGTGGGCAATGCTGTGACAGCAGGGTCAAGGAAGGAGGCTTAGCAAGCCCTGTGCTTTGTTTCCAGGGATGGGCTAGCTAGGGTGCACCTCCCCCACCCCACTGCCTCCATCCACAGAAGAACTCATGGCTGCACTTCCTTTCTCAGGTCCCCAATAAATATTCATTACAGAAGGTGGAATTTGGGGTTTGCTCCCAGCTCCTAGTCCTCCCTGAGCAAAAAGGCCATCAGTTATTCAGTTAATGAATGATCATTGTTCACTGGGGATCACCTGCTGGGTCCAGTGATCAAAAAAGCTGAAGGAATTCCTGTCTTGCAAGAACTGAAAGTCTGGGGATAAAAGTGCGCCTCTCTTAAGAAGTCTATGTCTAAATTGTGCACTGTGGTTTCCTTAACAGCGCCCTCTCTCAACGCCCCTGCTTACTTGTGTGTTAATGCCTTTAGTTACAAAACTCAAAGTTGCATCATAAAATAGTCATGTCTTGTCATACTTCTTTTCGGTCCCAAAGATCTCAAAATTAAAAAATTACTTTCCTCCTTCCCTTTTCCTGTTCCCTGTACTGCTTTTAAGATGGGCAATTTTAATGCAGGTTTTTTTTTCAGCCATAGCCACTTCCCCAAATTCTCATGATTTTTCCTGTACTTTTGGAAAATACTCAGTCACTTGCTAAGCAAGTCTTCACATTTCCTGTGTACTTTTGTTTCCTCCCAGCCTTTGATGTTTTGTTCCTTCTAACTTAATAATTTCATATATGTTGAGAACTTCATACACAAAATCTGCATCTACGTCACTCATGACCCCGCCCTTCTCACACCTAAGCTTCTTCCATGCTCCCCAATCTCGTGCACGTCATGAAGTCTGGAAAGCTCTTTGCGGAAGCAGTGCTTGATTACCACAGGCACCAGCCATCCTTACCAAGGTGCTGCCAAAATATGGTAGTTACCATAGAGGATGACCTCATGGGGGAGCTTGCAGTTAAATTCATTCGGCTGAAAGAGTGAAGCTTCGGACAGACAGTCAGAGCCTGCTCACAAGTGGTCAGTTCCTCAGCAGCTTTCCACTCAACCTGTGGCTTCTACTTCTCTTTCTTGGAACCTTCCTCTTTCAATGGAGTACCCATTTTAGGTTGCCTCTTTTGCTAGCTTCCTACCACCAAACTGGGCCATCTTCACCTCAAGACATCCCTGAACTGGAGCAGGTTAATGTAGGTGAGGAACCTGTAAAAGCATGGTTTTTCTATGCCTGCCCTAGCTCCAAATAATGACACAGAGACATATTAATGTTATTATAGGCTTCAGACAACATACCTGGGCAGATACTGAGATGATCTGACCCAACTATGCTGGCCTGGCCTACTTCCCAGGCATGTGGCCCGTTACCTGCCATCTTAGTCTCGCTCTGGCACCTCCTTGTTCATCCTTGTCCTCCTGGCAACCTCCTCATGGCAACTCTTTCCTCCTCACCTGAGAAATTCTCTTTCTCTCCTGCCCAGCTTTGGCTCTTCAGTTCTTTACTAACCAATCAGAGATGGTGGAGAACAATTTGACACAATACTGAGACAGGAGATGGTTTAAAAACGGCAATGCCAAAGCCTACATCCAGATCTCTGAGTAAAGAGATCAGCATTTGAATACACAGGAACATCCTCCAACAGGAACCAGCAACTAGTACTCTGGGAGGCCTGGAGAAAAAGAAAGCTCCATGGCCTGTCACAGAGCTGCAGGAGGATGCAGAGAATCGTGATGTCAGCCATGACTACTTGCTTGTGTGGCAGAAAAGTCCTCAACTTTAACTGAGTGATTAGCAGCCCCAGGGTCCCCTCAGCACCTCCTCTGAAGCTTCAGTGCACTGTTTGCTGTGGGTCATGATGCCCAAGCAATAATGTCACTATAGCCCAAGCTCATCCACTGCACACCAGAGCTGCTGCCTCTGCCTGCAGCTCCCTGTTGCTCAGGTAACAGGTGATGGCATTGCTTTCCATCACACAAAAGTCATCATCACGCTTGAAAGTTACCCACACGGAGTTTGCGGAGAAATTTATGGCTTCTGTTGTGCTGTGGAGAGCAGGTGATCATGAGCCCCACTGTGCTGAGCAGTGATGAGGATGGTGAAAGTTGGGAGTTTTCAGAATCTGTCCACAGGGTGCACAAGGAGACGGCGTGATCTGTCTGTGCTTCTGCATATTAATGTATATTTAAGTAAACATAAAATAATTTTTTCCTGTGGCTTTTTCATTATTTTCTTGAGTGATGTTTTCTCTCTTGTTAGCAAATAAGCAGCTATAAGCTGTAGCGCCCGCACTGCTAGTCTAGGCTATGGTGAGGGTCTGTGGATTGAAACGATGACACAACAATGGGTCATTCCTGCTAAGAGAATGGTGTTTATTGGGAGTAACAGAGCTGCTTATATAGGGGAGGCACCAGCAATCCAACAGCACTGTGGAAAGTCCCCAAGAGGTAGCAAACCAAGGGCAAAATCATGAGACTCAAAACAAGGAAAATGAAAGCAACCAGTGGAGTACAATGTTTCAACTGCAGAGAAAAACAAGTAAAGTTTCAACTGCACACAAAAACAAGTAATGGTCAGTACCAGCACAGCTACAGTTCCCCACAGGTCCCCCTTCTGTATATAAAATGAGCTTCTGTCTTAGGTCGTCTGGGATGTCAATGTACGTCTTTCCCGTCATGGGAGAGCCCGTGTATATCATGAACTTCCTGTCTTCGGTTGATCATACATCCCCCGGATCTTACCCGTCACTGAAGACTCATTTATCCAGATTTGTGAAGTGGGATAGTCCATAGCTAGGGACAAGACTGCTTGCTTTTGCCTGAATTGTTGAGCAGCATGTGTGTGGAGTCGACATAGAAGCATAAGGGAGAAACCCCCCTTTGTCACAAGCCATAGTACCAATGGCCACAGTTCCATCCCACTCTTTCACCAGGTTGCCAAAAATCTGCAGTCCTTGCAAAAATGTGCCTCCTGTAATAGGGGGAATCTGAGACTCGATAATTTTAACAATTTCGGAAGCCAATTGCCCTGTATAATTTGTAAAATTTACATTCCAAGGTCCGGCCAAATACTGAGTATGCGAAGGTGACGGGAAGCATGAGTAGCTGGAACAGGGGTGACACGAGTACGGGGGTACAGCGGGAAGCAAGTAATCATGTCCATGTCCCACAACATGTCAAACTGCTCCTGCAACAATGCAGTTTGCTGATTCAAATTCAAAATGCCATACCGGATTATAGAATTAAATGATTCTAAGTAGCCAAAGCATTGGAAGCTTCCCTTGACAACTTAGCCGCAGTGTTGACAACGGTTACTGATTGAGAAACAGCAAGGACAATAGCTGCGGTGATACCAAAGTCTCGTTTCAAGGTAAAGGCACAATCCCAGGGACTCGAACAACAACAGCTGTTTCTTCATTAATCCAATAGCTGCGGAGATGGCATGTCTGCAGGGAGCAATTACTTCTCTGCGAATCCTCTGGTATCGCTGCCTTCCCCAGGTTTCCTTTCACTTTCCTATCTTCGCTAAGTAAAGCGTCTCTCACTAACCTCCAAAGAGAAAAGGTAGTTATAGGAGTCGTCTCTGGGCCTTCCTTATGTAAGGCCTTTTGCAAAGCTGAGAGAGGCCTTCCATGAAGGCTTGTGGCAGGTTCATAAGAGCCTTGGGGCCAGTTCAAATGATGTGTTAGTGGTATTGGTGATTGCCACATAGTTGGTGTTTGCCTATATGCAAATTTAAAATTCTTTCCTATATTCATAGCACACTGGTTTCATAGATGCTGTTCTCCTTCAACAGACCTTGTTTTATGCCTCTCAGCTGAAACCCTGCATCCTTCCAGCAGAAATTTTCACAATATTTACATGCTCTCTGCAAAATTCAGTACCGACATTCAGGTAATACATGGTTCTAAGAGACAGAAAGGACAGGGTGCTTGAAAAGTAAGGTGGGATGTCTGCATCTTCCAGCACAATAACTTCACTCCCACCTACCTTTTCTGGAAGTTCCAGCCCACCATGGAAGCAGTTAGTACTTAGCCCACAGGATCCAATCATAACTCACTTTCCTTTGAATTGGACAGTGTTGGGTCCTTTCACTGTGAGCAAATATTTGACAGACACATGCACTGTCTTCCCACCTCACGCTCTGGATTAGAAGTAGATCTTCCTGCTTTGAATTAAGCAGAAATCCCTCACAGCTGTGCCTTCTGTTCTGGGGTTTTAGTTCATTTCAGATGTAGTGACACTGACAGCCAAGACCAACCATCATAAGGCCACACCTTGTCAACTTGACACACATCCATATCTCCTTATGTCATGATTAATTTAATTTCCAAATGCAAAGAACCACCAGGTCATATTTAACTATCCATAGCTACACATAACATGATACAAGTATCCCTCCTACAATCGCAACACATTATAAATTTAGAAGAGATAGCAATGTCCCTGGAGGGACATTGTTTCAGTATCTCATACTTAAATATGATAACCTTTGATATTCTCTTAATTGGTGTTATATTATATGGTAGAAAACTTGAAAAAAGAAACCACGAATATCTGTACAAACAGCTTCTCAACAGAACACAACAGAAACACTCACGTCAACTATAACCCCCTTTTCTGCCACTGGTCACATGGCCTTGGCTGCTATTCCTAACTAACTGCCTTCCTCCATCACCCAGTGTGTATTCCTCCACTCTTGGCAACACCTCAGCAGGTCTTTGCTCTTTTCTTGGAAGAGTGACTCATACCCTCACTCTTGACTGGGCTGTGCCCTTTGTCATCCTGTCTGGATTAGGCTGGTGTAGTCAAACTTTTGACACCTTTTTTTTTTTTTTTTTTTTTTTGGTTTTTTGAGGCAGGCTTTCTCTGTGTAACAGCCCTGGCTGCCCTGGACTCAATTTGTAAACCAGGCTGGCCTCGAACTCACAGCGATCCACTGCCTCTGCCTCCTGAGCGCTGGGATTAAAGGTGTATGCCACCACCAGCCGGCTTTTGACACCATTTAAAACTGTAAACAGCGCCATACTAAACCTAGAGTCTCCACTCAGAGGGGGCCCATAAGTTTAACCTTAACTCAGTTTATTTTCCTTACACTATAATCCTACACCCTTAAAGGCCATTTCCACACACATTCCCCAGGAAACATCTTGTCCTACAACAACATTTGTGGGACTATGGCAGGTGCTATTTAGCAGGGCTTGATATGGAGCACTGTACATGAGGTGGAGTGGGTGGTGTGCAACAGCTCAAGATACCTAGCAGTTTATGTGTCAGGGTAGGTGAGTGTCCGGCAGGGCCTGATGGCCAGAAGTGTATGAGGAGTGATGGGGATATCCATCAGGGCCTCAACTTAGTGGTATATATGAGACTGTGAGGAGGCTGTCCTAGAGGACAAGCTACCTTGACTTGTATGTTGGGTAGTGGTGGAGAGGGTGCAGTAGAGCCTGATACACAGCAATGGGGGGGGGGGCGACTGTCAGCCAGGGTAAGGAATCCATCAGTACCTCCTTCATATTCACCCCTGAATTTCAACCTATGTTAAGCACTGTATGTAAGATCTTGCTAGGCACCCCAACCTGCTGCCACCTAAAGTACACTACTATTTGTCCGGCCCCGCTGGACACCCTCTGGCAGTGGCACACATACCTTCTAGATACTGGTTCTTTCGACCCTACTTGCACCCACCCACGTGCACATCTCAGTACTAGACTTTGATAGACACCATCCCCCTGCCTCAATGCAGCTGAAGCCTGCATCACTAGGGATCAAGCTCTGTAGCCCACCACCCCTGCCTTAGCTTCCATACACTCTGCTAGAAACGATGGATGCCCTGTCTCCTGCCCTGTCACTGGCACCACACATACACTGCTAGGTGCCAGGCCTTGATGGACAGTCTACCCCCATGTCCCCATATACACTGCTAGGCAGAAACAGGTTCTTCAGCGTGGTCTGAAGAGTAACTGTATTTTAGGGGACAATGAGGTGGAGGACACGTGTGTAGCAAGAATGTTCACCATGACCTGATACATAGAAACAGTTAAGGCAATAACCTGAGACAGGGGAGAAAGCACACAGGGATGGAGGAGGGTGTCCAGCGGGGCATAATACCTAGCAGTACATCTGGGAAGGGATGACAGAAGAGGAAATGGAAAGTAGAGCCCTTAACTGGCAGTGGTGATGGGCAGCATCAACAGAGGGAAGACATGTCCCACAGGTCCTAACTGTTGAGAGGAGTGGCCATGGAGGGGCTGCAGGGCTGTGGTACCTACTTGAGTATATGGGGTTGTTGTGGGTGGCAAGGGGAGACATGTCTCGGGCAAAACATGCCATCAGTGTATGTGAGATAGAGGCGTATGTGTCCCACAGGGCCTGACACCCAGCCACGGGGAGCGGGGGCTACATGGGGCATCCTGCAAGGCCTGGTGCCTAGCAGTGTCCACAGGGCAGCGGCAGGGTGTGTTCATATCCACAGAGTGGTGAGGGTGTGACAGCTCTAGGCCTTCACTTTCCAACAACAGTTTCTCCTATGACTTTAATAGCTTCCATGTGGATTGTTTAGACATTTATGTGGGTCTGTGGCTGGGCTCTGTGGTCGGTCCTATGTGTCCAGTCTCCGTCCCTTCCCCTTAGCGCTGTCTGCAATAGGGAGGCTTTTGGTAAACGCTGGAACTGGAAGAGCGCAGTCTTTGGGAATCTCTTCCATCTTCTGCCATCTCTTCTTGGTCTCAGCCTAGCTGCTCGCTACAGCTGATGCATCGGGCATCAGATTGTCACTCTTCTGAGCCTTTAGACGAAGGTCAAGCGATCTGTCATCTTAACAGTTGTTAAGAACAAGGGTATGTGAGAGTCTATACCCCTTTAGATTTCTCATAGCCATGCTCCAAAGTGTTATAAACGTATGCAAATTATGTTGGATTTCTACTTCAGCACTACAGTATTCATCTGGTTGCAAACTGTAGCTATAGGATACCAGTGAGGGCACTGCCCCGGGAGGCCCCAAGTTACCTTACCATCTTTACATCAGCAGTGCCTGGAACAGAGGGACCATGGTCACTGCCCTCCTCAGGAGATCCTGTCCAGCGTCAGGCTCCACCGGGACACTGTCTTAATCGGCTCACACAGGTTTTTTGTTTTTTTGGTTTTGTTTTGTTTTGTTTTGAGAATCTGTGAGGACAGACAGGCATGGGTGACCTGCACTGTGAAAATGTACAAGGGTCAAACGAGGGGCACTGGGAAACCTCCTCTACCTGCAGGCCCCAGATTGTGTTGGGAATGAGAGGAGGGCCTGGTCTTTAGTTGGATACTGGAAGAGAGACCACACCATCACCTAGAACAACATATCGGCCTGAGGCTGTGTGGAGCCATGAGCTGCTCAGAGCCTTAGGAAGTGACAGGCTGGCAGTAGTGCAGGGGCACAGCACCTCAGGTCAAGGAGTAAGAGGTGGCCAGGTACCTACAAAAGGAAGGGAATTCAAGACAAATGCAGAAGCTGTCAGAAAGCCCTCACATTCTCCAGGGCCAGAGAACAGCACATTTGTTTCACAGGGCATTAGGGTTAAAGGGGAAATGCAATGCCTATGTTGGTTCCCTCTGTGACTTTCTTTAGTAGATACCAGCAAGGGTAGTTTAGGGGTGAGCTCAGCCTGCCTGGAACGGCTGCTTTTCTGGCAGTGGCTCCATGAACAGATGAGCAGGAACAGCTCCAGAGCCACGGTGCCTACACTTGGGCACTCTGCCCTCTTACTGCTCACCTCACTTGCACTTGTGCAGCTGAGCAGGCTGAAGACACCGAAAATGATCTTCCACAACCAAGCCCATGGAACAGCTGCAGAACTGAGAGGAGAAAGGATGGCCCCTGGGGGTCACTGCACTGGGCTGAGGCCACAAGGCACGGCTCAGAACTGAAGCTGCCCTGCCAAGTGCCCTTTATCCTGAAAAGCTGGCTACCGAGACTCTCTTTCCTCCCCTGTGAGGTAGACCTGATTGAATCACTGTAGGATCACGTGACAGCACCTGCTCCCTCCAACGGTGTGAGAAATGTGCACCTATGGAGCGGGTGCTGGGTGTGTGTGGTCATCCCTCATCCGACTACTTCTCTCAGGCAGCAAAGGCAACAACACTGTCCTGAGTGGCAGTGACAAACACAAGCACACCATGGAGAAGCCACTAAGCCTCCTGGGCAGCGCCTTCTCCGCATTCCTGAGATGCATCCTCTTCTCGGAGACCAATAGCTGGTGCCAGAGCCCATGATTCACTTGGGATGTGCTTCTGGGAAGCCTGACAAGTGACTGGAAGCCATAGCACAGAGCCCCACACCCCCCCCCCTTGCCCGGGTGCTGGCATCATGAATGTACAGTAGGGCCGAAGGCCTAGCTCAGTGGTCACCTGCTGATGTAGACCTGCTCTGGCGCCACAAGAAGCTTCAGGATCTCTGGCCTATTTCTTGTGCTAGGCTGTGAGGCTCACCCGTGTTCATGGTCATGGAATCCAAAGTAGATGGAGCTGATGGCTGGTGGCAGAACGGCTGCGTGTCCATACAGGTGCAAGGGGAGGCTGTTTACCCTTGTCAACTCAAGCTGCTGCTCCCCAATGGTCTGGGGACAGCATCAGAGAGCAGCTATGCTACCTGCCACCTGCCCAAATGGCCCCAGGGTCTCTCCAATGCCACGCCGCTGCCTTCTCTCAGTCAGCCTTTGCTCCTCTCTGCACGTAGGGGTGGTGACAGCTGTGCTTGGGATTGAGGTAAACTGGCCTCAGTGGCCTCAGGCCTTCCTGCTCTGCACATAGGCTACTGATGAGGTTAGACCAAACAGTAGTGGACTTGATGGCCCACATGTTTACCCCTGCTTGCAGCCTCCTGTGGGCAGCTGCTCTTTATTACAGGGAGGGGCTCTCCACCAAGAAGATGCCCAGAGCACCACAGGCAATTCACACGGAAGGACACACAAGCTGACACAGCTGGCTGAATGTCCCAGTGGAATGAGAATGCTGGAATTTTGGTTTCTGGAAAAAAAAAAGAAAAAAAGGTTACAAGAATATGCTTTCGTTTTAATCCCAAGTGTGAGCATATGGGGCTGCTTCGGACTGTCCACAGCAGCTGACTGTGATTTGCCTCACGCTCTAGCAGAGGCATGGTTTTGCCAGCTGCAGAGAGCTTCTGCGATTGTATGATGTTTGGAATTCTGGGAACTTTTCAGAGGGTTATAGATGTGTGGAGAGCCACAGATAGCAGCACCCCTGCTGCTTCCCCAGCGCAATGCGCCCCTTATGCGCATGTGCAGTGCACCTTTGAGCAAGCCCCTTATGTGCATGCCTGAAGGCATAGCGTGAGGTGGCGTGATCCGAACGCACCAACCAAGAGCGACAACGTGGCAGTCTCTGATAGGACCAGACACACTATAAAGGTTCTGTGGGAGCTTTTCCCAGGGTCACTCCAGTAGTCCAGGATCCTGAATAAGCTGCGGCAAGAAGAGTTCCGGGTGTTGGTGTCTTTCCTGCTGGTCGGGGCCGGCATCGACATTTATGCAAGGGCTTTGAGAGACAGGGTAGGTGGTTTGTTGGTCATTCAGAGGGGTTGGTTGCAGTTTGTTAGTAGTTGTGTTCAAAGAAGAAATAAGAAAGAAGTCAGATTCAGAGTTCCCCCCACCCCCAGTCCTTTCTTTTCTCCTGTCTAGTGATAGGAATGAAATGGGGATGGGGGAATAAAGGGTGGAAAAAAGAAGAACCCACAAAGTAGCAAAAGTCAGTTACGAAACTTAGATTCAGGGATTTTCCTAATTCCTCTCTCCTTGTTTCTCTCCTATCTAGTGTTGGGGTAAAACTAGGGAGATCAAGGGTGGGAAAAAGAACCCACAAAGTAGAAAAGACCACTACATCCCAGCCCAGAGGTGATCAAAGTTTCTTTCTAGGCCTAACCCCAAAGGTGGGCACTGGATACAACTTAACTCAGTAGCTACCATAATGCCATGTGAGGCTACAGTGTCCCAGGCCTGGCAAAGCCCACTCACCTTTCTGAAACTGAAATGCCAACTCAGAAGTCCAGCCAAAGTGATGCACATTTTTCTCCAGCTTGCTGGCACTGTCCTGCCAGACAAAAAAACAAAAAAACAGGCTTAGCTCTTACTTAAAAAAAGAAAAATGGTCCTCATACAAACGGCCTCTTCCCTTCCTGATTTGCTGGCCCAGCATGCAGTGGGGCTGGGTCTCTTGGCCTGAGAGGAAATCAGGGACATGGGACATGTAGCAAAAGTAACAGCAGTCAGAGGAAGTCAAGGGGAGGGGAGTGCAGCTATCCTTGGGGGCACTGCGCAGATCAGGGGTCCCAAGCTTTGATATGCTGAGACAGGGACGCCATGGCAATAAACCCACACACCATCCTGCCTCCCCCTCATCCCATCAAGGGCATCCGACTTAGGATCTAAGGCTCCACTAGTAATAGTCTCTGATGAGAGAACTCTTCCCCCATGTGGGAAACCATCTCTCCTGACCCAGAAACCTAAAGGCAAAGACAGATGGGCAGAGCACAAGGATCTGTGTCCCAGAAAGTGTCTTCTTGCCCACCACCCAGTGAGGCAGAAAGGGCCTTCTTGGCCCCTAGGCAACTGTGGCCATCCATTTGGCTCACACTCCTGCTCTGAGTAGGATGCTGTGGAAGTCTAGCCCCTGGGCCTTCGCTCTTCATCACTACAATTTCCTGTGGAGAAACCTCCCGCTGTTTCCTTACCTCCTCCAGTGCTGGCCTGCTGTGCTCGGTGTATGATGGGATTGCAGACACAGCGCCGCCACCTGAGCTTCCCACACAGCTGCAGCTTCTCAGGCTAGAGCAGGCTGATTTCCATCCCATGTGTCAGGGTACACAGGGACTTCACACTTCAAAGCAAAATGACACAGAATGGCTCTCTTAGTGATTGTGGAACATACAGGACTTGACTGTTTATCACCCTAGTGTGCCACAGCTCTCCCACTGACTGCCGGTTACTGAGCGCAAGCGAGCGTGCACCCTCTTTAGCCAAACCCTTCTTGCTGCTTCTGTGGCCTCTAATCCTAATCCTCTGCTTTCTAACTCTCGCTAAACCTTCTGAGTTGATACTGAAAGTGATGCTTCGGGGTCGCTCCTTCTGAACTCATGGATATGTTAAGTTGTGTGCCCCATAAATGGGATGGTTATCATGCGTCAATTGTAAATGACATTAGAAATGCGTAAAGAATGAAATGCCTCAGTCCACCTTCACCACCCCACGTACCTGGTTTTGTGTAACTCCGTTGCCTCCCCCTCCAGTGGAGTCACTTTCTTCTGGGAAACTTGGCTTGTTTGCTGGGCTGGCAGGCAGCAGCACAGTCTCCGCACACAACTGCCTATTCTCCTCTTAACCCTCTTCCAGCCTTGGTGTAGACTGTGGGAAGAGGCTGTGGTCACGCCCTGCGCTTGGGCACCTGAGAATTTTTCTCCGGAAGATGTTTCCTGATGGGACCGGCTCCTCTTATTTTCATCTGTGCCACTGGTGGTCACAGCCCGGGGTGCCTCCCTGGAGTTCTTTTCAGAGGGCATATTCTGGGTGAGTGAGCTATTCTCAATGGTGACAGCATTCTGGAGTGCTCTGTAGGACAAATAGTTTTCAGAAGGAATATCCTCTGAGGATGTGTTACCTAAGGTCACACCCTTGGAAGTCATGCTGGTCTCCCAAAAGCTGCTGTTCATGAGCTGAGCAGCCCCCGGAGTGTGGCATGGGTCTGTTTTGGGAGGAAGGGTTCTCTTCGGCTGGCAGCACAGGATGGCAGGCATGCTGTGACTTTTGTGGCCCTTCTTCCTTACAAGCTTGTCATTATCAGACAAGTGGCATCTGGCTGGCAAGGTAAGAACGTGAAGAGCAGGCTTACTTCCTGTCCTCTTTACGGGGAGACGGAAGGTGGGAGGACTTAGAGCTGTCATGGCAACGGCGCGCTGCACAGGCTTCCTTTGATGGTTTGTGTTGTCGCCCCAGGGTGACTGGTGTTTTAAAATTAGGTAAGTTGCCATGATACTATTGAACTTTTTTTCACGTAAAGAGTCTCTAATGTCCTTGGCATTGTAACCCATGGCCCACATGGCCACCACGATGCTGGGAGCTGGGTTGCTGGGGCGTGTCTCTAAGGAAGATGCGAGTTTGGAAAGTTCTTCACTCTCCTTGAGCCACTGGTGCTGCCTAATGTCGCAGATCTTGGGCCTCCGCTCCGGGTCCACAGTGAACAACTGCACGATGAGGTTTGCAATGTTTTGTGAAAGCGTGGGCGGAATGGAGTACTCGGGATTCAGCATCCTCTCCTTCATCTGTGAATACGTCTTTGCTTCAAACGGGAAGCGCCCTGTCACCATTGTATATAAAACCACACCCATGCTCCAGATGTCATTTGCCTGTGCGTCATATTCTACATCAGTGAAAATCTCTGGAGCACAATACTCGAGGGTCCCACAGAATCCCTTGAACCTCTGCCCAGAGGTGACCTTGATAGCCAAGCCAAAGTCACACAGTTTGACGCTTCCTTTGCCATCCAGGAGGATGTTGTCTGGCTTGATGTCCCGGTGCGCAATGCTGTTCTCGTGGCAGTAGTTAACTGCACACACCATCTGCGTGAAGATGCGGTGGGTCTCTTCTTCCTGCAGACAGCCCACCTTCTCAATGTGGCTCACCAGATCTCCCCCAGCAGCGTGCTCCATCACCATGTAGGTGTGCTCTCTGGTTTCAATGATGTGGAACAGCTTGATAATGTTTGGGTGGTCCAGTGACTTAATGATGTCTATCTCTGTCATGATGACGGAGTCATTCTTCTCACCCCTTTCCAGGACCTTGACTGCAACCCAGACCCCGGTGTGGAGGTGGCAGGCCAGCTTCACCTCAGCAAAGCTACCTTTGCCTAGGGTCCTGAGGACCATGTAGTGGTCTGTGAGGGTCACCTCTTCAGAGGAGCTTGCCTCCAGCTCCAGCTGCATCACCGCCTCCTCCCTTCTCGTGCCTGCGAGCTGCTCGAGAATTTCAGTCACAACAGCAACTGACAAAAGCAGATGTTTAAGATTTAAAACCAGGTCTAGGAGGAAAGTTTATAAATTTCTATGTCACAAAATCAGAGATGTGTCAAACAACCTCGTGATACACTTCAGGGTCATAGAATGCAGGAGAAACCGAATCCCAAAAGAGTAGGTGACAAAATACAATAACGATCAGAGGTGAAATTAATGATATGGAAGCCGAAAGAGTAATATAAAGGGTCAAAGAAACAACGAGTCGGTTATTTGAAATGATAAACAAACTGACAAAACCATTACCCAAACTGACCAAAAGAGGGAAGACACAAATTAATAAAAGTAAACACTAGGGCTGGCGATATGGCTCAGAGGTTAAGAGCACTGCTTGCTCTTCCAAAGGTCCTGAGTTTAATTCCTACCAACCACATGGTGGCTCACAACTATGTGTAATGAGATCTGGTGCCCTCTTCTGGCATTCAGGCATACATGCAGACAGGACACTGTAAACATAATAAATAAATAAATAAATAAATCTTTTTTTAAAAAGTGTATTCCACCACATTCTGCACAATAAAATAATAATAATAATAATATAAATATATTATATAAAATAATATATAATAAAATAATAAATATATAATAATAATTATCATCATCATCATCATCATTATTATTATTATTATTTTGTCTAATAATTAAGAGAATGATATAAGTTAATAAGGTAGTAAAGATACCAGATGTCAGCTATTATATTGTAGAGGAGTTTATTAAATGAGCATGGGGAGAGAAGAAAAGGGGGAGGGGTACCCAGAGAGAGACAGAGACAGGAAGATTAAGAAGATGAGAGAGTAGAGAGAGACCATGAGAAGAGTTTATTCTTTTATACTGCCCTAGGCAGGGCTATGCCCCTTTGCCAGGTAAGCAATGACATCACAGGTAGGCAGACGGAAGAACTCTAACAACAACAACAATAATAATAAAACACTAAAGAACAAGATTGTAGCAGATATGACTAAAATATAAAGAATCATCAGGAAATATCTTGTAAATCTATACTCCATTAAATTGTAAAACTAGAAGAAATGGACAAATTTCTAAACACATATGGCCTGCTAAAAATGATCAAAGACATATAAAATATCTAGATAGACAAATAACAAGCAATGTGGTTGAAATATTAATGAAGAAATTACAACAACAACAGAAAAAAAGCCCAAGGCCAAATATATTCATGGATGAAGGCTACTAGAACTTTAAGAAGGATTCAGTGTTCCTCGAGCTATCCCATAAAATAGAAGGCAAGGGACACTTCCCAACACGTCCCGCAAAACCAATACTACCCTTGTGCAAAAACTAGACAAAGACACAATAAATAGGGGGAAAAAAGTATGAAGTCCGTTCCTTAAACATAGATGTGAAAATCCTTGATAATATTTAATATTCACAACAAATTCAACAATAAATTAAAAGCTTCATGAAATGGGTTCATCCAAGAATGTAAAGGTGGTTCCACATACACAAATTGATAAAGAGAACAGCATGTGTAAGAACCCAGGTCAAGAACTACATACTCAGCCATCAGGACATGCCATTCTTAGAAAAGCAGGAGGGGCTGGAGATGCCTGTGTTACATGCGACAAAACAGTCCCACAAAGACAATGCCACTGGTGTTCTCTCATATTCAGCGGATTTGGAGGGGCCTGAACACAAAAGAGGAATCACTGGGGATATGGAAGAGGACAGTGGTCTGGTTGCCTGAGATGGCCCACAAAGCGTTGTGCAGGGGTTTGGGGTCCACAAGCCACCGCAGACAGTCTACATAGTGTGCTGCACAGGGTGGGATGGCGGGGCGGGGCACTTGGATGGCTCAAAATGGCAGCACGAACAGGGCCAGTGTCGTAGCACCTAATCCAACGTGGTTTACGCAAACAAACACAAGGTGAGGGAATCCATAAAAGCAAGCAGTCTAAAGGCAGACGGGATTGTACCTAGGTGTTGGGTGAATAAATCAGGAACTACCTCGCCTGACTTCGTGGCTCAGTGCACACGCACCAGGGCTCCACTTCTGCCGCTAGTGTCGCTAGTGTCTCAGTAGAGAAAGCTCTGCCTTCAACACGACAAAACAGGTACCAACTGCCTCGGTAACCTTCACCCACTTCCAACTGTGCGGCCTCATAGGTCCTATTGGTCACATGCCTAGAATTTAGCCAATCAGAGTTGCCAGGTAGAATGGACTCTCCTCATTGGCCAGGTTGAAGTCATGTGATCTGTGTCTTCCCGGCCCTGAGAGGGTATTTCGTTTCTATCTAGGTGAGAAATATTGTAGGCACCGCTGTAGAGCGGAGGGTTCACGTGCTCTGTTTCTTGTTTCTGGGGATTTTTCTGTTCATGCCGCCTCCCCACCACTTCCTTCTGGCCACAGGAAGGCTCATGGCGGCGCTTCTTCTCTCCCCAGACCCCATTTCACTTACAAGAAATAGCCTGATTTCTGAAGGTCGGAGGAGTTCGGGTTTGCCTCCAGCTCTTTGCTGTCTTTCTTGACAGGCCTGGCAGTCAAGAAACTGTCCTCTTGCTGGGTGGGTCCTTCTTAGCTGCTCCGTCCAGGGATGAACAGGACTGAAGATACGTCTGTCTTCAAAGAGCTGATGGTCTAAAGGAAAAAAAGTGCTCTCCCGCAAGGAGCCGTAGTGTAGTGTGCGCTGTCTTTTCCTGAGAAGTTGACCTCTGGTATCCAGACCTGTACATGGCAACTTCCCCCCCCCCCCCCCCGCCTGCCACATACACACACGTGCACAGATGCATAGCTATGTACACACACATTTTTAAAAATTAAAAATCTATTATTTTAACATTTAGGTTTTTTTTAAAATTCGTGTGTGTTTGTGTTTGTGTGTGTAAGTAAATGTATGTTACATATGTATCTGTTCCCATAGGAGCCAGACGAGGCCATTACATTGCCTGGAACTACAGTTACAGAAAATTGTGAGTTGCCTGCTGCTGTGAGTGCTGGAAATTGAACTTGAGTCTTCTGCTAGAACAAATACTATTACTTAATGAGCCATCTCTCCACCTCCTAAATTGTTACATTAGTTAATTGTGCGTGTGGATGTGTGGGTGCATGCACATATGCCAGGTGAAGGTGTGGAGGGCTGAGAACAACTTGCAGGAGTCAGTTTTTCCTTCCACCATATGGGTACTGGGGCTCAAACTAACCTCATTAGGTCTGGGAGCAAGCACCTTCACCCCCGGAGCCGTCTCCCCAGCCCTGCTCCTAATGTAACGGATACATGTTCTTTCAGATTAATAATGGGAAGAAAACATGGTTGTGGAAACTTTTCTTTTGAGAATAGGAGGACATTAATTCTGTTCACACCGCCCTGGGAAATCCTCACCAAACCAAGTAAGTAAGGAATGAAAAGCATCGTTAATGGTTAGTCTCAACTGTCAACTGCACTAGATTGAGGAGTGTCTGGGAGAACAGTTACACACATGTATGTGTCTGTGAGGGCTCTGCCAGAGAGGACGAAGCACTCTGAGTGTGGCTGGCACTGTGCCACAGGCTAGAGGCAAGTAGGGTAGAAAGGGGAAAGGCAAGAGATTATAGCTGTAAGCATTCTATCCCCTGCCTCTGGCCACTGTGAGGTGAGTGCTCACCTCTGCAAAGCCTCCAAAATTGTGGGCCAAAGTAAGTCCTCCTTGCTCTTATGTGTTTTTCTTTGGGTGCTTTGTCACAGCTATGAAAAAAAAATAAGTAATGTGTCTAAAATGTGAGAGCAAAATAAAGGAAGTTGAGATGCTACTGTTTCCTGATACCATGGTCTTATTATTTAAAGACAATGCTAAAATGTCTCCAAAAAAAAAAGTATTTCCATTTTTTGTTTCTTGGAGGTTTCTGCTCTGGGCTTGCATATGGTCCTTGCTGTGTTCTCTCAGTGTTTTTTGTTTGTTTGTTTGTTCATTCGTTCTTTTGTTTTTCTTGCACAGTTTCCTGCTGTTTCCGCTTGTATCCAAATTCCTTCTTGTAGGGACACAGTTGGATCAGTATAAATAGTGAATAGATAAAAAGCCATTGCCAGTTTAGTTAGTCACTTTAGACACCGGAGTGCTGTTATCATCTCTTTATACAATAGCATTGTGTGGCCTGTGAAAAAGGAAGATGGCTCACTGAACACCTAACACAGATTGAGGCTTAGGGCAAAACTCTGTCCCATTTCAAGGTGATCACTGGCATTTGGGAGCAGAAAATCTTCAGCAGCGGTAATACAATAGACAGCCTTTTGTGACCACATAGGGGGATGCTGGCATAAATTTGAATTGCTCCTAAGACTGGAGGACACAGCAATAATCTCAAAGCCTGAAATAGGCACAGTACCTTCAATAACAGCAGAGGAAAACCTCAAGAAGTACGGCAGTAGCTAGAATAGTCCCTGCTCATAGGCCTGTCAGCGGTTAGGTGCTCAATGTTTCTCGCCCAGGCGTTTCTGGCAGGCAGGGGAAGACAGCGGCTGCTGAGCCTCTCTTCTTTGCTCTTTTGGGTCAGTGGCCAGGGTTTTCAGGAGACCTCCCCTGCCCAACTCTGAGCTTCGTTAGTTTTGATGGTATCCACAGCATTTCGTTTCCTGAGGAAACATAAACAAATCCTTGTCCCCTGACGTGAAAGATTCTCTGATTTCCATTCTGATGTTAACACATCCTTGTAGTATAAAGACTGATTTAATTCCACAGTCGTTTTTGTTGTTTTTCTCTATAATCCAGTGTCTCTTTAACATTCAGAAAATTTAAAGTTAACAGAGCACTATTCAGTCTATACCTGGGAGCCTTCCCTCTTTTTTTGTTTTATAAGCATTTCTTTTAAGGTGTGATTGGAATGTTTATCTGTGGCCACGTCTAGAGCAGCGCTGCCTGCAGTAGCATGCATTAGATCTGCAATGCTTAGTTGAGGTTTTTCTTGTACTTTTTGCTGTGAGGCCTCAAGCTAGAGCCCTGATTTGTTTCCCAAAGGCAAGAAAAATTGCATTGGATACCTCTCTTGGACCCTACTCATTGGTTCAGTGACAACCCTTGCCACATCGCCTGCACACCTCTGGAAGCCTAGGCCTTCTTTCTGGTTTATATTTATAAAAACCATTGCTCTTAGAGATGCTTTGCCCACAGTTTTGTTATAAATGACCATATTTCCCACAATTAAAGCACCAGGCATTTTGAAATCTGAGACCTTTAGAAGCTTGGCCACAGTCTCTTTGCAAATGGCCATATCTTTCACAGTTAAAGCACTGTGCACTTTGAGATCTAAAACCTTTAGCTATGGCTTGACCAATTATTGTGGCATTATACATGCTAGACCCAGTATAGGCTGTCTCCCTGATCCACTCTTCCGTAGGTGCTGCCCTCGCCTGGAATGGCCTAATAAGCTTTTTGCATTCCATATTTACATTTTCTTTTTATTTCTTTATTATTATTTAAAAAATATTTTTGAGGAGGTGGAGAGATGGCTCAGTGGTTAAAAGCACTGTCTGCTCTTCTGGAGGGCCCGAGTTCAATTCCCAGCAACCACATGGTGGCTCACAATCATCTATAGTGTGATCTGATACACTCTTCTGGCATGCTGGTGTACATGCACATAGAAACTCATATACATAAGAATAAGTAAACAAATATTTTTTAAAAAATTTGAGACAGGGTTTTTCTGTTGTAGCCTTGGCTGTCCTGAACTTGCTTTGTAGACCAGGCTGGCCTTGAACTCACAGAGATCCACTTGCTTCTGCCTTCCTGAGTGCTGGGATTATAGATGTGCATCACCACACCCAGATCCCATATTTGCGTTTTCAAATGCCAAGTTGCAATTAGCATCCTGTCTCCTGAAAAGGACTATCTCCTGCTTTTCCATTTCTTTTCTTTGACTGCCCTGACACAGTTCCTCCCCCTTTTTCTACCTGGGGAAAAACTTCCTCTCTCTGGTTCAGTCACTTGGAATGAACCCATTTGTTCTCCCTTTTCTTGCATTTGACTTTTTTTTTCAATAGGGGGTGGGGCTTTGCAAGATAGAGATTTCCAGGGCGAGGATTCGCAGATTTCAAGTCCTGAGCTTGGGGAGCTCAGGGATTGGTGGGGGGTTGTGGGAAAAGCTTAGGGTTTTCCTAATCAGGGATTGGTGGCTTTTTTCACACACACACACACACCTTTCCCTGCATCAGACCCAGGGGTTACCATGGGAAGACCGTCCAGCCTGCTGCAGCGTTGGCTGAGGTACCATCGCTGTAGAGCTCTGAGGAGGCTGGCGAAGTGATGCCGCCACCATGGGCAGTTCTTGTGGTGGTAGCTCACAAAGGCAGCAGAATGAGGAGGTGTCGCTGTGTTGAAGGGTGCTGCTGTTCTGACAGCTCCTGTGGCTGTACTTTACAGCTGTGCATGCTGGGGAAGGAGGGGGCGGGGTGCAACTCTGGCAGCTCTTGGGCTTGCCACTGAGGGACTACAGTATCCATCCCTCCTTTTCCTGCCTTTTGCTCCATAGTGCTTGAAATCAAACCTCCGCATTCTGCCTTGCCACTTGTAAATTGGCTAGTTATTTTACAACAGTAACCAGTTCTCTTAAGCCCTTTCCAGCCCTCCTCCCAGTGTCCAGCCCATCAGCTGCTCTCTACCAACTTTGTTCTCTTCTCACTCTGCGAGGCTCCCTGTCTTGGCCTCCTCTACTCTCAGATTCAGCTTTTTTTTTGTTTGTTTTTCTTTTTTTTAATATCCTATCCTGTTTCCAGAAATTTAAAAGGTGACCAACACTGAAGGTCATAGGGTCAAGCAGTTCTGACAGCTAAGAATTCTTAAAGGGCCAGCTGACTAGCAACTGGGGATCCTATAAAAGGCCAGACACACACGGTAAGTCACACTACAGGTTTCGTTTTCCCCTCAAGCTGCTTGGAAGCTACCTGAGGATCTGTTAGGTCTATGACCACAAGGGCATGGTTCTCTGTTGAATGTCAAATAGTTGCTTGACTTACAGATGACAATTTGAAAGAAAATGGACAATATCTGAAGATCAATCCTCAAGATCAACTGGTGGGAAATGCTTTTTTGAAGAAGAACAAATCTGGGATGCCGGAGAACCTCTGCAGCCTCCATAAGCTCTCTACTGGGGTCCTCAGTATCCAGTCCAGGGCCTGTAAGGGCTCTCTGCATCTGTTTCTCTTCTCGGCCTCCACTGAGGCTTCTTGGAACTCCTTGAACTCTGTGTGGCCTCGTTAACCCTCTGTAGTTATATGTGTGTAAGTAATTAGTATGTGATGTGTTAGGTATAATCATATCAGCATTAATAATTAAAGTCAGAATAAAGCAACTTGTGTTTTACAAACAGTCAGCTTTTAAGGGAAATTGGGACAACTTGATCCAGCCAACAAAGTCTACTCTAGCTTGTGAGTTCATTATTCAGTAAGTTCTGACACTGTGGAAAAGCACACACCTGTTGTGCATGTCTCTCACATTGCACACCAGGCAACTTGTTTATGATCTGACATATTTATTACTTATCAAATAATTCATTATTGGGGAAAATAAAATTATTGAAATCACTAGAGGCAAATATCACCAAGCTCATAAATGTTCACTAGCCACTGACCCTTGACCCTGCACACCCCCGACCATGGGGCCTTTTGATTTCACCTACATCCAACCTCTGACCGAGACTTTGTCCTGCTGTTTCCCAGGTAGTGCAAACCCTGGGTCTTTCTTGATGCCACAGATACCACTAGTGACCTCACAATCTATCTCTACCCGTATCTCCCAATGATTTTCTTTAAATCCAGAGGTCCCCTTGTACATCACTTCTGGAAAAGGTGAATTAAAGGTCAAAGCCAGGCTGTGCACCCTAATTGGAGTTGGAGTCAGTAACAAAGATGGTGGCTCATGCAGAAGATAGTAACTCAGGCTTTACGCAGGGCTATGGTGCCTGGTGAGTTTAACTCAGTACTGGTGAGTTTCACTTAGGTATAGGGCAAGCCTGGGGACCTTCTGATATTCAGCCTGGATAGCAATGTCAAGTGGGTTCAACAAGGTTCAAGTGTGAGGATAAAAAGCCCTGGACAGGAAGCAAGAGAGATCTTATCAGAGCCACTGATGGGACGAAGGTCCAGATGGAGTACCATGAAGGATGTTGTCCTGGGACACAGGCTCCAGCTGAGATCAGGGATGGTCCAGCCAAATGTTTTTAGCATTTGCACATTGAGTACCAAAGCCATTCACTCCATACCTAGTCACTGAGATAAAAGATAAAGTGAAGAGTAAAGCATGCTGTGGAAGGTTGTGGTTGCAAAGTGAGGAGTTATGAGTTGATGGAGATGCTGATGGTGGGGATAGCAAAGGGAGGATAGAGCAAAAGACCATAAAAATGATGAGGATTTGAGAAGGGGATGTACATCGATAGTCTACGCTTTCTTTCTTTATTTGTTTTTGAGACAGAGTCTTACTATGTAGAGCAGACTCTGAAAAAGATCTGTCTGTTGTGCCTCCTGGCTGCTGGGCTAAAGATGTGCATCACCTGCCCAGCTTGCAATGTCTATTTTGTATGCAGATTCTGGATTTAGGAACACACATGGACACACACACACAGAAAATTGGAAGCTATTTCATGCTGTCATGTATCCTTTGTAGTTCAGAATGCTGTCTTTTGTGTAACAGCCTCTTCAAAGAGTGAGTTCCAGGGTACCCTGTTAAGTAGACCAGTTAGAGGACCTAGTTAGTTGAAAGCTCAGGGTTCAGCAGGACAGGGCTTGGCAATGATGTTAGCATAAGGAAGACCTTGTAAGGCCCTTCTGGAGACACTCAAATCAGTGTCTGGAAGTAGCACTTCCAGGGAGCTAAGTTTCCAGGTTGCGGAATGTTGTCTTCACTTATGTGGAAATGTGGTTTTCCTCTGGAAACCAATCCAGTCTGTTGATGGTAGTAGGTATGTCTAATTCCCTGGTAGAGTGCCAGATGCCTAAATTGCCAGATCACAATCTTCAGGTGCCTAGATAAAAATGGACACTTTCTTCCTCCTCCCTCTGACAAGAGTCAGCCCTGCCTCTGCCTCCGAAGTGCTGGGATTAAAGGTGTGCACCACTATACCCAGAGGGAATGGAAACTTTCAGTAACTGGTGAGGAAAAGGCAGCACACCCTTTTCTAGCAAGGGTCCTGTTTCTGTTGTGATCCACAGGCCTCTGTACCATTCTCTGTCCAGAACAAAGAACCCCTAAGCCCTCTGGAGGTGCCCACTGACCCCCAACATCACTGCACAGCACTCTAGGCTTTTCTCCATCATCATCCCTTCCTTTTCTCACATGTCAGACCATATGAAGTCTGAAGTCTCTGTGCTATGACTGTCTCTGTCCCCTTTATCTTTCGCTTATGTTTCCTCCAATAGCAATGTAGACATCTAACCCATTTGTCTTGGCATCTGCTTCTCTGAGGACCCAGAATTTTGGGAAAAGGTAACATGGGATGTTCAACTCATTGTCTTAGTATGTAGACATGGTTAAGTCTAATTTTCCAAAGATTACAAATTCAAGTTTTATTAAGCTATGGGAGAATAAATTACTTCCAATACAGTATCTGAGAGTGTTTACTGTTTGGATTTAATCAAACTTAAAATATTTCATCAAATTACCCAGGAAAATCCAGGTAGCAGAAATATATAACATATTCATTTCTTCACAAGGTTTCAAATCAGTTTTACAAGGCCATATATGTATGTATATGAACTGTGCCATTTAGACCACTCCTACTTTCTGTACTAAAGAACTCAAGTATAGAAATAAGCTTTGTGGTGCTGAGGTAACATTAGGACCCTCCCCCAACATGACTGCATAGGTGTTTAAGGTTAAATGTGAGCGTTATGTGAGGTCTCAAGACAGTCAATCCCATATGAACTGTAGGTTCAAAGCAGCATAGTAGACACATGCCCAAAGGAAATACCTTCACTGAGTCCATGTGTGTGTGTGTGTTTGTTGTAGGTGTGTGTGTGTGTGTGTGTGTGTGTGTGTGTGTGTGTGTAGAATTCAGGGCAGAGCTGACCGAGGGCACACTAACAACTACTAGCCATCTGCAGTTGTTGGCAAGACAGAAACATACACAGTCTTCATATTCAAAGTCTTCATTGGGATATCTTCTGTAATTTCTAGAAAAGAGAAAAAATTTTTAAAAAGTCAATATTCTATCTATTGTGGGTGAACACACACACAAAAAAGAATGTTAACTGCCTATTTTGGGCCCCATCTTAAGGCCACTCTGACCTCTGTCCTAGCTCTGAGGGGAAATCCTACTGGCAGGTCCTGACAGGAGTGTTTCTGTTGCTTACAGAGGGGCTCTGATTACATATTAGCTTATGTTAGCAAGGTGACTCAGGGTAGGTAGGCTGAAGTATGTGGACCGCTTGGTAATTTGTGAGACAAAGACCAACCATGCAGGCAATGAATTAATTGTGCCTCTATATTAACCCTCGATGAAGCTCTGGAGTTGTCCCGAGCTCCCCCAGGAGGTGGCACCATCTGGTCATGGTACTAGGGATAGGAGGAGGTAACCCTGAGTTCCTGCATGAGGAAAGGATGACTTGAGTCCCTACTTAGTGATCCCCATTCTGCCCTTCACATCTGTCTCGGCTTAGCTCCAGCTGGTATACTACACAAATCTGTGAGGACAGTACCTGTCAGTGAATCTGTGTTTTTTCTAGTAGATGAATGAACTGAGGGTGGGCTGAGGAAAGGCCTGAGGTGGTTCTTGTATCAGAAGTGGTGGTGGCAGCACGCGTGCCCCCTGCCTCATATGTACACTGGTGAACACATCTAAGAGTCTATAAACTTAGGCTATGACAGCCAGGCTGCAGAGCCTCAGAGACAAAGGGAAATCCTGAAAGAACATCTTACACAAGGCTAAGAAGGACACACTGGCCCGGAAACCCCAGGACGTAGCACACAAGGACAGAGGGAAACTCTGATCAGGGCAGGAGAGGTGGGCAGTAAGGAGATGTAAGGGAGAAACTGTGAGGAATACGTCAACAGTTGTTCTAGATCGTCTGGTGTTAGGTGGCCCAGTGAGGAGATGCGCAGAGCATGCTTTATAAACTGAAAAGGGGAGACCCACTGGACTACCAGGTCAAAGTTTCCATCAGGGTTAATTCTTGAAGAAACTAGTTTTAAATTTAAGGTCAGTAAATACAGAACTTTACCTAGAAGTATACATTTTAAAGTTATTTCCAAAGAAAATGAATTCTTTTTAATATCCCCATTTTAATTTAAATAACATGGGTACAGGGATTTAACACAAGTCTTTTATATGCTAAGTACGTGTTCTGCCACTCAGCCACACCTCACTATTAAGTTATTATTTTTAACTATATTGTGGTTAATTTCTGAGGGGAATGCAAAAACGAACAAAATAAGACAAATATACAAAACTTATTTTTCATGAACAAAATACAATTACTGGCACCAAGGTCTCCTTTCCAAGGAAAAAGAACCTTCTGGTCACAGCTGCCTCACCTTGTGTTTGAGTCTCATTGAGGAACAGCTTTAGCCTCCTGCTCCGCAGTCCGAACACCTTGGCTATCTCATACAGAAGCCCGTGGTGGGTGAGGCCGTTCTGTCCGAGTGGGTTTTCAAGCAGGAGGGTGCCCACAGTCCCCGTTAGACACTCTAGGGAAGAGGAAGGTCGGTTACTCCAAGAGCTCATGTTCCAACAGCAGCAGCGACTCAGAAGGCTTTGAAGTGGGTGAGGAGCTTAAGCTGGCAGCACAGGCGCGCTGAAGTAACGTTAAACAGTTCACAGAGGCGAGGAAGAGGAGGAGTGAGAGAAAGTGACATAGGAAAGCCGGCCCCTGGGGAATCCATTTTCAGTCTCGTGAAGAGACCAGGACTCTAGCAAAAATGCACGCAATGAGGATCCTGAGATGTTAGGGGGTAAGGCGGCAATGAAGCCTGCGAACTGAGGCTGGAGGTGTCCAGCTTCTCAGGATAGCTTCCAAGAAAACGAACATAGGATCACACTGCAAAATCAACAGTTCAGGCATGTGGCTTCATGCAGGCGTCATTTTCACCTACAGGTTTTTTGTTCCCTGACTGTCAAAAGGATGGTGGGTTTTCTACATAAACACATCGGGCGGGGGGGAGGGGAGAACAACAACAACAACAAAACAACTGTATTCCCTGAGGCAGCACAGGAACTAATATTTTGTTCATTGATACGGGAAGGTGTGGTCTCATGACATAGCCCAGGCTGGCCTCAAACATGTAATCTTTCTGCCTCAGCCCGCTGACTGCTGGGATTATAGTGGGCGTGCAATCATGGCTGGCTGGTGTCCATATGTTGAAGCTGATTTAAAGACTACACCTAGGTCAGAGAGCTGAGCCTGGGAAGGACCTGAAAGTCCAGCACCGGCTGAGTGCCGAGGATGCACGTACCTTGTGGCTCTGCGTTTAGGAGCTGCAGGTTGATGTAGGGACACAGAAGAGCGCTGGGGCTGCTGGCTGGAGACGGGGCTGCACCTGTGCTCACACACAGCGTCCTCCCACTGAGACTCAGCAAGTCAGCTTGATTTTGTATTTCTAAAAGCAACAATTCTGAAGTCACTTACTTTTTCTTATTTCACTGGTATTCACTTCCAAGCCCAGTATTATCCACCCTCATACAGTGATATTTGCCGCTTAATTTGTTTCTCAAAGGACATTGCTTTTTCTACAGTGATAACCAAATAGTAGGAAACTGGGTTTTTTGTGCAGTTGGGGTTGAATACGGGCCTTATGCATGTTAAGCACATCCTCTACACCATCCCTACAAATACAACCTTATAAATAGACTGTTATCTGAGCTCTGCAAAAGTAAATACTAAAATACTCATTATTTAGCTTTTGTTTGTGTCAAGGGGGTAGGGGCAGTGCCTGGGACCAAACCCATGGCCTTGTGCTTGCTAGGTAACTGCTGTACCACCAGGCTAAACCCCCAAAACTTAAAGATCAATGTAAATGTTTTCTCCTCTTTCAGTATTTTCCTTGAATATTAAGGTTCCTTTTAAAATTTTCATCCCCTTCTATGATAATCTCAACATTTATCATAAAAACTATATTTCAAAAAAATGATGATTTAAAAAAAAGATGATCAAAGTTAGCAAATAAGTGTGTTCCACCCCCCCCTTTCCGTTTCTTTTTCTTTTTTTCCTTTTTTTTTTTTTTTGTTTTTTTGTTTTTTGTTTTTTTCAAGACAGGGTTTCTCTGTGTAGCCTTGGCTATCTTGGAACTTGCTTTGTAGACCAGGCTTGCCTCAAACTCAGACATCCACCTGCCTCTGCCTCCTGAGTACTGGGATTAAAGGCGTGTACCACCACACCCAGCTAGCAAACAAGTTTTTAAAATTTGTGTGCATGTGTGGTGTATGTGCTTATGTGAAGGTGTGAGTGTGTGTGTGCACCTGTGGAGCTCCGAGGCTGACCATAGGTGTCTCCCTTGCTTTCCACTTCATTGCACTGTTACCCTCTGAGCTACTTCACTGGCCTCCACTTGATTCTCACGATTGGACTAAGTCAGGCAGTGGTGAGCTTCTGATACCTTACTGCCCCACAGGGTAGGCTCTCACATGAGCAGCTAATGCAGCTTTCCGGTGGGTGCTGGGGATCTGAGCCCAGTTCACACTCAAGAGCTTTACTCCCTGAGCCACCCCCAAGACATAAGTTCTTTAAAAGTGCATTCCAGGTCTGTATTCAGGAAGGCTCAGGAACTGTCTGATAAATTCACAGCTCAGCAGTGAGGGCTGAGTCCTGATCTGTCCCCTGGCTAGCAGGGACAGGGAGGATGAAGGTCTTGGGCTGCCTGTAAGTCCCAGGTTTCAGCCATACCAGAGGGGCACAGGAGAGACTTGGCAGGCAGACATTGCTGAAGAGCCACAAGGCCGCCTCAGTCAGGAAAACACAATGGCTCTGCCACATAGCTGACACCAAATGAAAACCTTTATAAGCCACCTCGAGAGGTCCTCTCACTCTGGATATACCTGTCTCACCATGGAAGACTGACAGCTCTGCGTTTTTAACACCAAATATGCTAGAAATGACGCTCTTTAGCCTTAGAAGGTTCAGCTTATTATCACCCTTTGGATTCTCCAGAAGCAGCACACCACCTGGAATGCCACAAGACAAGATTTCACTCAGCGAAGGCAAAACTTAGGTTAAATTTGGAAAAAAAAAAGTCAAGCAGTGCAAAGGGAGTTCAAGCCTTATACAAGCAAATACCATATTTCTGCTCGTTCCTGCTCAGAAGGAGCTCGGCAAGTCTTAGCAGGTCAAGGAATAAAAGCATCACACAATCTGTCCTCACCCTTTTGAAGACTCAAACTTTTCTATTTACAACTCTCATTTTGTATTTTGTGACTTTTGCAAATCTCTAATATTAATTTATATGTATATATGACTCTCCCTCTCTCTACGCCCTTAATGCTAACATTCCAGAATTAGAGTCAATCACATGTATTTTTGCATCCTTATAAGCACAAATCTTAGTGTGTTTTTAAAAATCACTTTATTATAATGAACTCACAAGTAAAGACATCATGCCACTAGATGTCTTTTTAAATGTTCAACTCCATAGCGGCTGAAGATATTTAAATATTTCCTGGTATATTTCTATAAATTGCATAGCCTCCTGGATAAATTACCCTATTTTCTAATTGGATTGTACATTTACAATTGAGTTTACTGCCTGTGAGTTCCTATCAGACTGCATTTGTTCCATCTATACTGTTTAAATATCACGTCTTTTTCTGGTTCAGGGTTAAAAGATTTCCCAGTCTATATCTTGTTTTCATCCTTTTCAGAGTAAATTTCTTAGAAGCAATGCAAAGTCTTTCATTTCTAGCAAAGTTCAATGGGTCAATTTCCTCTTTTATAAACAGTGATTTTAGTGTCCAGATGTAAAATGTTTTGCCCAAATAAAGTCTTAAGACTCTGTTTAAAAACCCTAATATAGTAAAACAAACAAACAAACAAAAATAAAACAAAACAACAACAAAAAACAAAAACCTATACTACATCTGTCTAGCTATAGTGTCATGTATACATTTTTGTGTCTCAATTAATTTGTATAGAGTTTATTTATTTTACTGGCTCAACAAAAAACTTAGCACTGAAGTTTATGTCATCCTCCTAGGTCACAAAAGGCCTTAGGTTCAACCTAAGAACAAATGTTTTAAGTGGAAGGGCATTGCCCACCAATCACTTTATGTATGCCCAAAGATTGACCTTCACTGGAGTCATAGAGACATGAAAGACAGAATCAAGGGCTGGAGAGATGGCTCAGAGGTTAAGAGCACTGACTGCTCCTCCAGAAGTCCTGAGTTCAACTCTCAGCAACCACATGGTGGCTCACAACCACCTCTAATGTGATATGATGCCGTCTTCTGGCCTGCAGGTGTACATGCAGGCACAGCACTATATACATAATAATAAATAAATCTTAAAAAAAAAAAAAAGAAAAGATAGGATTGAAAAAATGCAAAGATAAAGACTGAAAATCTCCTAACACATAGGATTACTTTTGCATAGCAGTTGCTACCATAATGAAAATTTCATCCTGGAGAGAGGTTCTTTATTAAGACTCAAGGTGTAAACAAAGTTTCTAAGTCTCAGGAAGAAAACAATTCAAAAGTCTAGCTAGTCCCTGAAATTTACAGTATTCACAAGGCACCTTCCTTAAAGTTAGATAGACAGTAATAACTACTGGGGGAAAGACTCTCCCACTAGGCAAGCTGCTTAGGGAGAGGCTTCTGGGATATAGCTGTTCTCCCCTATGCTGAGATTGACTTTCTGGTGACAGAAGCGGCCTTTAGGTCATCCCTGATCTTGTAAATTGAGTAACTCCTTCTGTAAGTAACTGCACTAAAGTCACTAGTCACTAAGCTAGATGTGGATGAAACTATTTCTCTGGCCTATCATTGGTTTGCTCTCTGGGTTAACAGATGCTTCTTCTCTTCCTAAGAAGAAACACACAATTGTCAAAACACACAAATTTGCAGACTTGAGAGATAAGTGCTATAATCTGAACATCACCATATCATTTCTACTCCTCCCTAATTCCTATGTAGAAACTCTAACCTGAAAAACAATCTTAAGAATAGGGGATTCTGAGATATCATTAAGGCAGGATGTTGGAGCCTTTATGAATGGACTAATGCTGTTATAAAAGACTATAAAAACTGGTCAGCCTTTACACATGTGAAGACATAGCAAGGTGCCATCTATGTAATAGAAAATGGGCCATACCGGACACCATATCTGTTGGATCTTTTATCTCACATTTTTGCTTCTCTGGTACCTTGAGAATTATGTTATTTTTATTGTTTTGTTTTCAAGACACTCCAGTATTTATAGCTATTAATTATCTATTTCCTTAGCTTTAGATGATCTTGGTTCTTGGTATGTTTAATAATTTAAATCAAACAAATATGTATGTGGTCTGTCTATATCTTGTGTGTACATGGGAGAGTATGCATGCAGGAGCTAAAAAGGACGTGGGGTATCATCTCTACTTTCTGCTTTATTTCCCTGGGTAGCTTCTCTGGCTGAACTGGAGACTCGACACTTGGGCTTGGCTCCTGAGGTTCACCTGCCTCTGCAGTCCCAAGGCTGGGGGATAAGCATGCAGTTATGCCTCTCATGTGTGCTGAGGGTTACAACTCAGGCCCTCAGGCTTACAGAACAAATATTCTTTCCAACTGAAGCGCCTTCGCAGCCCGGCACAGACATTTTGGGTTTCACCATTGTCTACTTTAGCTGACTTCACTATCACCCTGACAGGGAAAGGGTGGCACTGCCTAGTTACCCCCAGATGGCAATGGCTAAGGCAGAGTTCTCCATCAGCCTATATGACATCAAATCAGGACTTCTGGCCAGACGTACTAAGGGAAAGAAGTTCTTACTCTCTGCTAGGCTTCCAAGACCTCCCTGATCAGAAACACACAACACCGTTCTATTGCTTAAAACAGGTTAAGATGCTTCTATGGTATCTGATCTCATTAATGCCATGTAGTCATGAGTGGGTCGCCTGCTGTCATACATGGTTCTTAACGTTACTGGGCAGAGGGGCTTGCTACCATGCAGTTATGATGAAAACTGGTCTGTTCCACTCTGTAACAACTGTGGGGATTGAGTACCCTGAGCCCAGCTTTGCTGTTTGGCCTTTGGCATGGGTACTGGTGGGCTCATAGCTGCTGGGTTTTCTTTGTTTCCATCTCTGCTGTAATTACTGTCTAATAACACTATCTTGCTAAGTTTCTCCTGTCCTGATGTGTTCTGCAGATAAAGCAGAGCTTTGCTGAGGCACTTCTCAACAGATTTGGGCTACATGAGACAAACCAAAGATCAGAGGAACAGTTCACTACTGCCACTTAGCTTCAAGGTTCCTCGAGGACTACTCTTACCTCTGTGGATAAGAAGCTCTTGTTTGCTTTTGCACAGAATACTCAGAGTGTTAGGATGACTGAGCAAAATAAACATGGAAAAGTAATGCTGACTCCAACTCGCAAATGTCCATTATCTATAGAAATCTTTAAGGCAGTCATAAGAGCACTGGTAAAGTTAAGTAACTTTTTAACTCACCCAAATGAGTTCTTTAGATAATGGATTCCTATAATTCCAACTCTCAGGAGGTCTGAGTCATATAGTAAGAGCACATCTCAAGAGTACATAAGAAAATAAAATAAGCCATACATAGCACAGGGCTCATTTGCACTTACCTTGCTCAGTGCCATCTGTGCAAATGTTAAGGTTTACATAAGCACAAGCAGGACCAGGCACACAGGATCCTCTGGTGAGTGTGATTTCCAGTTCGGACCCCTTTAACTGAGCAGAGAGCATGTGATTAGCAACAGTGTGGCTGTGCGTAGGTCCCACAGCAAGTCACATACAGATACAACTTAGTAAGAAAAAGGCTCCTCCAAGGCAAGTGCTGTAATTATAAACTCATTCAGTTCTCTCACCTGGTCTCTTAAAGAGATCATAGTATATGGTCCTTTTTAAAAAGGCTAGTAAGTAAGCAATATGTAAAACAGAGAATGAAACAATAACCTGTCTTTATCACTGTCTCCTAAAATGACAACTGAAGCCAGGCATGGTGGTGCATGCCTTTAATCCTAGCACTCAGGGAGGCAGAGGCAGGTGGACTGCTATGAGTTCAAGGCCAGCCAGGGCCGTTATACAGAGAAACCCTGTCTTGAAAAGCCTAAAAGAAAATGAATGAATGAAAGGAAGGAAGAAAATTTTAGTCCCTCCTTATCTATCCTATTATTAGGAATAAGGAAAATGATAGAATAAATGACATATATATGTATATATATGTCCTCGTTTCCTCCCCCCCCCCCCCATTTTCCGGTGTATAAGACGACCCCTAACTTTAACTCTTCCCAGTTAAAATATAGAGTTTGGAATATACTCACCATATAAGACTACCTCTCTTCCAATGCACACCCTGTGCAGCAGACTGTAAACTATATTTTAACTGGAAAAATTAAAGTTAAAGTTGGGAGTCTTCTCATACGCTAGAAAACACAGTAGTTCTAAATTATGGGCCAATATTTTTTCATCTTGGTGCCAAATTTTGATACTAACATCTAAAAGTATTACATGTAAAGAGGCCATGAGTTTGAAAGAGAGAAGGGATGGATACATGTAATTAAATAAATCCCAAAAACCAAAATGTTTTTTAAGGTACTACGTGTAACAAAAGTCTATTAAGTATACAATCCACTATCAACAAGTTAAATAATCTTTAAGTCAACTGTCACTTATGCTGAGGGACTGTCTAACTGGGTTCACTGCAGGAGGACTCATCCTGGGAGTGGGCGGCACCACCCCAGGGTATGGTTTCTGTACTACACAGAAGCAGAAAGCCACCTGAGCCCAAGCACCCACCGCTCCTGCTTCTTGACCATGGATATAATGCAACCAGCTGCCTCATGCTTCTGTCACCAGCCCCTCCCCACCACAATGGACTTTTATTTGAACTGGAAGTTGTTTTAGTCAGAATACTTTATCACAGCAACAGAAAAAATAAGATAGTGTGCTGAAATTTATCAAGATTTAAATATATAAATATAAAGCAAAACCCAATATGAAACATCAGTATTTCTGCACAACTCAGAGCTCACCTGTGTTTGTTCTTGAATAAGAATATTATCTGATGTAGGAACTGGATATGGCTTCAAGGGAGCTTTGATAGTAGCAAATATGAAGTCGGTGTGGCTTTCAATGACATTATTCAAGTATCTTCCTTCAGATTTTGCATTATAATAAACTGTTATTTCATCAGTCGGAACCAGATTGCACTAAAATAGCATATAAAAAGAACTTAAAAGAGAAGTACATTTTGTTCACGAAAACTAAAGGTTCTGTCAAATGAGAACAAGAGTGTGCTGAACTGTCATGGAAGGCCATGCCTGCCCATTCTCCTCAGGTCATGTGTAAGACTGGCACCTGCTGTTATGTTCTTTTACCTGCTCTTTTGTTTGAGGCAGAAGGCAGAGAGTGCCTTTTCCTAGTGAAACCAGCCCCTCATGAGTGTGAAAAAAGACTGACTGCAAATCTAGTCGCAAAGCTCTGAACCAGGACAAAAATGCCTGCTACCTGCTGAAATGCCCTCAGACTCTGAACCGCAGGTCCATGAGGCTTGGTTTAGGGAGGAGCACCCATGGGAGCCCTCCCAGTCAGCACTGTCTCCTGGAGAAAGAGCTTTCTGACTCTTAGCCCTAATAGGCTCAGTGATGCCTTGTCCTGCAGGTGGAGGCAGTGTGCACCCTCCTCGCCTCTCTTAACAAGGAAAACCACCTCAGACTGTGCAGACCCAGCAATCTCTCTCCACACTGACTTCTGCCTTCTTTGGACACCCTCTGTCATCAGCCAGAGAGTGATCTTTCTAGAAGATAATTTTGTGGAAGCCCAAGGGAAGTGAAGGATGGATAGACTAAAAGCTCTTGGTCAGAGAAAGTGAGTGGTACCCAGCCAGGGAGCAGGTAGGGAAGTGGGGAGGACCTGACTTCCCTGCAGAATACAGTCAGGGACTACAGATTAATGAATCATTACCCGTCAATTGATAACTATGATTTCTACTGCCTGCCTCATCTGTCTTCCTCAACATCAAAAACAACAAACAAACAAACAAACAAATAGCACAAAACCAAAACTACAGTTTATTCCTAAAGAGACAAACTGACCTTCTTACGAAGTTTCTGGATGCGATTGATGACTTCCCGAGCCATACCTTCATCCACCATCGACTGGTCCGGGGTGACATCTAAGAGAACTAAAGCCTATGGAAGGAACAGTGTGCACAATGATGAAATAAGATCATTTTCTTCCAACTCGGTGAAATAGAGCGAGGCCTGGCAAGTGGGACAGTGTCCTATAGATTGATCCCTGGAGCCAACATGTGGAAGGAGAAAACTGATTTCCTGTGAGGTGTCCTCTGACCTCATACGCTGTGGCATCTATATCCACATACTCACGCATGCAAGACTAAGAAATACATGTTGAAAAAAGACAAAGTCTTTTTAAAAGCTCAGTGAAACTAAATTCTAGGACTAGGGAGAAGGCTCAGCACTTGATCTTGAGAAGACTCATGGTCAGTATCCAGTGCCCACAACCCTCATGGAAGCTCACAACCTTCCATGGTGTGTTTTGATGGTTTATTTTGTGCATCCCAATAATTAGGATAATTATTCACAAGCATAAATCACAAAATGTTTACTTAAGCATCTGATAAACAAATAAAAAGGATAAGGACCCATGAAGAAGTTCAAGAGAGCAGCTCTATCTAACAGGAACTAACTGATGCGTCAGTGAGGCATGCGTGAAATATGTTTTTATGCTAACACCAGAGGTGGAGGTATAAGTTCCAGGATATTCTCAGCTACACAACCTTGTCTCAAAGACCCAATAAATAAATACAGCACAATCTTTGAGGGAACAGAAAAATACCTGAGCATCAGAGTGCGCTTCAAACTGTGCAGTCCCCCCTGTGGCCTGGTCAAAGGTGTACATGAGGCGAATATCCTCTTCATGCAACTCATGGCCTTCCACAACAATACTCCCTATGGGAAAAGCAGACTCCATCAACCCTCCTCTTCTACTGCCTGCTATTAGCATACTGTGCCCTCCGCTGATGACCCTACTGTTCTGCCGGCTAGCAAGGGTTGGCCAAGTGAGATGAGTGTAAAGTAATGGGTGCTGTGTCTGATCAGTGCAAGCAGAAGGAAGTGTGGATAGCTGCTGCTGTGTGACGTGTCACCTTTAGGAAAGCCCACTGTAGCCACTCTGTTAAGGCTGACACTAGAAATATATATGACTAACCAGAGGGAAAGAAGACAGACTTAACAGGGTACCAGCACCCAGAGGCTACAATAGGAAGCCGGGATACCAGTCACCTGCCTAGCAAAGTTTTTTAGGAAAGAGATGAAAGCAGCCAACAGGAGGAGCCCAGGTGTGACGGTCACTGGGCTGAGGACACGAGGCAGACACCCACCGTTCTTCTGGAACTGCTCCAACTCCTCATTGCTCAGCTGCTTTATGGCCATCATCACTGATTTAAATGCTCCCTTCAGGCGCTTCCCAAGGACCATGTGATCTGGTTCAGCCCTTAGTCGAATACCATACTTGTTTTTATCAGTAGACAGTGTAACTTTTCGAACATTTAATTCCTATAGTGAATGCCAAATGAAAAGCAGAAGTGTGAGACACAAAAATCTGTTTCCCATAAAACATGTAGACAAATGTCCACACCAAAACTATTCATAAGAGACAAAAAGCAGATATAATCCAAATGTCAGCCAACTGTCGAGTGGGTGGGTCTGGGATGTGGCTCAGTGTACAATGCTAGCCTGGCACGCCTAGGGCCCGGGTTGGATCCCCAGCACCAGACAGTGAACGAAGCAGGTGTGACTAGGTAAATGAAGTATGGTTTATACACACAGTGGAGTATAAAGCAACACGACGGGCTTAATCCTTTGCTACAGTGTGAATGAACTATAAAAAACACTACACAAGCAATACAAACCAGACATGGCAGATTATGAAGTGTACATTTCTCTAAAAGAAATGTCTAAAGAAGGCAAATCCACAGGCAGAAAATATATTCATGATTGCCAATAAACAATCAGACTGTAATGGAAACATGATGAGAAAAAGAGGCCTTCTTTTTAGGAAGATGGAAATGTTCTGTAATTCTGACATTAGGTGCAACTCTACAAACACATTTAGAATACTATGTGGAATGGCATAGAAATACGATGTCAAGACCAATCAAGTGAGTTGAGCATCTAAACAAAGATGCCCAGGCTGGTGTTGGTGGCTTTAACTTCAACACTCATAGCACAGAGGCAGCTGGATCTCTGTGAGTTCAAAGACTTACTGGTCTACACTGAGACCCTGTCTCAAAACAAAAACCAAAAATACAGCAGGGATGAAAGAAAGGCAGGGGTGGGGGTGGGGGCTGAAAATAAAAACTGCATGT
Organism: Acomys minous; assembly: GCF_964271855.1. Classification (NCBI taxonomy): domain Eukaryota; kingdom Metazoa; phylum Chordata; class Mammalia; order Rodentia; family Muridae; genus Acomys; species Acomys minous. The sequence continues at coordinate 44,685,772 of NC_140490.1, forward strand.
CTCAGGGGTAAACTTACACAACTCCAGGCACACCACTAACTGTCATTTAACCAGGTCACAGGTACCTCTCTGTTAGTGACATGCTCCCATGAAATAGGGAACAATGACGATACAGTAGGAGACATGGAAACAACAGGCAACAGTGAGTTTTTCTATTACGTCTACATGGATTAAAGAGAGGTGAAGGCCAGGTGTGATAACGTATGTAGTATTAGCACATGAGAGTCTGAGGAAGAAAGGCCACTCTTGCCTGGACTACAAAGCAAGCCTATGCTATACAGTAAGACAATGTCTCAAAAATCATGCCCATATACAAAAGTGATCAGACTAGAGATAAGTACAGATAATAATGCATGTGTATTTGTCTGTGTGTCTCTATAAGGCATTAAATTAGGAGATATAACCTCACTTTTTGGCTTCCAATGTTTGTCTAAAATTCTCAAAGCAATTAAAAATCAAACACAGGCCTGGCGGTGGTAGTGCACACCCTTAATCTCAGCACTCAGGAGGCAGAGGCAGGTGAATCTCCCTTAGTTCAAGGCCAGCCTGGTCTATAAAGCAAGTTCTAGGACAGCCAGGGCTACACAGAGAAGCCTTGTCTCAAAATAAATAAATAATATTTTCTATAATGAACTACTTAAAATATTACCTGTGAAAAACTAAACATTTCTTTTGAAACAGTAATGAATTTTAAAATTTGAAACACGTTTGTTTTAAAAACATCATAGAATGCAGATTTGAGAGGATCAGTGATATTGTAAGGGCTTCTAAAGAGACATTTTACCACTCCTGGTCCTCATCAGATTACAGTGGAGTGAAAAGACTGCTTCCTCTTGCAATCCCATACCGCGCAAAGGGACAACCTACCCGGAACTTGACAGACAGGAGACAATCATAGAGTTCTGATAGTTTGAGTGGATAATGTGTCTTGACGGCTCTGGGTTATTCCTATTATAAAACTGTAGCTTGGCTACGGAAAAGGCAGGAAGAAACTAGTAGTCTTTGTCTTCCTGGTTTGCCATTATCAGTTTCAGGCTGCCAATTTTTTTAAATACAGGAAAATAAGCATCCTGTAAATTTAATGCATTACCCTGTTACCATCACTGTGTTCTATCTTTCTTAAACCAAATTCTACTCCTGAAGTCCATTCAACATACACACACTGAAATGTACATAGACACTTTGTTTGTAATGAGAATCCACAATTTCTCAAATAGAATATTTAAATAATTATGAAGTAGCCAGAAAATAAATACTATGAAGTCACGATAAAGATATATTATAAAACTGGGGGTAGTGATATATGCCTGTAATCCCAGAACATAGGAGGCCAAGACAGAAGAACTGAGTCTAAGACCAAACTACAGTACAAAGTAAGACCCTGCCCTTGCCCCACCTCCAAAGGTTACAACAACTACATATATATAATGAGCCAAAAACAAAAACCAAAAAACTTACATATGTAATGTGTATGTGTGCATCAATGTGTAAAATCCTAGGAACCTTCCTCTGAGGGCAAATGAAACTCTGGAGACAGGGAAGGTGCAAACTGGCCCACCTTTTATCAGAACATACTATGCCTTATGCATTCACAAATAGTTAACGGCTACTATTTCATCATTTGAAGAAGCAAAGCTTTTCTGTTCGTTACAAAAATTTACTCCAAGGAAGAGGAATAGATGAGAGTAAAGAAGTCCACTTATCACATAAAATTTCATGGATGGTTATGCATGTAGCAATTCATAAAGGAATAATTATCCTGGAAAAAAAAATCTGTCGAGGCCATCACTGACCTACCTTACCTCAATGATATACTTCTCCAAGGACTTGATATCCTCTAGAGCTTCTGGGTCTTGGTGGATAACCACAATTTCCTTCAGAGGATACTAGAAGAGGGAGGAGGGGAAATGAACTCGGGGTCAATTCTTCCAAATGGCAAAATGTGGAATGCTCACTTAAAGTTTACCTAAATGTTTAGCTAAACCAGTGACAAGCTATTCATACCTTATTGCAGAAAAGGACAGAATTATGTCACTGCTAGAAGGTCTACATTAAAATTTCCTAAGATATAGGTCTGTGTCAAATCCATATCTAAATACAATTTCAAACCTTTATTGGAATAGTTTTCCGATCTCTTATCACTCTTCCAAGTTCAATCACAGACTGCATTCTAGACACTGCATTCTCAGTTTTCTTGTCAATCAGCTCCTCTCTGATTGATAAACACAGGAATAAGAAAGATTGTTACTGTTAAAAGGTGAAAACCTGAAATAACTGTGCTAAGTGAGAAAGAGATCAGGCTAGGCCTCCTGTGATACATGAGAACGGACATCACTCACACCCACCCTGAGGGGCGCACAATGAGCTCCCAAGCTTACACAAGGGTTGTGTTTACACCTCACTGCTAAGGAGGATGCCATAGCCCTGCTACCATTATCAAGGTGAGCCTCTGTAGCCTGAGGGGTAGCGGCATCAGCCTAAGTGGAATGAGGGGTCCAGGAGGGAGAGCAGGGAAATGCTTGGGACCCTACTACTTCCCTTCCCCATGACCTAGGCCTAGGTGAGGCCACTGTATTTGATTCCTACCGAACACGTGGCAGCATGAGGTAGTGGATGCTGAGTGTATCCTTGTCCCGGACAGAAACAGGATCAATCAGCATCTTTAGATTCTGGTACATCAACTCAGTAAGAAATGGTGTGTAAGGGGCCTGTATGAGGATGGAGGAGAGGATATCATTCAGATACACCATCACCAGTTGATCTCACTTAAACTGAGAAATGAAAACTAGTCACTTTAAGAGTGATACAGCAGTAAACAGACATAGGCTACATATTAGATATCCCATTTCAAAGCAATATGACTTCATATGTATGAAGCACAGCAGTAGGGCTACACCAAAAGACTCAAAATTTCTCTGGTATATCAAAGGCAAACCAAACCAGGAGCCCTTGAACAAGTACAAGTTAAATCATTTAATTAATAGTTTGTCTAATAGGAATCCATGTCATGCAATCACACATTTTTCTACTTGTGCTAAGTTTTGATATGTTTGATAGCTTATGTATGAGTTTATTTTGGAAATCTCTTCACTACTCACAAATACAGAATTTACATTAATACGATTTATGCCTTACCTGCCTAAGTGTGAATCCTTGTCTACATGCTGAACTGTCAATGACTGACTAAACACTCAGTATTTCTCAGTTTAGAATAGGGTTTAGATACATGAGCTATTAAGATTTCTGAAATGGGGCTACAGATAGGAGTTGCTCTTATCTTCTATAGAGGACAGACAGGAGGGGAGGGTGTCGCAGCAGAGGGTCACTGTACACTGGAAAGGTGCTGAGCATCTCACCATCAGTCTGCACAGAGAAAGAAGCACGCTGAACAACGTCTCCAGGGCCATAACACAGTCTTCCATCCCATTCTCACCCTAAAGAATAAAAGCGAGATAAATATTAAATTGCTAGTAGTAAGTGTGTCATCAAAACTGAGGTTTATTAAAAGAGGCAGCCTACAGGCACCATGTAGTGCACAGATAGGAAGGTGACGGAGTTAGGAAAATGGCCACAACCATTGGCCCTGGAGCCATGCAGGGCAGTGAGAGACCATGGACTTGAAGGGGGTGGGGGAGAGGAAGGCAGAAATTAGGTAAAAGGTTTTGCTTCAAACACACACACACACACAAACACACACACACACACACACACACACACACACACACACACACGCTTTCAAAATAACTGCTGATTCATGGTAGGAAAAATCTGTCTGTGATGAGGAACTTGTCATTGCCTCGCCTCACTATAATTTCTGCACAAGCCAGTATGTCTGCAGACCAGTGTCCCTCCAAAACCCTAACAGCTAAGAAGAATTCTGTCCACTGCTAACACTTGATCACTGTCTCTTTGGGTGGAGACAGAAACAAAGAGGTGCCCTTGTGTGGTTCTTTCATCCCAATTCAAACGCTCCCTCCAGGAACAAGGCTGAAAAGCATGGAAGTAAAGCAAACCCCCAACTCTCAGAAAGCCCCTTCCCAAGGTTCTCTAAGCAGAAACAGTTGCTGCAGGACCATCCGGCCCAGCTAGGCTGCCTCCAAGTTGTACAGCAGCTATAGGATGATGCTTCTGTGAGTTGGGCTTCTTGTTGATGTAGCTGCTGTCGAGTCATCGTTCTCCTATAACTCCTTAGCCATTCTCCTATAAGGAACCCCAATAAACTCACAGGTTCACACAACTAGACCTGGATGGAGGCTATTTCTTTGGCTGTCATTGGTACACTATCTAGGATGAAGAGACATTTGTTCACATCTTCCCAGAAAAGTCATACAATAGTTCCTTTTAAGGATTATAGACATACTTGATGGACAGTATTTGCAGAATTCTACGAGGTCTACTCAGTTTAGTCCTGCACCAGCTTAGATACTTTACTCCTAACGACTTGTCAGCAGTGTGTTATGAAAATATGCAGAATGACTTTTAGAATCCCAAAGTCCCATCCTGCCAAACTGCAATCACTACAGTTAATTAATGTACATACACAGATGACACCACAGAGCATTGACAATGCTGTTTTCCCTTTGGACCTTCCTCATTTTCTTAAAACCCTGAAACTTCAGACGTTTGCTATTCCCATCAGTTCTTACCTTTAATCTTCTCCGGTTCATTCGAACATACCAATTGGTCAGAATATCTACAAACTTGACCAGGCGAGGGACCACAGTATATAGCCTGTAAGCTAAAAGCAAAATACCAGTCAGGCAGCCTAGGCCTTGGAATGGGAGAACTAGATAATACAGAATGAACAGTCCCTTCATTCTCCTAAGGGAACAGTGAAAATAAGAATCAACCTATCAAATGGCTCATGTATCAAAAACACACAACAGGGTAACCAAGGTGTTGCCGGGGGGGGGGGGGGGGGCAGGGATAGGGGGGAGTGGCACACAAAGATGATACTGAACTACAAACAAACTCACACAGATGAGAAACACCGAAACCCTATTCTGTGCAACTCTGTAGCATGGTGTGCTCAGGCCTGTTGGACAACATTGATAGAACCCAGCTCCACACCACTGTGCTGCCTCTTACCCTAACTAGAAAGTAGCAGGAAGCTTGCCTTAGATGCTGAGGCACAGCACAAGCCAGCAATGCTTGACCAGGAGCCATTTGCCCTGCAGAAGATATGTGCCAAAGCCTGAGAAGATATATGGTATAAACATGCAGAGTGAAACCAATGCTCTTCCTACTGGGCGGCACAAGGATGCTGCTCAGCATCCTACAAAGCACAGCACAGACCCCAAGAAAGCAATGACCGAGCCGAATGGCTGAGGGCACCACTGCTGCACCACTGGGAGAAGATACAAAGGCCAGAGCAGCTCTTACTGTGGTTCGCAGGAACCAGAATTCAGGGCCACACACATCTAGATAGGTGTTTTTTTCTGCTGAAGAGGAAAGGCCAGGCCATATTATGTTGAGTTCACTGCACTTTACTTTCTGGGAAGCCTGGGATGCCTGTGTTCAGCCTTCTCCTCCGAGAGTAAGTGAATTTCACATTAATGAGCACACGAAGCATGTAGATTGCGGCAGCTCTTCCTGAGGGATTAGTAGTAACTGCCAACTCCCACAGGGTGCCTGCCACCGCCAGCCTGTAGACACGGTCTCTCATGATCTTGCTGATGGGGACACTGGGATGGGGACACTGTGGGAATGCAGGGGGCAGGTGAACAAAGCTGGGACTTAGTCTGGGCCAGGAGCTGTCCTCTCTGAGGGTGACTAGCCCCCATCATAGAGACACTGGGCCCTGTCCTAGCTGTACGATCTCTAGACTCAGCTTCATGGGAAGTCACGGCAGCTAGGGGGGTTCTCAGACAATCCTCTGCACGAGAATGGGTCCGCACTCCTTAGACAAAATTCCCCAAAGCTCTGAAACAAGCCTCTTTCTACAACTAGTGAGCCCCACCAAAACTATACTTCAGGGTTAGTAGGGGGAAAATTATCTTGCGTTATCTCTCAAAATGAGCTCTATGTTAATATGGAAAATTATTTAAAACACCAGAGAAGCAATTTTGAAGAGAGTAAACAGTCCTCACCCCCGGGAAGACAGCACGAGAAGACTTTACCTGCCATTTCGGTCTCAAAGAAGCCAATGAGGGACTGCATGAAGGACAGAATCCACTGGTCAGTGATGTTAGGGCTTTCTTGGACTGTGTGCTCATTGTACAGGAATTCCACTTCTTCTTCCTACAGACACACACTCAGTGAGAGTCACATGCACAAAGGCTGAACAAATACCAGAGGAAAATAACTTTAATTTTTTTATTTCTCTGTGTGTGCGTGCAAACTCGCTCGCGCGTGACCGCCTATGCCCATGAATGTCCAAAGGCACCAGATCCCCAGAGCTGGAGTTATAGGTCAATGTCAGCCACATAATATGGGTGTCAGAAACCAAATTCAGGTCCTCTGGAAAAACATCAAGTACTCTTCTCCTCTGAGTCATCTCTCCAAGACTAATAAATGATTTCCATTAGTAAAATGGAAGGAAGGAAATAACGAAAATACAAAATGACCTCAGACCCTTCTAACAACCCCCCACATTCTCACAATGTTCCCATCAACGAAGAGCACTATCAAATGCTCAACCAATCATGATTTTTAAGTAAAAAAGAAGGGAACTGAGGGTTGGATCACTACCATGGAAGGAGGCAGTAAAGCCTTCTAAACTGCATGGTCTTTTACAAACAGGTGCCAGGAAATAGCTCCCACACTAAGTTGTATGGATGGTCTGACCTGGAACCCTTTGTCTCCCTTTGACTTTGCAAGAGCCTCCCATGATCCTGAAGGCATCTCACCTGGTCCTGCTCTGCTAACTGAAGCCACGGAAAGCTGTGCTCCTCAGGTAGCATGTTGGCAGAGCATTGGTGAGGACTACTGGCCTGGGTTAGAGCTCCTCAATGGGTGGGGCCTTACTATGTACAGATGGGCCACTATGGGCAGGTGTGAGTTCCACACCAACAGGTCTGCAGAGCACGCAAGCTTCAGGAATGTTACCCCTACTTGGCACCATGTGCAGGAGAGTGGGCATAATCATACAGAGAGGAATGCTAAAAGGCAGGCAGAGAAAGATGTCCGCCCTTCTCAATTTCCAGGGAAAAGTATACCCTGGATTCCAGTGTGAATACTACTTCTGTTTTGTTCTCAGCAGAAGAAAGCCAAGTTGAATTCAGAGGCGGCAGAAGCAGGTGAGTAGACTGCTGTCTGCTTGCTAGCTTCTGGGCTGCTCAAGGGTCACTCCCTCAGCAGTGAGTTGCCAGTGGTAGGTATGGCATTAAGAAACTGAGCACAACTGGGGCTCCACCATAAAGACGCATGCAGTATGTGACATACGTTGGTGATAAAGAGGCTGGGCAGCAGAGGTGGCTGCAGACCACAGGCTTCTCAGGACGGGCATTCTGAGAGCAGAGATGATGGAACACTAATCTGAAGCACAGGTTCACACACATCCCAACTACGACTCTGGATCCTAGCAACCCATTCAGAGGCGCTGTCACTCTAAGTCTCAGCCCAATGCTTCCCTATACAAGTCTCCCTGACCACACTCAAGCAACACCAGGGTCTGCCCCTTGCCCTTTATAAGCAGCTGAATCTTAGACTGTCTATAATTCCACATTCAACATGGAATCTGAGACAAAGAACTGGCTGACCACACGATGACACAGCTCTTTATACAGAAGCTGCAGTGCCCTACAGAGGACCAGACACCTCTTGCATCTTCATGTAAGGCCTCCTTATAGCTCTGGGTTATCCAACAACAGCAGACAGCGGAAGAAAGCGGCCTGAGGATCCCACACAGCCCCACCCTGTAGTTCAGAATATATAACCCAGTGTGGTCCACACCTTGTGGAGCCTAAAGACATTCTGGATGAAGAAGCGGTATGCATTGTACCACGGGAGCAGCACATCCTTCAGGACATCCCGCACACCTTCCTCTTTAAAGCGGAGATTCTCTGCTCTCACCACAGGGGAATTGATCAGATATAATCTGGAAGAAGCAGAACATTTACACAGTAAACCAAATATCATCTACTGTAGCACTGAGAAGGCAGACAGTCTAGTTCCAATTCAGACCATGTACATTTCTCTGTTTCCTAAAGATGAAGAAGACCACTTCAAACTACCCTACTTTCCTACTGCTGAGGATCAGTGCTCACACAACTGAACGCCCACCATAGGCACACAGGTTCATGAGGAGCCCTGCTACACTCTGGAGGACAACGCTCACCGTGGAGAACGGCATAGCCCAAATGGACAATGGTCCAGTACAAGCCTGACAGATGGATGGTGGAGGACCAGCCTCTGTCTCTTGCCGGCCACAGGGGACCCAAGCTCTCTAGACCTATACAGCCTAAACATGACAGATTTCAGGAACATGACTGTTTCAAGCAGTAACTTAAAGATCTCTAAAACCTCATATAGTGGATTTTGTTCTGGTGTAAATAGATCTTATACGGCTTTGTAAATGCAAGACGAGAGAGAGAGAGAGAGAGAGAGAGAGAGAGAGAGAGAGAGAGAGAGAGAAAGAGAGAGAGAGAGAGAGAGGCAGAGACACAGAGAAGAGAGAATTCTAATTCTAAGTGCAACAAGATGGAGAACTAGAAAGGAGCTGAGCAGACAGACAACCTCCACCCGCCTGGGAGGTCATCGATGGCTCATGGTTTGCAGGACAATTTCTAGTCCTCAAAGACTTCTAGGTTTAAAAATCACCAACTACAAAAATATAACTCCCAAAGAAAGATCCAACACTTAAAGCATAATTATACAGCAACCTAAGAATGGTGACTCCAGAACAGGAAGGACCCATGAGCCAAGGACTGCTTCGTACCTGAGGGCATCGGCACCATACTTATTGATGATGGAAACTGGATCTGGGTAGTTCTTCTTCCGTTTGCTCATTTTTTGGCCATCACTTGTAAAACAAAAAGTAGATAACAATTAAATGAGCAACATAGCTGGTCTTGATATATGGATGTAGACTGCACACAAACAAATGAAAACAGAAAACGGGTAACTGAGATATAGGCTAGTGCAAGTCACAATAGCAAGGTGGTTTTGTTTCTATGTGTTAGTTCTTTTATATTTATTTTTGTTACTGTGTATGTACATGTGATTGATTTATTGTGTGTGGGAGGCATGGGTCATGACACTCACGCAGAGACCAAGCAACTCTGTGGAGTCAGCTCTCTTCTACCATCTGTATGTGGGTTCCAGGGATCCAAGTCAGTCAAGCTGCCAGGCTTGCACAGAAATTGCCTTTACCCACTGAGCCATATGAAGTCTTTTAATACGATGGAACATCTACATCTTTAGGGAAGTTTCAAGATAGGTCGGAGCAGGAAGATGAACTAGCATTTATTCCAGAGAAAACAGGAGCACGGGTGGACAGCTAAGTATAGTTTACAGAGCACCAAAGTCCTGTGGTGATAAAACCACTTAATGTCACAGCTGTACTGGTGAATACAGGAACCTATATACACCTGAGAAAGTTGACTACTGAGGACGCACGTGTGCAGGTGTGTGTGTGCGTGGACGTCAGAAGACAACTGTGATAAGTTGGGTTTTTTCTTCTACTTTAACACTGGTTTCGGAGAATGATCTCAGGTCACCAGGCTTGCACAGCAGTGCTCTGCACACTGAGCCTTCTCGTCAGCCAAGAGAACCACCAAAAGGCAGGAAGGGGATGCAGCTCGGAGGCAGAGCACAAAGGAGTCTCAGTAGGGCCTGATGCCTACGTTCAGAATGGAAATCTGCTCTGCATCTTCAGCAAGCTATTTTCTGTTCCTCTATCACCAAAAAACATGATCCCAGAGCCCATGTCACCTGCTCTAACGGGCAATGTTATGTATGGCAGTGTCCACAGAGCCCACGTCACCTGCTCTAACGGGCAATGTTATGTATGGCAGTGTCCACAGAGCCCACGTCACCTGCTCTAACGGGCAATGTTATGTATGGCAGTGTCCACAGAGCCCACGTCACCTGCTCTAACGGGCAATGTTATGTATGGCAGTGTCCACACAGGCCTGGCTAAGGACAAGCATGTACTATTTGGTGTTACTCTCTTCCTCATCATACAGAAAGTGAAGCAAGCTGTTCGTGTGGGTAAATAGTCTTCCAGTTAAAATGTCTGTTAACTGTTAAAACATTTTAACAATAGCTTGGAAAACCATGCTATCGTGGGCTGGGAGTTTGTCTTGTTTTGGTTTGGTTTTTTGAGACAGTTTCTCTGTGTAACCCTGGCTGTCCTCAAACTCACTTTGTAGACCAGGCTATCCTTCAACTCAGAGATCGACCTGCCTCTGCCTCCAAGTGCTGGAATTAAAGGCATGTGCCATGAATGCCTGGTGGGCTGTTGTTGGTTTGGTTTTTTTTAATTTGACACAAACTAGAGTTATCTAAGAGGAAACCAAAATTTAAAAAGTGCCTCCATTGGACTGGCCTTTGAAGCAAGCCCATAAGGCATTTTCTTGATTAATGATTGATGTGGGAAGGCCCAGCGAAGCCCCGGGAGGGGTCTGGTGTGGTACGTTAGCATGGTTCCTGAAACGCACAAGGTGTGAAATCCAGAATCTCCTGATGTATTATAAAGAGGACATTAAAAATCCACATGTCAGGCCGGGCGTGGTGGGCCACACCTTTAATCCTAGCACTTGGGAGGCAGAGGCAGGCGGATCGCTGTGAGTTCGAGGCCAGCCTGGTCTACAAAGTGAGTCCAGGACAGTCAAGGCTACACAGAGGAACCCTGTCTCGGAAAACAAAACAAAACAAAACAAAACAAAACTCCACATGTCATTGGGGGCTGGAGAGATGGCTCAGCAGTTAGGAGCACTGTCTGCTCTTCCAGACATCACAAGTTCAATTCCCAGCAACCGCATGGTGTCTCACAACCATCTATAATGTGATCTGATGGCTTTTTCTGGCCTGCAAGTGTATATAAAGGCAGAACACTGTATAGATACAATAAATAAATCTTTGAAAAAAATAAAATAAAATCCATATGTCAGGGTGAAAGAGAATGAGACATGAAATGCTAAAGTACCTTACAAAATAAATAAATATATTTATAACTAAATATAACTAAATAACTAAATAAATATAACTCTATTGCTAGTGATATCACTAGAAGCACTGTGTTACTACCAACCCCATCTGCGTGTCCTGCCTTGCTCTGTCTCCAGGAGGCCTGGCCCACTATGTAGTTTTCCTACTTAGAACATGTGGAGCCATGCAGAGAATGGACAGGACAAGAGCATCAATAAACAGGAGTGCAGAGGGCATGATAAGCACTAGGGAAACTAGCACACAGGCTTGTCTCTGCAAGGGAAGAAGTGTGTCCACGTCTTTTCCACCCAGAAGGCCAGGAGAGGATGCAGTTAATAGCCTGGTGATCTGTGCTATCTGTAGGGCCTGGCCACACAGGAATTCCCCAGACTATTGTGTTTATCCTAGGCTGTCCTCTTATCTTTAGCTTTGTTTCTCAATCAAAAGAACCTACCCTTAGGAGAGATGTCTTTATAGCCTGGTGACCTCTAGGCTGTCTGTATGACGGAGACCAGATCCTAGGCCTTTAAGCTATAGAACCCATCTTCATGGTAGAGGCCACATGTACTTTACAAAACAGTTTCCATGTAGTCATGCTTTAAGCTTTGTGGTCTACACGGACTGAACCAGAAAACTTTTTTCCAACTATATTTAAGTATGTCTAAAACAGACTGCCCAGGGTCAGATTCAGAAGTCTGAACTAGCATCAGCTAAGTAATGTTGAGCCAGATTTCCTTCTTGCTTCCTTAATAGGTTACTCCTCTGCATTTGCAGAGGGCAGCACACAGAAGCACGGGCAGGGCACGGAGCCACAGCACAGACCTGTAAGCTCAGCACTTGGGAGGCTAAGGCAGGAGATGGGAAGCCTGAGCAACTCTGCCTCAGGACAAAAAGGTAAGGAGAGCAAGAAGTTTGAGACGGGTAGGTGGATTTCTGTGAGTTCAAGACTAGCTTAGCCTACAAGACTAAGGTCTAAGCCATCAGGGGCTGCAGTAACAACACCCTGCCTCGAAAGCAAAGCAAACTAAAACAGCCCACCAAAATCAAGTTTAAGACCAGAAGGAAAGGGGCAGTAGAGCTCAAAGTCGCTTATGCGAGATTCCTCTATTCAAAGAGGAAATGTGGTGCGGTCCACTCAGAACATGGCTGCTTTGAAGACACATTTCAAGGACAGAGTAAAGAGGATGGGAGCTGAAATGTCATCACGCAGAGAGGGGTGCACCTGCCTTGCCAGGATGAGTCCATTCACAATCACATTCTTGAAAGGTGGCTGACCAAAGAGGGCTGTGGCCAGCACTAGCAGGGTGTAAAACCTGAAAACATAGCAAAGCAGAATAGTTCATTAAAGTGTGAAGGAATCTCAGCACAGGAAAAGGTATAGTTATTCACAAGACTAAACTTTTAGTTTTGGTTCATTATACTACCTCTCCCCTTATGGATTATGTGTGTGGAGTTCAGAGGCAACTTGTGGGAACTGGCTCTTTCCTTCCACCACATGAGTCCTGAAGTAAGTTCCAAATCAGGTAATCCGACTTGGTGGTAAGCACATCTACTCACTGGGCTACCTGGCTAGCCCTTTATTATATATTTTGATAATTGTATAATGATAGAGATGCTTCATGCCCCTCACAGATCACTCAAATTGGAATCTGATCGACAAAACAAATGTTCTTAAAAACAACAGTCTTCAGTGAGGAGCCTCGGGCAACACTTATGGGTATGCCAGGACCAGCAGAGATGCCAACTGAGAGGTGTCATGTTTTACACAAGATTATATGGGACAGACCATGTGATGACAAAACACGATAGCACTTGAAGCTTCTCACTTAGGCAGTGCTCAAGGCCTTGTCACCATGAAGCAGGGACACTCTTGTTCCTTGGGAGCTGACGCTCTAGTGTCATGTTGACCTGCTCTTGTACTTCAACAACATGAAGGAACGCAAACTGAAGAGAAGACTAGGGCCCACTCCTGATACAAATACTGTCCAGACATTCCTTTCTGTTCCACAGGACACCATTTGGTGAGCAGGAGGCAGCTCAGGCAAAGAAAGGGAACAGGAAGTAGACAGTGAGGACACAGGAACCACAAGAGGACTTTTAACAATTGCCAGACTTCACACAAGCTCACTTGGTAGTAAGTGACCTGGTCCTCCTTAAAAACGAGAATGTGTGGGCTGGAGAGGGCTGAGCAGGTAAGAGCATATACTGCTCTTTCAGCGGGCAGAGCTGGTTCCCAGCACCCACGTCACATGGCTCACAGCAGCTTCTAATTCTAGCTCCAGAAAGTCAGAATCCCTCTTCCGCCCTTGGCACTGCACTTACATCCACAGAACCACACTCTCAGCACTCGGGAGGCAGAGGCAGGCGGACCTCTGTGAGTTCAAGGCCAGCCTGGTCTACAGCGTAAGTTCCAGGACAGCCAAGGATAAAATGGAGAAACTCTGCCAAGTGTGCACACACATACACGTGTATTAAAAAAAAATTACATAACAACAAAACCCCCAGAAATCTGTTGCTGGGAGACCCTCTAGTAGAGTTGCTGAAGTCTGAGAATAACTCATTGCAGAACATTAAGGTCTGAGGTTCAGCAACACAACTGAAAAGAAAACCACAGCAGCAGTTCTTTAAATATGGGCCACAAAGCCCGCCAGTGCGAAGGTTGTGAGTGGGGTCTGGAGAGGTGGCTCAGTGGATAAGAAAAGATGGTGAGTACCCTTTTCCTAGTGAGCATGACACTACTGCTTCAAACAGGGCTATAAAACTAATTCCAGAATCCTCTCACATACCTGGGTTTTAAATGAGCTAAGAACACATATGAAAAGACAGAGTCCATGGTGTGAAATAATACATCTGTAGCAATACAGCTTTACGGCGGCAAAGATTCCTACTGGAAAGACATGGTGATGTCCTTGCTGGTGGGAAGGGCAGAAGGTAACAGGCAGACGCAGGCGGGCACTAAGTGAAATACGTTCTATAAAGCATAGCCAACAGCAATATCCGAAGAGAGAAGGGCATACGTACCATCCTCTGGTTTGGTCAATGCCTTCGGCAATGAAGTCTGCAGGAAAAGCATCCTCAAACTCCCGCTTGCTCTCAAATGGATAATGAACCTGAGCGTAGGGCATACTTCCACTTTCGAACCAGCAGTCAAACACCTCAGAGACGCGCCTCAGCAGTCCTTTCCCGCAGCGGGATGGAATGGTCAGGTGGTCAATGCTGACAAACAGAAAAGGGGCCACCTCGATTCATTCTAAGTACAGAAGAACTTGCAGTTTAAATGCTAATCTGACAAGATTATGCTCAAGTGTCATGAAGGACCACACGTACAGTGGTGGTCCTATAAGGTTAAAGCAGCTGAGACTTTTTTCCTTTGGATCTGTGGCATCCTACTAACTCAGGTGTGATGATGGGATGCAAACAAAACTACTGTATAGCAAGAAGTAATGGTACGGCACGTGAAAGTATACATGGGACATAAACAACTGTGCAATCAGTTTATGTATTTGTTATACTTTTGTGTCCCCCCCCCCCACCCCAGTTTTGAGACAGGGCCTCATAACCCAGGCTGGCCTTGAACTTGTGATGTAGCTGTGAATGGTTCTGAACTCTTGATGCACCTGCCTCTGCCTCCTGAGTGTTGATTACAGCAGCCATGCCTGGCTGTTACTTTAAGTATAGGAATGTATACTTCCTCCTACTGTAAACTGTATGCCATGTTATGCTACCAACACCTATTTACGTTCACATCTAAGTATCCTGACTATATGAACAGGCCACAGTGATGACCTATCCATACCATCTAGTTCTCTGAAAGCTCACTCCAACATACTTGTTCAATGAACACATCTAGCGATGCACTTCTCAGAACACACACACCTAGAGGATGAGTGATGCGTGTGCAAAAAATAAAGTAAAATAAAGTGTGGGCTGGAGTGGTGATGCCCACCTTTCATCCTAGTACTCAGGCAGGAGGCAGAGGCAGAGGCAGATGGCTCTCTTGGGAGATCAAGTTCAGCAGGGCACATGGTGAGTTGTATGACAGCCAGAGCTACCATACTGTGATAGCTTGTCACCAATGGCTGAGAACACCTGGAGTCCCCAATCTGAAAGGTCACAGACCAAAGCTTTCTGACATTTCAATCAAGGAGGAAGGATGCATCACCACAAACCAACCTGGTTTGTTACCAAAGTACCCAACAGACCAGTGCTTTCCAGGTGCCCATCTGGGACTCCCTGTAGACAGCCTTACCAGGGAACAACAGGGCAGGGAGCCGGGTGTTTGCGAACTGACCTCTCTCTGTGGAGATCTGAGACTTTCGTTCCCGACAATTCTTCAAGCTCTGCCACTGATCCAACGCAAACTACCTGTCAAAGCGGAGACAACAAGGAGTTCCTCAGAGCCAAGGAGAATGGGCTGCAGTCAGTTAGGCAGCCCTCTGTTCAGTTTTAGAGACCTGACTTTCTTTACAAGCCGGGGAATAGAACACTGGGCTGCAGGACAGTTTGGCTAACAAGGCTCATCTCTCAGGCAAGTCTGTCGGCTCCAAAGAAGCCAATGCTGACTTTGCTCCCCTGACTCCTCTTCTGCAGGCCCACACACAGGTCCCTAAAACCACAGCCACCACCTTACTTTCTTCCTTGTACCTGGATCTTTAATCTGTGATCTTTCCAAGTCAAGGCTAGAACTAAATTCTTGTGCTTGGAGTCTATAAAACTAAAAGCAGCCCAAGTCACAAGGAGTTAGGACCATATCCAAGAAAAGAGCTGGGGTGGAGGTAGGTGCCAGGCAATGAGGACCACCTGACAGGGAGGGGTCAGGTCAGAGGAGAGGCTGTGTGCGTTCACGGAGGGAAATGCCTCTGCTTCTTGGGCACCCAGGGCCTTTCTTTCTCTGTTCTTCCTCTTTGGTCCTAAAAAACTTTCTGACTAAGCAACCCCACTGCTGCCTCTCAGGTCCCTGTAGAAATCCTCTAAATTGGGGTGTTATTGCTCATGCTGGGTGCTCTCCACACTGGACCAAAGGCTCTACCATGCAACTGTGTCTGCCTACCCAAGTGTATACATCCAGTCTCGCACAAAATAAACATGGTCAGAAGCTAAGGTATGCAATGTTTGGGATGTTTCTTCTTCACCAGGTTTTCCTCTTTCAGTATTCGGAAGGTCAGTTTAACCTTTTCTTTTTTTTTTTAATTAACGTAAGAGTCTCAGCATGTCCCCCTGGTTAGCCCAGATCTTGCTGTGGAGATCAGGTTGGCCATAGATTCACCTGCCTTTGCCTCCAGAGTGCTGAGATTAAAGGCATGAAGGCATGCATCACCAAGCCTGAGAGGTCAGTTTAACTTGAAGTTAGTTCTATAACTTAATGTTATGGCAGGGGATGGGGTGAAGGAGAGATAAACATGCGTTTTGTTTAGATCACAAGTGTGGGATGAGAAAAAAGACTTGTGAGAGAGGTGATGTTTTTCCCCTTAGAAGTTGAACCACCATGTGGGGGAGATTGTTTGTTAACCAGCTGAAAAACAACCTTGAACAAATTCTGAGAAGAGGTACAAATGTGAGTCAAAAACAGGAGGCGGGGCCTTGGGAGACTTGGGATGATAGTTTTGGCTGTTCATCGCTCTACTCTGAGATGCTTCTAGAGAGAACCACCCAAGGTAAGGCTTTGGGGCTCTGGGCTCCGGGTTCTGGTTGTTCCAGGTTCCAGCAGAAGAAATCCTGCTGATTACGCCAGGAGAACTGTTCCTCGGAACTGATATCCTTACAGTTTAATTATTGTATTCTTTAATCTCCTTTTCCTATTGTCTAGGTTAGTCGGGTTATAAGTGAGATACTCTCAGTTAACAAGTTCATAATAAAATACAATTGCTAAGAAAGCTGAGCCTAAAAAAACAAAACAAAACAAACAAAAAACAAATGAGCCTACAATGGGGGAAATCAAAGCAGCATCCACCCACCACCTAATGTGTGAATTTCAATTTAAAAAAAAAAAAGGACCCCCGCCATCTTACAGAATAGAAGTTTAAAGCTGCACTTAAAAAGCAAACCCCTACATGAATCATCTCTCATAATCATCCTAGAAAAGAGTTAGGGAAGACAGTAAGAGTGCACACTTTTTATCAGAATACCCACATAACATGACAAAGAACTTCAGTGGCAGTCAACACAAGGCCACTAGCCCAGTCTCACCTCCTCAAAGTCTTCACTGACCCACAGTGGGATGGGGGTGCCCCAGTATCTGTTTCTGGAAACTGCCCAGTCACGTGCCTCCTTCAGCCAATTTCCAAACCGTTTTTCTCGTACAAACTCAGGGACCCTGTCACAGACAGGTTACATCAGTCATGCAGGACAGTAGACGAGGTGAAAATGATAAATCATGGTGACACACGACCTTGTATGACACTTTGTGGAAACATTAAGCGAAGCTCACAACTAGCACGTCCTCTGAAAAGACGGCACCAGCACATTTGACAAGGTCCTTTTTTTGCCTACTGAACTATTCCTAAGGTGGGCTGGCCCTGGCAGTAAAGAACAGCCGGGGAGGACAAAGGTTTCTGTGCTTGGGCTTTTCTGTAAAGCCAAAAGCAGAAGAGACCGCACATACAAGCACCCAACTCAAGCACCCAAATTGGTTACAAATAAATAAATGGCTTTCGTAGATATACACTAGTCTTTATCGTGAAAATTATTACAGTTAACGGTCTGAGTATAGCCGGATTGTTTGTTCTCACTGTGCAGCCCTGGCTGGCCTGGAACTCATCTACCTTCTTCTGCTTCCTGGGATTAAAGGTGTAAGCCACCACGTCTGGCTAAGATATGGTCCCCAAGGTTAGCTCCTCCTATAAGTCATATGCAAATGACACTTGCTTATCTCTACTAGGTTTAGAAAAAAAAGAGTTCTTTTATCTTCTGCCATAAGCAGGTATTACCTTAGCTGTGTATGATTTTGTGTTCCTTACACAAATAAAGACAATTACAATAAACAATTAGAGATGGCTAGTAATTCTGAGGAGTATGAATTACACTTACTACACACAAAGGACAGTAGGCAGGAACACATGCTCACCAGTAACACAGGTCATTGTTCCTCAGAAGCTGCTCCACCATGTGCTCCACACGCACAAACCAGCTGGGCACCGACTTGTAAATGAGGGGCGTGTCTGACCTGGGACCAGAACACAGATCCCACTAGTCACACAGAGACATATAGGCACCAATGGCAAGACTTTAATTTCTAATTAGTCTCTCTTCCACTTACTCAGCCTTCTGCTGACCTTTGCTATTATTTTAGGTTACAAATGTCTAGACCAGCAAGATGGCTTAGAAGGTAAAGGTGTTCTTGTCAAGCCTGGTGACCTTAGTTTGATCCCTGGAACTAACATGGTGGAATGAGAAAACCAACCTCTACTCATTGTTCCAACCTCCACATACATGCCGAGGTATTCAGCACATGCACAAACAAATGAAAAGAACACACAGGTGTCAAAGCTTCCTTACCTCCTTTCAAATGAAACCAAGAAAGATAAAGGAAAGAAGTAGAAACTAGGGCTGAAGAGATGATGGGGCAGTTAAGGAATGCCTGCTGCTCCTGCAGAAGACCCAAATTTGGCTCCCAGAACCCACATCATGTAGTTCATAAAAGCCCATAACCTCAGCTTAAGGAGTCCTGACACATAGTCCTGGACTCCAAGAGCTCAAGTGCGCGCACACACACACACACACACACACACACAAATTTTTAAACGGTTCTTTTGAGGGCAGGTGGTAGAGGCATATGCGTCTAATCCTGGAGCTCAGGAGGCAGCAGTAGATGGAGCTCTGAGCTTGAGGCCAGCCTGGTCTACAGAGAGAGTTCCAGGACAGCCAGGGCTAGCTACCCAGAGAAACCCTGTCCCAGAAAAAGAAAGAAAGAAAGAAAAAGAAAGAAAGAAAGGAAGAAAGAAAGAAAGAAAGAAAATGTGTGGGTGAGTGTCAGGACACTGAACACTACATTTTCATCTGAATATTTACAAGATGTTCTTTAAAGAAACTCCAATTATAAAAATTCTGAGACTCCAAAGACAAGAATTTAGTTCTAGTTTTGACTTGGAAAGATCACAGATTAAAGAGCCAGATCCGGGCTGGAGAGATGGCTCAGCGGTTAAGAGAACTGACTGCTCTACCAGAGGTCCTGAGTTCAATTCCCAGCAACCACATGGTGGCTCACAACCATCTATAATGTGATCTGACGCCCTCTTCTGGCCTACAGGGGTACAAGCAGGCAGAGCAATGTATACATAATAAATAAATAAATAAATCTTTAAAAAAAAAAAAAAGAGCCAGATCCAGGCACAACGAAGAAAGTAAGATAAGATGTTGTACGCTGAAAGTCTAAGACATTTCATTTAAAGATGTATGTGTGCATATATAAATATATGTCTATTTTCCCCCACAGAATTCTTCTCCTAAAATGGCATTTCTAAATACCAGTTCTAAAGGGTATCATGAGACAGCCCCTAAATAAGGAGGCGTAAGCAAAGCAACATGCACAGCCACAGCTGTGGCGCTCCACTCCAGCTGTGTCTTCTCACCTCCAGCAGAAAGGGTAGCTGTGAGTGAAGGTGCTGGCAACAAGCAGCCGGCCCTGTTCCTTCAACATCCTAATGATGTTTTTGTCAGCATCCTGTTAGAAAATTAAAACTTCAGTCATTAAAACACCCTAGCATACTTAATAACAATATATTACTAAAACCTGATTATTTCATAATGAGTATAAGGCACCAGTAATCGGCGTCTTTTAAAAGTATCTGTTCAGAGGGTTGGAGGTACAGCTAGAGGACAGGAGGCATCCAGAATGCATGAGCCCCTTGGCTTCACCCTCAACACAGCATTAAAGACAAAACCCAGAAAACTACTCTGCTTGGTTTTACCTACTTAAGTAATTTAAATATATATCTGAAAGCGGGGCACAGTGGCACACGCCTGTAATCCCAGCACTTGGGAGGCAGAGGCAGGCAGATCACTGTGCGTTCAAGGCCAGCCTGGTCTACAGAGCAAGTCCAGGACAGCCAAGGCTACACAGAGAAACCCTGACTAAAAAAGCCAACATATATATTATACATGCATACATATATATAATATATATACACATATATGTATGTGCATATATGTGTGTGTGCATGTGTATGTATGTGTGTATGTATGCAACTTTTTAGCCAGTTAAGTTTTCAAACAGAAATGATTATCTGGATATAACAAGGTCACTCCAGGACAAACTACAGTGTAGTGCTCCCAGCTCCCGCTGATGAAACTGTAGCATGCTTCCTTATCTAAACACATTAGACCCTCTAAATGTGGCTAATAGCTATCTTTGCTTATTTTAAGTCCTTAGACAAAAATTTAAAACATCTACATTAATTCTAACAGAACTATAAATAATGAAGATTAATTACCTGAATAAATTTCCTTACTGGAAAAAAAAGCCTGAAGTAAGCATGAGACCAGCCCCCTTCCATGTACACGAAGCACAAACCTTCACATACTGTCCCACGAAATGTGTCACTTCTTCTGTGAAGCAGCCTGAAGCATCCACAGGGCAAACAGGGACTGAGTCTTTCTGAATAACGTTGAAGTCCATACAGACCCGATGGTCATCCTGAGGCAGACAAGCACAGGGGCAGGGCGGGGCGGGGCGGGGATATACGTGTCTAAGTATACGTGTGAGGAAAAAGGAAAACTTGTGTTTATATAATTCATTATATAATGTTTTCAGTACTATTTTCTACTTCTAAGCAGAGGTTACTTAAGGACCACCTATAGAATCTAGGTCTCACAGCTGAACCAGGAATAAATTATCTAGCCCAATCACTGTAACCAATAGAGATGCCACGCACGAACATTTTAAAACTAAACCACAGCTGAGAACAGTGTTGCCCATCTCTAATCCAGTCATTATTCAGGAGCCAGAGGCAGGTGGATCTGAGTTCAAGGGTAGCCCGACCTACATGGCGAGTTACAGGCCACTCAAGGATAAAGGCTACATAGTGAGACGAAACATGTCTCAAAAAACAAAACTAAATAAACAAAACTACCAAAACAACAAAAATAAAACAACAACTAAGTTAAATTTTATAATATACAACTTATATCTGAAAAATGAAAGTCATTCTATGTGGAAGGCACAACGCTTTGCATCCTATCAAGAGACTCCGAAGGACGACCATGCTGATCTCAAATTCAGTATGTCCTGTCACTCAGTAAACAGGCTGCAGATGGCACAGCTATCCTAGCTTACACCAGGCTGCTGCAGAAGTGGATCACAAGTGTTACTAATTAATGCTCCACATGAGGGTGGCTGAGCATGTTACTATGTTTGCTCACTTAACCTTAGCAATAACGCTGCCAGAAAGGCAGACACTGTGTTAGAATTTACAGTAGCTCAGGGTTTGATGGGCTTCCAGAATCACAAGAGGAATGGAGACTGCAGATCTAAGCTTTCTATGCCATCTTTGGAGGCTATGAGCCAGAAACAAGCCAACACCATTGGTTTTGGCAAGCCTGCTGAGAAGTTTAATGAGGCCCGTGACTCAGCATCCCAGGAGAAGTGGCCACCAACAATGGTTCTCATAAATACATCTGCAAGATTATGTTACTTACAGCACCAAAGTAAGGAGCCTGGTGCACAACGCCTGTGCCCTCCTCATCCTTCACGTAGTGGTCCACAAGCACGGTGAAGGCACCACTCTCCTTACACTGGAAAGGAAAGGTTGCAGTGTTGGATGAAACACAAGGAGAAAGGCCTGAGATTAACTGTTGAACATGTAAATAGAAAAGACAAAATAAGCCAGGCACTGCGAGTTCAAGGCTAGCCTGGTCTACAAAGTGAGTGAAGGAAAGCCAAAGTACACAGAGAAATCCTGTCTCAAAAATGTAAAAAAGGCCAGGCGTGGTGACGCACGCCTTTAATCCCAGCACTCAGGAGGCAGAGGCAGGTGGATCACTGTGAGTTCGAGGCCAGCCTGGTCTACAAAGCGAGTCCAGGACAGCCAAGGCTACACAGAGAGACCCTGTCTCAAAAAAAAAAAAAAAAAAAAAGTAAAAAAGAAAAAAATGAAAGAAAAGACAAAATAATTCAAATTAGGAAGATAAACACAGGAGAGACAGGAGTCCCTGTGACAAGCTTGGTTAGACAGACTAGCTGAACTGTCACACTTCAGGTTCAGTCAGAGCCCCCGACACCAACATGCATAGGAAGGAGAGAGCACGTGCGCACGCATGCGCGCACACACACACACACACACACACCCCACACTGAGAAAGACTTGAAAGTGAACTGCACTCAGTAATCCTATCACAAAAATGCAAAGAGTATTTAAGACAGCAAGTTTGTCTCCTGTCTTAAATACTCTTTGCATTTCAAACTTGCTGCAAAGGCAGAGGGATGGGAAAAGAAAAGCCAGTGTAGAGATGTGATTGGCAAGCTGGCCAGTGATAAAATTCTCTTTGATGCAAAGAGAGCAATTTTCTAATACTAAAGCAGACTTTGGATTCAGACACACTCCAGGAACAATACTAACAAGGAGTCCACTCATCACCTCACTCCTATTATCAAAGAAATGAATGAAGAGAGCCACAGTATAGAAGTCCCAAAGTTACCTTAATAAAGTAGTCAAACAACGGCTTGTATTTCTTGCCTTTGAGAGAGGCACCAGGAAACCTTGAAGAAGATAAATTAATCAGTCAAAGCAATAAGGCCAGGGAGGTGGCTCAGTAAGTAAACGCTTCCTGCTCAAGCATGACAGTTTGAGCTTGGATCCCTGAAACACATGTAAATAGCTGGGGAGGAAGAAACATGGGGATCCATGGGAAACCCACAGGCAGTGAGAGAGCCTGTCTCAAACCTTACAAGGAGAGGGGCTGAGGAAGATGTGATGTTTACCTATGGCGTATATGTGCACACCAGCCCTTACATAATGTACACACAAAATTTTTTTAAAAATCGAAGTAATGAAACTGTAGACAGAATAAATTTCCATCCTCTGAGGCCTGCAGCCATTGTCACGGAAGTAGAAATCTGTGACTTAAACACATTTGGCCCCTAAAACTCAACTTGAACAACACTGCTTTAAAACGACAGACTAAAGACAGACACACACACTAACTATACGAACACTCACCTTTCAAGGATCTCATAGTCACTCTCCAGCTTATAGAGGGCTGATAATCTGGCTTCCATTAAAATGAACAATTTCCCCCTGGCGACATCTATGAGAACGAAGAAAAAGAGGGCATTAGTGACATTCGACTGGCTAACTGTGAAGACGTACACCAGGCACATTTCTTGTGCCAAGAAGTTTGTGTCACCTGTATCTGCTGCGTGCCCCAGACTCATGGAGGACACCACAAAGCTACGCAGCAAAGGCTGCAGGCTCGGTGACTACTATTAATCACATCCAAGCCCATTTAGGAAAACTAATCTTTATCTTCTCTTTCTAAATGTAATAAATGTGAAGGTTATTAAGCCAGGCATGGTGGCACATGTCTTTAACCCCAGCATCCAGGAGGTAGATCTCTGTTCCAGGCCAGCCTGGTCTACATAGTGAATTCCAAGCCAACAAACCACAAGCCGTGAGATCCAGTTTCAAATCTAACAAGCACCCTCTACCTTAATCTTAGCATCAACACCTCAGGTAGCTCACAAAGTCACAGCTGCCTGTAATCTCATCCCCCGAGGGCTTCACTGCTGGGCCACTATCCAGACGACTTTCATGAATAACAACCAGTGTGTGAGACGCATTAGGCTCTCCTCAGCTGACCAGCATAAGCTGAAACCCTAAGGACTCTTCCAGCATCGCAGCTAAAATACTGTGCCCATCATCACGCGCAATACAATATAAAGATCTCTCTCCCTCTCTCCACTTAGCCAGACCCTCAGCCCCTGATTCTTTCACCACTGGAAAAAAAAATTGTTTAATGGAGATGCCACAAACTGTTTCTACCAAATCAATTAATGAACAGTTAAGTAGCTTTAAAAATGTTCCTACCACACCCTGAGGAAATGTATGAATCTGTGTGTCTTCACTAAAATATATCTGGAGGCTATAACCCTAGAAGCCTAGAATAAATACATAAACATCAAAAGTTTGATACTGACAAATTGCCCCACAGATGCCTATGGAAACTTAAGCTTCTACTACAACGTGTGATACACTATAACCATGGGGGCATATGTCATCTATTTCCAAGGATCACTTTTAAGGACTTTTGTAATTTATTCAAAAACTGCTTCCACTGGTGCAGTAAATCATAGAAACACTGCTATATGCGAAGGCCACATTGTATATGAACTATGACAAGAACAAGAAAAAACATTTAAGTACATGAGTTCCCTCTCTCTCTCCCTCCCTCTCTCTGCCTGCCTGTGTGTGTGTGTGTGTGTGTGTGTGTGTGTGTGTGTGTGTGTACACACGTGTGCATACAGCTCCCGAGTTGTATTTGCAACATCTGTCTGAAAGCCCCTAAAGTGCCAGGCTCCCTACAAGTTGCCGGTGACTCATGGTTATGTAAGCAAATAGTCCCAACAGTATCATGACTCCCTCAGAGAACAGCTACAGATGCCAGAGCCAGGGTCCTATATGGACCACAGCTATTCCTGACCTGCACCTCCAAGGTTCAGGAAGAAACCAAATAAAGACCTTCCACACACATTTAAGGCTGGGTAGTGTCCCCACACACTGACACAAGCAGCTCCCATGCTTTGCCACTGTGAACAGTGTCCATAGAAAAACAAGAGTAACAGCCTCTCAGCAGGCACCTGTTTTCACTGCTCTCAAGTCCTCTCTTTTCTCCTTCTGTGAGACAAGAGCAAGGCTGGCCATAAACTCCTTATTCTCCTGCCTCCAACATGCCACGTATGAGCATTAGGGGCACTCGCCACCAAACCAGATCCTGCTTTCAATGCCAAGGAAAACTACTAGTA
Source organism: Acomys minous (assembly GCF_964271855.1). Taxonomy (NCBI): domain Eukaryota; kingdom Metazoa; phylum Chordata; class Mammalia; order Rodentia; family Muridae; genus Acomys; species Acomys minous. The sequence goes on from NC_140490.1 coordinate 44,710,817, forward strand.
GCTGTGCTTAACTCCAGAAGAAATGCCATATTGCTTCTAATCAGGTGCCTGCAGACCCGCCCGCCTGGCCTGCCCAATGTGTTTTTCCCTTTCCTTCACTGTAACTTCTCCACATTTGAAAGGTTATTTGCTCAAAAAGTACCAACCATAATATTTCTTATAAATCTCTAAGAAAGGATCTAGTTGAGAACATAAGAATTCTCTACCACAGAATAGAGCAACAATGTACAAAAATTAACATTAAAGCTGGAAATTATAAAAAAAATTGTGTCACTTTCAAACAGAAATGAAGCTTTTCAGGCTGCTTTCCTTTTCTAACCTTTCCTGTTCTCTTCCCCACCTGTCTTGTTTTGAGACAGGATCTTGCTAATTTGCTCAGAGTAGCCTCAAACTCAGTGTTCCTGTCACTTATTGTGTGCTAAGACTTACTAAAGAGAAGAAAAATGTCTGGTGGCACATGCCTGACCTTACAGCTTATATTTGGTAAAAATTTTGTGTAAAATTGTCTTGCTCAAAAAATAAATGTAAGCTTTTATATCTACATAAAAGTATTTCTCTATACTAACCACAAATAACTAGCCTAATAGTTACCTTTGATCTTCACATACTGTATTTCTGGATTGACACATAGAGCAAGGTTACTAGGTAGAGTCCAAGGAGTGGTTGTCCAAGCAACTAAGGATGTATTTTCATCTTCCTCCAAAGGAAACGTTACAAATACTGATGGATCCTGAACATCCTGAAAGACAATGAGGGAAAGTAGTAGTCCACACACCTGTAAAGGTCATGATAGTAAGAAGCTGATCTGAAAGGGGACTAAAACCAATTTTAGGGTAAAATTGAGCGAGTGCTCGGTGGTAGTGGCACATGCCTTTAACTTCAGCACTCAAGAGGCAGAGGAAGGTCAATCTCTGAGTTCGAGGCCAGCTTGGCCTAGAGACTGAGTTCCTTAACAGTCAGGGCTACACAGAGAGATGCTGTCTTGAAAAAAAAAAACAAAAACAAAAGAAAAGGAGGAATGATGAATGGAAGATTTTGGGGCCTGAAAGATGGCTTAGCCATTAGGGTTAAGGCTCACAGCTAGTGAGGACAGGAAAGGCAGTTTCACTATTACAGTAAGTATACGGTGAGTTATATATAACAAAACTGTTTTGGAAAATAGCTATCTATATTATGTGGTATATCTTTATGTGCTTAAAATATATTATTAAATATGTATGAGCCACTAATAAAGGCAAATAGGAGACAAAAAGGAGTCATCCCACCCTCTCACAGGGATTTGACAGAATTTGACAAATCAAACAGAACATGAAAAATATTCTCTACCATGATGATAAAGTACTTCTGAAAATGTAACAATTTCTAAACCTGGGCTTGAATAAGACTTCCAAAAAGTCACCATCCCTTTAAAAATGAGGGTGACACAAGCCAGCAGAAGTGAAGGCTGAGAACAGACAAAGAAGATATGAGGTAGTTCATGGTTCGCAGTCTCACCCTCTAAATGGCAGAGCAGTTGTACCAACAACACAAGTCCTAAGCAGCAGAAAAGATCCTAGCTCCGCATCTCAATTAAATCCCCTTCCCAATGCCTTTAACCAAGGACACTACAGGCACCAGAAAAGACATAAAGTCGTCAATAGTAGGCTCCCTGAGGAACAGTAACTGGAAAAAACCATGTCACAGCAAAACAAAGGCAGGCACCAGAAGTGGCCAAAACAAATACAATCCATCACATTAAGCCACACGATAAATCCAGTGAGGAGAAAATATCCCCCATTTTCACCTCGCAGAGCCTCTGAGCAGTGACAGGATCAGCACTCAGTATCGACAGCTATCTGGCACCACCAGACTGTGCAGGAGAAACTGGGAATATTCTCCTTAATCATAATCAGTCAACAATCACCATGGACTAGCCAGTGCTCAGCATGTCACGCACCTTGTAATTCTGGTTTGATTCAAAGTTAGAAAGTGGAGTGCCGCAAGCGGTGGAGAAGGGCATGACTTTCACGCCTCTGTACACAAGGCCTTTGTCATACAGCTGCTTGAAGACCCACCTGGCAAGGTAAGAGACAGAGCTTTACAACTACATAACCAAGATCCACCATTCAACGCAAACCTCTATGACATCTCTATAATTTTCTTCTGGCAAAGAAGAGAAAAACAAGCCATTATCCGGGAGCTTGTTGGTAAGTAACACTTAACAGCCAGTTTTGACCATGAAAGTGTTATTATCTAGGCTGGGATGGTGCGTAGTGGCAGACAACTTGCCTAGCATGTGCGTGCAAAGCTGGAGTCCATCCATAGCCCGGGGTGGGGTGTGAGGTGTGGCTATCATCTACTGACATGGAAAGATGGTCACAGTGATTAAGAAAGGCAAATATTAGTGCACACTGCCCAGTGTGTTATCAATGCTATAAATCTGCTATAAGAATTTTCACACTAAAATTCTTAGAGGTATGATAAAACAATTGTTTACCATCACTAGCATTTTGGAACTTTCTTTGGGTTTTTGGTACATTATTTGAACTGTGCAACAGACAGCTTTTATAGAAGCAATTTAAAAGGTACAAGCCACACGTACTAAAATGTTTTAGTGAACATATTAAATACAAGGACACCAACTTTTCCTGTTGACTATTTACTTTTCCCAAATGGAAACACACCACATAGGTGGGAATCCTTGCTTAACTCTGCCTTTTCTTTTGTGAAAACCTTCCGTTTAGTTACAATATCCCTAGGGCATTCCTGTTTTGTGAGACATAGTCACTCTCTTAATAAGTAGCCTCAGCAGGCCTTGGACTCACAATCTCCCACTGCTTGGGTTGTAAGTGTGTGCTACTTCCCACAACTAGGATGTGGATTAAATGCTCTCCCACAGGGCTCAAATACACACACACACACACTAAACACATTTGTTTATATATGGACTTGTAAACAAACTTCTTCAGGTGAGCACATACCTCTGCTCTGACCAGTGCAAAAGAATGTTTCTCACACCTACAATCTAAAATAAACCTACCAGACTGATTCCATGAACTGTGGATATAGTGTTTTGTAGTCATTGTCAAAGTCAATCCATCGGCCGAGTCTGGTAACGGTAGACTTAAAAATATGAATGTCAGAGTAGTATTAGAAAATAATATCATGATTATATTTTACTTTTATAGTCACTACATATGGCTATTTTGGGAAATCAGGACAATCAATGGTCCAAGTAAACACATTTCAAACAACACTTAAGGTTGACTAATTTTCTTAGCATTCATTTCTTATTTTTTAATATATTTTATTGATTTATTCATATTACATCTCATTTGTTATCCTATCCCTTGTATCCTCCCATTCCTCCCTCCCTCCCATTTTCCCCGCATTCATTTCTTATACATAGATATTATTATTTATAAGCACTTAGAAGTTATGCTTTCCAGTACTGAGATTATGAGTGTATATCACCATGCCCAGCAATATTATTAATTGATAAAAGTCTTTTGCAACCTGACCTGGCAAACATCAGAGAAAAAGCTATAACTAGGAGGAATTTACCAAGAGTTGGCTAAAATCAATGACTGTAAGTATAAGAAAAAGCATGCTAGAAATAGTGTTCCCATAAGAGACTTATTAGCTGCAAAACAAAACCTATTCTCCACCAAGGGCAATCCAGAAAGCTAGGCAGCATCTTGATGAAGAGAATGATGAGTTGGGTAGGCATACACAATGCCACAGAGTCAAGCCCTAGTAGCCTCCCTCCCTGCTCCCAAAGTGTCACGGTCATAAAAGACAAAGAAAGACTGAATGAATGTTGTAGACATCCAAGGCAGAAAGATGGTGGTAGAAGTGGACACCAGTTGGTTCATGCTAATTAACTGCTTTTGTGTTACTGACAATGTCAGCAACTGGGAAAGGGTAGCTGTAGGGCATGAGGGTTTGCGTCATACCAGGTGGATCCTTATATGCTTTACATTACCTCAAAATGAAACATTTTTGCAAACAAGGAAGAGCATGGTGGCTCATGCCTTTAACCCCAGCACCCAGGAGGCAGAGGCAGGCAGTTCTCACCGAGTTTCAGGCCAGCCTGGTCTGCACAGTAAGTTCCAGGCCAGCCAGGACTACACTATGAGACCCTGCTTTAAGGAAGAAGAGGGGACCAGAGGGGGGAAAAATATTTTAAAAGCAGATTTCTACTTAGACTGCATTCACCCCATCAGGAGTTCCCCTCCACTGTATTAGGCAAGAAGTTAAGTTGGGAGAAAACTGAGCACTGGCTTTCATGCTCGTAAAACTGGACTCTATATGCCAATAAACCAAAGCCACTGGTAGGAGAGCACTGTGGGAAGGGAAACAAAGCAGCCTGCATGGAGGGACCATGAAGAGAACAGGGGATGGTGGTGTGTACCTGTATCTCCAGCACTCAGACTACTGAGGCCAAAGGACTTGAGTGTTAGGCCAATGGAGACAGACTGCAACACCAAGAAACAAGGAGATAGGTGGAGAGATGTTTAAAGAGGAGATGACAGGGGCTGGAGAGATGGCTCAGAGGTTAAGAGCATTGACTGCTCTTCCAAAGGTCCTGAGTTCAATTCCCAGCAACCACATGGTGGCTCACAACAATCTATAATGTGATCTGATGCCCTCTTTTGGCCTGCATGTGTACATGCTGGCAGAGCACTATATGCACAATAGTAAATATTTTTTTAAAAAAAGATTTTATTTAAAAAAAAAAAAAAGAGGAAAAGTGTAGGAATAAAAGAACTGGACATCAATAAGGAAACACTGGGATTTAGTACCTAACCATGGGATTCATGTTTCAAGGGTAGCGGAATCCAAGCCCTCTTATGAAACAAGCTCACGTAGCAGCCAGTCTTTGAGGAATGTTTCATAATGAGCACAAAGGATGACGAGCCATTTCTAGTCCCACCACGAAGCCTTCTTTCTACGCATTCTTCTGAACGTACCTTCCACTCGGTAGAGTATCTCATCACAATCGCTCTGCACTGCTTGTTATACTCTGCAATCCCCATCTTGGCCACATCATCTGGCCCTTTGATCCCCAGTGTCTTATCAATTTCATATTCCTAAGAATAAAGAGTAAGATGGCACATTAACAACCATGCCTTATGAATCAAATATAAGTAAGCCACAACAAAAAACAACAAAAAACAAAATAGCTAAAATTTTTAAAAAAAAAAAAAGGAAAGCAAAACTCTATAGAGAAACCAAACAATAAATAATGATATAGAAAAGAAATCAAAGGGAACATCTGATATGTTTATAGACAATGAGAATATTACAAGACTGGAGATTCAGACATACCACAGGTAAGCCATGACAATCCCATCCAAATCTTCTGTCAACGTGGAACCCACTCTGATGAGCATATCTTGTAACTATGTCTTTAATTGTCCCCGCAAGTATATGTCCATAGTGAGGCAGTCCAGTAGCAAAGGGAGGCCCGTCATAGAAGGTAAATCTAACAGATCATACAAGATACAGTTAAGTCATTTTAAAACATCAAAAATTCAGGACATTTTTTTATCAGGTAGCTATCATACTAAAATGTTCGGGGGTGGGGGTAGGTGGGATCCACAGGAACACAAAATAGACATAATTGATTAGAAATTTACTGGAGGTCTTGCCTTCAGATAGACTGGGGGATTGCTATTCAGTCATCCACTTTTCATTTATTATCCCCAAGACATAAGCAAGTTAAGACTGATCCAGAGTTATCTCATCAAGGAGGCAGGGCAGTGGACACCCATCAGAAAAATTTTCAACAGAGAAGGTTCATTAATGAAATCACTGATCTAAGATTGGTATCTTTCCTATGAATAGAGGATGAAGTAGGAAATACTGTAGGACCCACCCACAGAGGCTTATGTTGGGGTGCTAAGTGAGGGCAGAGACGACAGTAAATGCAAGAAAAAAAGCGGTGAACTCCATTCAGATGACTTCTGACAACCGGAAGTGCTCATAACTGACTTCCTAGTGTGCAGAAAGGTGACAGACTCTGAGAACATACAACTGAATGAAGGGTGTGTGCACTGAACTCAGTACAAGAAACGGCTATTTATAAGGATTCTCTCTTTACTACAGAAACTCACATACTTTGGCCTGTGTTTGGATTGCTTTAAACATTCCTGGAAACAGTTATGTTTGGACCAGAACTGCAAGATTTTCTCTTCTTCAGCAGGAAAACTGATGTTTTCTGGAACTTGTTGAACCATTCTGTTGCTGCAAGAGAATCAAACTTGCTACAGTCATAGGAATTTCAAATTTAGAAATAGCAGACTAACAAATTATAAAGTGCATACACATATGACTGTCCATACTGTGTGTGTTAAAGCAAAAGCTTCATTGGGTAATGATGTATATACTATTCAGTGTTCTCTTTTAAAGCTGGATTTTAAGGATATTTAAAAACATATAACTGCCACTATCTATTTCAGAATATTTTCAATTCTTCCCCCAATCATCAGCAATCACATTCTCTTTAATTCAACCCCTGGCAACTACTATACAAGACAAAAATTTCATGCCAGGTGGTGGCACAAGCCTGTAATCTCAGCACTCCAGAGGCAGAGGTTGAGGTAGGCAAATCTCTGAGCCTGAGGCCAGTCTAGTCTACACAGTGAGTTCCAAGACAGCCAGGTCTACACAGAGAAACTCTGTCTTGAAAAACCAAAAGAACAACAAAATCCACATCCACCACTACCACCAACAAAACCCCTCAAATTTCCATGTGAATTCCCTACACGTGCACCTACCGCCTTAGTTTTGAAGGGTCAGTCATGCTGTGAAACACAAGTCTACTTCCTACATCTCTGCCACATTTGACTTGATTTGCCTTTCTGGATAGTTTTTATGAACATTAAGCTCAAACTTGTGCACGGACATGTTTTTTCTTTCTTGGGTATACAGCTAGCTATGAGTAGAACTTGTGGATTGTGTAACTCAGAACCTAACCTTCTGAGCAACTCCCAAAATGTTTTCCACAGTGACTGCACCACTGTCCACCCCATCCGCAGCGAACGGGCACTTACTTCTCTATGCCCTCCTCACCACTCCCTGCTGTCCAACTTACTTCAGCTCAGAGCCACCGCACAGGGCACAAAGCAACACTTCTATGTTTTCATGTGCTTGTAGTCCAATTGCGTACCATCTGAAGATGAATGGCTATTCACCCTTTGCCCTTTTTGAGTTGGATTGACTTTTCATGGCTGGATTTTAAGAATTCTAAATTCTGGATACAGGATACAGTCCTTCTCTGGTGAGTTGTCTTGGTGTTTGCATATAAGTGCTGGTGCCTGTAGGGGCCTGAGGGATGTCTTACCTCAATCACTGCTTGCGCTAAGGTCATCTGAGAGAAGGGAACGTCAATTAAGAAAATGAAGATGGTGCTGTAGGCAATTTTCTTCTTAAGTAGTGATTGATGGGGGAGGACCAAGCCCAATGTGGGTGGTACCATTCCTGGGCTGGTGGGCCCTGGATTCTATAAGAAAAAATGCTGAGCAAGCCATGGGGAGCAAGCCAGTAAGCAGCACCCCTTCATGGCCCCTGTATGAGCTCCCGCCTCCAGGACCCTGCCCTGTTTGAGTTCCTGTCCTGACTTCTTTCCATGATGAACAGGGCTGTGGTAGTGTAAGTCAAATAAACCTCTTCTTCCCCAACTTGCTTTTTGGTCATGGTGTTTCATTAAAGCAATAAAGATCCTAACTAAGACATTTACCTTTTTTTCCTCTTCTTAATTTTTAAACCCTTAGACCAGGCATAGTGGTTCATACCTTTACTCCCCAGCACTTGTGAGGCAGAGGCAGGCAGTTCAAGGCCAGCTAGGTCTATATACTGAGTTCCAAGCCAGCCAGAACTAACTGCCTCAAAACAAACAAAACCCTGCCTTACTTATATGATGTTTGTGTGCATTTTAATTTAAATTCTTAACAAGCTGCTGACCAGTTTTCTAAGACAAGACTCAATTAGTAGGGGACAGGATTACTAATGATGAAAGAACAAGGACGACAGAGACCTATGTCGTCCGTAATCCAGCAGCCAGGAGTAACTGACTCTGGGTGAGAAGGCCCAGACCTATACCAGATCTGAAAGCAGCAAGCAGCAGTTTAAGACTGAGGCTACCAGGAAACTTTTATGACCAAAAATAGTAAGACATTTCTCTTAAACATTCATTAATTTTTCAGATGCAAGTATCTCTTGAGTGCTTTATAAAAAAAAAAAAAGGTCGGCCACTTAACTAGAACAGCCCTTTTCAATCAGAGCACAGGGTTACTGAGAAGTATGTGGCATTTGGATCAGTTGTTATTACAGCATCCAGCCTTTCAAAGACGGAAAGAATTTTCTGGGTTTTTTGTTTGTTGTTTGTTTGTTTAATTTACCAAGGGTCCTATTGGTTCAGTGAGTATAAGGTTGGTAAGAAATCTTTAGGTACCAACACATTCATTTTGTCCCTTATAATCCTGCTCTTGCCTGTGAGAGCTCTCAGAGATGCAGCTTCACCAGAGGTCAGAACGTGCACTTCAACTAAATCCCTTGGAGAGGCTCCCGCAGAACACACTCAGAACACTATCCATCACAGTGTCCCAACAATGAGTGATTCAGGGACGTGTACCCCAACCTCTATTGAGACATGAGAGCTAACCTTTCAGGGAAGTGAGAAGGCGTCTACTGAACATCGTGTGCTGTCCCTGCAGTTCTCAGAAGACTGAGAACCACCACAGCAGTATCGTCTCGGCTAACACAAAGGCCGGGTGCGAGGCCACTGACTGCTTAAGGATGAACAATGTACCAATGACCGGGCTATGGCAGCTGCTGAGAAGAAACAGCTCCCATGCATAAATCACAGGGTTTCTCTAGCCCATTTTATCCACTGGAGAGCTGTACCCGCACAACAGCCTCCAGCAACCACAGGGCGGTGGGGGGTGGGGTGAGGTGGGAGATGTGGATGGAGAAGGACCAGTAACCCCACCAGGTTATGCACAAAATGCCACCCATCTTCCTTCCAAACACAACCCGGGCCTTTCTTCCTTATTCTGTAACTCCTTCAGGACATTTTAGCCTCAGCTTCCTCTTCTGAGACTACATCTCCCTTCTGAGGCAGTCTCATATAGTTCAGGGTGGTTTTGAACTCCCCACGTAGCTGAGGATAACGCTGACCTGCTGGTCCTCCAGCCTCTACCCGCTGACTGTTGGGATTACAAGTGCTTGGGGGGTTTTGTGTGTTTGCTTGTTTCTTTGTTTTGGTGACGGAGTCTCACGGTGTAGCTGGCTGGCTGGCCCTGAACTCACAGAGCTCAGCCTGCTTCTGCCTCCTGAGTCATGGCATCTAAGGTGTATAGCACTTTGCAGCTCACAAGTGTGCTTTTTTCTGAGGGGCTGGGGCTTGAACCCAGAGCCTTATGCATTCAAGGCAAGCACCCTACTGAACTGCATCCTCACCCATCTGTTCAGCTACTTCTAGAACACTACTCCACAGACCTTTACTTAAAATGATCTCAACTTATCTTGAGAAAGTATACTGACCCCCATGGACATTGCTGTTTATTTATGTTGACACATACCTTCCATGCCCGCACTTGGGAGGCTGAGGCACAACAGCAATTAACGCCAGGCTAGGCTCTAGAGGGAGAGACATACCTCACCGCCTTACTTCTCTTTTAACTCTGCTAAGTAGCTTCACTATCCATCTTACTGTCTTTCTAATGTGCATGGGTACTGCCTGCATTTATATCTTATGCACCACGTGCATACCTGTGTGCCACAACATGACATTTCATTGTCACTCAGGGTTATCTCTCCACAGGAACAAAAAAAGTGACTAAACACATCAACTAACAATAATGACAATGAAAGCCTGAAAGCCAGTCAAAACAGAAAGGTCCCTCCACACCCACTGAGTATTGGATTCAGGACCTGTTGGAATACTCAACTCTAAGGATGCTCAAGTCCCTTATATAAAATGTAGTGTTAGCAAATATAATTTGCATGCACTTGCCCGTGTATTTTAATTCACATTTAGATTCACATTATCATATGTGATATCACATATCACATTCACATTATCATACCTAATACATTTAAGTGTTCAACAATAGCTATATTGCTTAGAAATAACGACAAAAAAAAAGTCTGTACATGTACAGTACACATGTCACTACCATAGACCTGACCACACAGCACGGCCACTGGTTGGCTGAAACCCCAGATGCAGAACTAGTAGATAAAGAAGACCAACTCTATTCATTCTACATACACATTGAGAAACAAAAGAACAAGACTCAGACACACCAGTTTGTACTAAATGCAGTATGATTTTTTCAACGACTTTTGCTTACTTCGTTAACGCACTGAAAATGAGTCCCACAAATTCATTAGGGTAGAAACCAAATGCCTCTCTCACATAACTCATTACACATCCTAAGCTAAAGAGACAACGACACAACGTGATGAGGTCTTGCAAACCTCAACTATGAGGTTTAGCTTCATTCCAAGCTTATGGGAGAACCCGATAAAGCATGTCTTCTCGCCTGCAAACCCAGGTGTGAGCTTAAACTGCATTGCCAGACTCGGTGAGACCGGGACAAGCGCGTTAGGCATACCCCACCTCGGTGTCCAGGGATAAATGCTCGCCAACCCAGGATATTTGGGAGAAGCCTGGAATCCAGAATGGCTCCTAGGGTTAGTCCTTTCAAATACCTAAACTTGGTAGTGACCTTAACCACCTTCTGATCTTCTCCCTACAGTCTCACACTTCCCTGGTCAAAAGGCACCGTGGTCCCACTAAGTGACTGAGGGACTTCTAAGGATCTCAGTCCTCCAATGAGTCAGGCCAGAATTTATACGCAGCTCTGAGTTCTCTGCAATGCAACTTACTTTCCCTCCACGAAGGCTCTCTGGAAATAGCTCTGTACCAGCAGCTCACTCACGGCTGGAAGCTGTCTGGAAGTTGTAACACGTGCAGCCCTCGCTCTGCGGGCAGGAGAGAGCGGCTTACCAGGGAACACCGAGGCGAGCCCGGGTTACAGGAACCCACCACGCTCCGGGACCGTGCCTGCAGTTGATGCAATACTGACAGGGCTAGGCTTCGCGCCGTCCAATCAGAGTTTGCCATCAACCACCCACAAACAACACGTGTGACGATTGGTCCATGCTTAACTGCAGTGCAAGTCGGGAGCGTCACTGCAGAGGAAGGAGATTTCGCTGAAAGGCCCAGACTTGGAGGGAGGTGCCCTCGCCGCTCCCTGCGGGCCTTTTTTTTTTTTTTTTTTTTTTTTTTTTTTTTTTTTCCGTGAAAAGTAGCCCGGTTCTCAAGTCTTGGCCAATGAACAGAGACGCACATTCTCTTCATCTTAGGTACCAATGTCAGCATTCTTAAATATATGTCAGTACATTTTAAGAGCTCACCATTTAAGCAGAGAGCGGTGGCGCACACCTGTAATCCCAGCACTCTGGGAGGCAGAAGCAGGCAGAGGCCAGCCTGCTCTACAAAGTGAGTCCAGGACAGCCTAGGCTACACAGAGAGACCCTGTCTCGAAAAAGCAAAACAAACCAAAAGAGAGCTGGACAATTTAGACCATGTAAAGTTAGTTTGGACACAGGGTCTCATGTATCTCCAAGGGTCCTGGAACTCCTCAACAGCCAAGGAAGACTTGCACTGAAGACCTTACTGCCCCCACCTCAGTGGTAGAATTACACAAACTCCCCATCACGCCTGTTTTTATATGGTGCTGGGGCATAAACTCGGGGCCACACTCTGCCAAACGAGTTAGATTCCCAGCTGTGATGACATCTAAAATTTATGCCACAACTGAAACTTCTGACAATTATTTTGAGAACCTAGAGACTGCTTATGTGGCAAATAACAAGACAATGGAAGAGAATCTGAAAACAATCTGAACTCTTTTTTATTGAACTTCATTTAGAATGTTTATTTCAAAAAGTATTATTATTATTATTATTATTATTATTATTATTATTATTAATTATTATTATTATTATTAATCTACTTAGTACTCCCCGGATCTGATCAGGGAACAAAAGAGAGGCTGGGACTTGGCACCCATCTCTGAAGGAAGGTTTTGGCCTTCACTCGTTGACAAAGTTGAATAGGTGACTAAGTGCCCATTTTATTCATTAGTGATAGAAAAAAAATCGATTCAGCCTAAATGAGGTAGAAAGCTTGGCGAGTTTAATAACACTTTGATAACTGTTGAGAGTTTATTCAACAGTCACTATGTTCTAGACCCTACTCTGTCAAAAATTAGATGCAATGGTTACCTGTCCTCTTTGCTTTAATTGAATGTCTTTATTAACCAGGAACATTTGTAGTGTTCTTAGGTTTTGAATTCTTTAAATTGCCAAATGGTTCACTTCATGTCTATTCTTTGTTCAGAGTTCAGAAACAGAACAAAGGGCCCCTACACAGAGGGAAAGGGGTAGTGTAGTCTGGACAAGACTGTTTTAAAATTTGATTGAAAAACACAATCAACTACTGTTGGGAAGTAAGAAAACACTTTGTCTAGAAAAAAGGTAAAAAAAAAATTCCATAGCTGGGTGGTGTTGGTGCATGGCTTTTATTCCAGCACTCTGGAAGCAGGTATCTGAGTTTGCATCCAGCCTGGACTACAGAGCCAGTTCCAGCATAGCTAGGGCTACACAGAGAAACACTGTCTTGAAAACTAAAAACTTAACAACAAAATACCCTGGAAGATGTTGTTGGCAAAATATACCACTACTTGGATTCAGGAACTGTTTTTTGTTGTTTTGTTTTTAAGTGGCGAGTCAGGTAAAACTGTCTGGCAACATAGGTCACTGGTAGAGTGCTTGCCAAGTCTGCATAAAGTCCCAAACAAAATAACAAATGCAAGTAATTAGAACGTAAGACAGGAAGCAGGTCATTTTATCTCATGACAGAGAATTGGGAATAGGAAAGGCCACATGTCACTGCTTTGAAATGGAGTCCTTGGCAGATTTAAGTAAGGACACAAGCTCTTTGGTTCCTCCAACTGTTTTAACCTGTAGAATATAGAACCAGTGGCTGAACTTATTTTTACCCCAGACCTTAAGTGCTGGGCAGCATGTTTGCTGCCTCTGGGAACACTTGCCCTCAGAGTCCAGATGCCATACTTTAAAGCAATTAGACAGCTAGGAGCAACGGTGCACGCCTGTGACCCCAGCACTCGGGGCAGAGGCAGGCAGATGGCTGAATTTGAGGCCAGCCTGGTCTACAAAGTGAATCCAGGACAGCCAAGGCTGTCTCAAAAAAACCAAAACAACACTGGAATAGACATTGAGTAGGCCAGGCATCTTAACAGAACCTCTATCCCTCTATCCCCAGCTAAAGCATCCTAATAGCTCTACGGAGAGCAGAGAATCCTAACCAAATAAAGTATATTCAAGCACAATTGTGGCTTTTTCCTAGGGTCATTTGCTATCGAGTGATGAGGTATGCTTTACACCAAGGGAAGAATAACACCTTAAGTGTCTTCCCATGTAGCTTTTCATCTCTAAGTCTGAAACCCTAGAAACAGAGACCTCTAAAGCAGCTCCGCAAGCTTAGTTCTTTGTAGCCTGTTCTCTGTATTTGAGTGGCTTTTAAGTGTACCTGTGGTGGTGGCATGGGCATGTGAACACAGTTGCCTGCAGAGGCCAGGAGGACATGGATCCCTTGGAGCTGGAGTTACTTTACTAGAGACTATAAGCTATTTGAGGTGGGTGCTGGGAACTGAGCTTAAGTGCTCTGGGAGATTGGCAAACACTCTTAACTCCACTCCCTGTAAGCTATTTTACTAAAAGCAACAATTAAAAAAAAAACAAAAAACAAAACCCAAACCACAGGAACTGAACATCTGTGTGACCACAGATATAGGCAGTGGAGACATAATGGTTAGCAACTCAAGAGATAGATCTCAATAGATTTTGTTCTCAAGCAAAATGTGCATCAGATAAATACTACCCTAGCTTCAGATGGACATCCTAGCTCAATAAGACTCGTAGGACTAACACCTTTTTGTACAGAGTTCATTTTAATAGGAGGCCTGTCTGTGTTGAGTCTTAGCTAGATAGGAAACCTGTCCCATGTGGACTTGGGATCTGACTCCTGACCATTAACTACAAGGGATCCTTTAGGTAATTGGTATTTTTCATAAACTCAGGTCCAATTGGACTTTTTGGACTGACAGGCCCATCTCATACGTTGTTCATTAATTAGATGAGGCTAAGGTCAAGAATACACTGCGCTGTCTTTCTTTCCTGGTCCTCAAAAGAAATCTAAGGTGTTGGTCTGAATATCCTACACTTCAATTTGTCACCAGAATGTGAGTACTTATAACTAGACCTTAAAAAGAGCCGGGCGTAGTGGCACACGCCTGTAATCCCAGCACTCAGGAGGCAAAGGCAGGTGGATTGCTGTGAGTTCGAGGCCAGCCTGGTCTACAAAGTGACTCCAGGACAGCCAAGGCTACACAGAGAGACCTTGTCTTTAAAAAACAAAACAAACAAAAACAAAACAAAAAAAGACAAAATGAAGGTAAAGAGTATTTAGAATAATCAGAAATAAACACAAATATACTGAACCATTTATTTAAAAGTTCCAACTTGTCATCTGGGCATAGTGGCACTCATTTTTAATCCCAGCACTTGTGAGGCAGAGGCAGGCGGATCTTTGTGAGTTTGAAGCCACCTGGTCTACAAAGAGAGTGCAGGACAGCCAAAATGTTACACAAAAAAACCCTGTCTCAAAAAAACAAAACAAAACAAAAACCTAAGTATAGAAATCAAAGTTAACTTATAATTTAGAGTTTTTCTGTTTGTTTGGTTTTCAAGACAGGGTTTCTCTGTGTAGCCTTTGCTGTCCTGGAATCGCTTTGTAGACCAGGCTGGCCTCAAACTAGAGATTTGCCTGCCTCTGCCTCCCCAAGTGCTGGGATTACAGGCATGTGCCACTGTACCTGGGCTGTAATTCAGTTTTAAAATACAAATTAGAGGTAAAAAATATTCAATATAGTCAGAAATATTTAAACGAGAACATGAAGCCATTTACTAAACAGGGTATCGTGTGAGCCCCTGCTAACAGATAGCCTAGTGTAAGGGCGAGGAGCTAGAATGAGGATGCTCTGCGCGGGCGCTGCTCTGCGTGGGCGCTGCTCTGCATGGGTGCTGCTCTGCCGCGGGCGCTGCTCTTGCTGAGTGTGACCTACAACTCCAGTGCTCGGTGATCCTCCTACTTCCCCTCCTAAAGTGCTGAGGCCACAGGTGTGTGTTACCACAACTGGCTCAGTTAATTTGGGGACATAGTCATGAAGATTTCCACAAAACAAATGGTAATCAGAATAATATATCATCATCATCCAGGCTTTGAATATTTTTCCACTATGAAATTTCTTCTTTGTCAGTGAATAGTTTTCTGGGCAAATTTCTTTGGAAATCTGGTGACCCGTCTGCACATTCAATTCCAAAACTGAAGCTGACTGATTAATTTGCTTTCACCTTCCTTTTGGCTTCTTTATGTTTCTTCCGGCAATCCTAGAAAACCATAAAATAAAAAGCTTTTTATCAACAGTAAACACAAACTTCTCATGTTGAACAAAGTATAAAGTATACTTTAAGTTAGAGCCATAGAAACCCATTGTAGAAGTACTCACCAGAATGCAGAGCCTATCCAATTTTTGATTTTATACGCTTAGGGAACTGTAACTTAGGCTTTGATAAACCCCCTGATGACCAGCTAGTTAGTAGACTGGCTAGACTTAGGCCAGTCACCCAGAAGAGGCAGTCTCCAGTCTCTAGACACACACTTGTGTAATGTACACTATATTGGTAAAATGCCACGTGCTGTTTGAACTCACTGAAAAATTGGCTGGAACTAGAGACACTCCACAGCCCTCACTGTGCACCTCAGTATGTTTTTATCAAGTGTCCTCCAAGAACCCTTGTCCGGGCATGGGCTGGCCTACCACTCTGTACCCGGGAGAAAAGAACAGCAGGGCAAGCCCCAGAGTAACACTGTGAGCCATTCCCAGATGTTACTGTGTTTATTCTAGGATACGCAACACCTGTAGTAGGAGAGAGAGGCTGGGAGCTCAGCCGTGGCAAGCTCAGGCACGGACAAAAACTTAACTGGGACTGCAGCTGACTGCCTTAAAGGGGCTTCCTACTCAGTTCCTCTGAGATGTCTTGATGATTATCTATCTGTTCTTTTCTATATACCTAATAAATTCACTCATTCAAAATAAAAAACTACCCTAAGGTATCCAATTTTTCAGACTGCACAGAACCTGTCGTAGTTGAATTAACCTCTAAGTTCTTCCTAGTCTAATTCTACGAGTTTAAATCATATTCTCAGCTGTCATCTTTTTAAATGTTTGTATCTTATTCCCATTGTTCTTATAGGAGAAGAAAAGTAACACTAACATAACACCATATCTCGTTTTGGAGGAAATTAATGTGGACAAACAACTACTCACCAAAAGGAGACTACTTGTTCGGGCTTCCCAAGAATTTCTGCTATGACTACTTCCCACACCACTCCAGAATAAGTTAGAACCTACCGGAAAAACAGAAGCATTAGGCAGCAATTTACTTACTATTAAAATGGACAATCTGATGACATTACCCCAATCCTAGTTCATCATCAGCCTCAGACATCATGCAGAATTCTAGAGTAGTGAAAACTCAGGGCTTTTGTATGTTAGCATCTTAACAAGTCCTTACAACAAAATAAGCTTTTGTTGATAACAATGAGCAAGCAATGAACATGGTAACAGAGGCGCTCTCAGCCCCTAAGAGCTTTATGGGAATGGATGGGAATAAGTCACACTATAGAATGGGCCAAAATTTCCAGATGTAACTACTCTATCCACAACGAGTGAGAGTTGTGTTACTACCTGTCCCACACCACTGAATGGAAAAATGGACCTACCATGAAGTCTGTCGTCATTCTCAGAGAAAAAGAAATATCTAGTGGTTTCTTTCTCAGGAAATGCTTCTCTGAAACAAGTGAGAGAAAAAGGGCAAACATTACTTTCAATATTTAAGAAGAAATGATTACAGCTGGTGTGACAGTGTATGCCTATAGTCTCAGCATTTGGAAAGGAGAGGCAGGAGGATGAAAAATTCCAGGCAGCCTTGGCTATAAATGAGTTCAAAGGGAGGTTAGACGGCATAAGCCCTGCATAAAACAAAAGCAAGAAACCTAAGTAACAAAATAAACAGAAACAAAAGAGAAATAATTACAGAAAAATTACAAAATATTCCTTTAAAGAGGTTGCTCTGCACATTCTTCCATCTAAAGTCTTTTTTTGTTTGTTTGTTTTTGTTTTTTTCAAGACAGGGTTTCTCTGTGTAGCCTTGGTTGTCCTGGACTCCCTTTGTAGACCAGGCTGGCCTTGAATTCACAGCAATCCACCTGCCTCTGCCTCCTGAGTACTGGGATTAAAGGCGTGTGCCACCACACCCAGCTTAAAGTCTTGATAACAACGAGGAATTAAGTACAAACTCTGGATGTCGGTACTCATTTCCACTGTTAACCCTGTTTACCAGTGTTCCCCAGCTGGTACCCAAGTCAGCTGTAGCATGTGATTTCCAAACCAGAACATTGCCATCAACCCCTGCACATGTGCACTTGCTATCTAAAAATCACCCTGTCTTTAAAAAAGGTTGTAGGCGTCTGTACAGACCCTGATACAATTTGTTCTAGATGCTTGGTAATGCTGCTGACTCTGACTTTACAAGCTATGACACACACTTATACACAAACTGCTTACCTTGGGCTGGGCTTCCTATGATCTGCTTCCTTAGTAGCATCCTCTTCTTCTTCTGAACTACTATCCTGGAATCGGGGATCTTCCTGACAGACAATCTTCCCACGTTTCACTGGTTCAATTCTATAGGTGTCTATATTATTGTGACAATAAAAAGCAACGTAATTATGACTGAGCAAACATGAATTCCTAAACATAGTAAATTAATTACCTGTACTATGTAAACATGAATGAATTTCTAATATGTTAAAACAGAGTTCATTGTTTTTTCTTCCAACTTCGGAGCGCAAACCCAGGGCATTTTTCATGCTAGGCAAATATGCTACCACTGAGCTATAGTTCTAATCCCTAAAATAAGTAGCATTATTTTTTTCAATTTTAAAATACTAAAAACTACTGTTTAGAGTAATCAGATAAGGAGTATAGCATTATAAAAAGAGCTAAAAGCTAAATGTTTATAGATGAGCAATATAATTAGGTACTGTTTAAAGAAGCCTACAGGACTGGACATGGTGGTGCACACCTTTTACCCCAGTACTCAGTGGGCTCAGTGGGCAGGTGGATCTCTGTGAGTTTGAGGCCAGCCTGGTGTACATGAGTCCCAGAACAACCAGGGCTACGTAGAGAGACCCCGTCTCAAAGAAACATAGGAAAAGAGGAAGACTAGAGCCTAAGAAGCAATGAAGCCAGCCTCTTCCTGCTTAATCACACACAAGAACAGGAACTCATGCTTACATTTTTTGTTTTGTTTTGTTTTTTGGTTTTGTTTTTTGGTTTTTTTTTTTTTTTTGAGACAGGGTCTCTCTGTGTAGCCTTGGCTGCCCTGGACTCACTCTGTAGACCAGACTGGCCTGGAACTCACAGCAATCCGCCTGCCTCTGCCTCCCAAGCACTGGGATTGAAGGAGTGCGCCACCACGCCCGGCCTCATGTTTACATTTTTGTTTTCAACTCTCAACCTGCATTCTAGAACTGCTGGGGGATGTGCACAATCTCACAACCCTCCACGGCTCCAACTATATACATAAAGTACAACACATGCTGCAATGCATCTCATTTGCATTTTGGAAAAGCTACTGTGTCTCTAGCTATTTTGGGGGTAGCACAGTGGTGAGATTTGACAAATATCTGTTAAATACATGGTGCGCTGAAAGTTGTTAAATATGTGTATGCGCCAGTGAAAGTGCCCTTAGAACCTGAGGGATCGGATCCTCTTAGAGCTGGAGTTGCAGGAGGTTGTGAACCACACAGTGTGGGTGCTGGAACAAAACCTGGGTCTTCTGCAAGAATAAAGCAGGCTCTTAACCACTAGGACACACTTCAGCCCTATGTGCTTTTATTATTTTTTTTAAAGATTTATTTATTTTTATTATGTATACAGTGTCCTGCCTGCATGTACACCTGGAGGCCAGAAGAGAGCATCAGATCATTATGGGTTGTGAGCCACCATGTGGTTGCTGGGAATTCAAGTCAGGACCTCTGGAAGAGCAGTCAGTGCCCTTAACCTCGGAGCCATCTCTCCAGCCCCATGTACTTTTATTTTAAATGCTGATCTTTGAAGCACAGTCACTGAAGTTAGCGGTGCATATCTGGTGCTGGACAGATCCATCCTGCCTTTTATAGGACCCCATAAAGCTACACATACATATTGAATACTGGGTAAGGAAGTCTTCTGAAAAAGTGTCTTAGCCGGATGTAGCACACATTCATCATCTTGTCACTCAAGAGGCTGAGGCAAAACACCCTAAGTTTGAGGCCAGCTTGAGCTACATAGTAAGCTCCATGCTACCTTGGGATACATAGTAAGACTTTGTCTTCAAAAGAAAAAACAAAGGCTGGAGAGAGAGATGGCTGAGTGCTTAAGAGCACTTTCTGCTCTTTCAAAAGACCTGAAAGAGCACCCATATCAGACAACTCACAGCTCCAGCTGCCTGTAGCTCCAGCTCCAAGAGATCCTCCCCTCTTTTTCAGTTTCCAAGGGCATTCGAATTCAAACACACACACACACACACACACACACACACACACACACACACACACACACAGTTTTAAAATTAAGAAAAAAAAAAAGGGAAAGGGAAGTTTTCCATTTTCTTGGCTATTTTAAAATCCACAGAACTTTTTGGTCTTTAAGGGGTAAATCTCCTGAAATAGGATGCAAAGTTGTAGGACTTGTTTTTACATTTTTTTTCCCTCTATATTCTTTCAAATCTAAAACAATAAGCTTTGAAACAACTGGCACATTGATGACATGGCATATTTGTATAAAACTAAAAGGGCTTTCTATTTCTTTCTGTAGGTCACAACATCTCCAGTGGCAATAAAAAAAGAGCTATTTAAATGATGTAGTTTACTTGCTCATGACTGTTTTTATGTAACAAAAAAAGGAATATGGGGCATTAATTTCCAGCCTCTACTCATACAGCAGCTAGCTTGAGCAGTCTACTCCCTTCAATGCAGAAATAGCTTGTCTCCTACCTGTAGTAACATCAAATTTATATCAGTATACACTGAATCTGAAACTGTTATACAGACTGAAAAAAATGACCCTTTACTGAGGAAACATGAAATCCATTATATTTACTGTAAATTCAATCAAGTTCAATCTGTCTGAAATAAAAAAGGAGGAAAAACAAAACAAAACAAGTCCCATACCTTCCTTTACATCTTTAGTGTCTGAATCAAAAAATGAGAACGTGAAGCCACCAGCCTGCTGTGCCTCATGTGCCAGTGCTGCAGCATCACGGACGCCCCCAGTTTCCTCTCTCCCGCAACCCTCATCCCAGGGCAGCTCTTCTTCCTTTTCCTCTGTGTTTTTCACACTTTGGAATCTTTCTTTCAAATCTGCAGCGATGTTATAATACATGTCTTGGGATACCTCAGGCAGCTTCTCGGCTTCTTCCCTTTTCTTCTTCCGTTTTGCTTTACTGAAACGACAAGCATAGAACAAAGACAAGCTCTGAAACCTTTCTAGACACCAGGAAAGGTAAACTGCAGGTAGCTACTTGGCTAGGGAAGGGACATCATGTCCACTGCTCCCTCTCAGTGCTGGGACAGCATCTGGCTAGAACTGGAGCAGGCCTTGTGAGTGTTGCCACAGTCTCCCTGAATTCACGTGTATCAGTCTGGTTGTATCTAGAAGATACTGTTACCATGGAGTCATCCATCACCTCTCTATCTTACAATGTCTACACCTCCTCTTTTTTCATGTAGACCACTGAGCCTAGAGGAGGCTATTTACCTATTTTAATGGTGGAGATCATTTTAGAGAAACTCTTCATACTTCATAAGCCACGTCAGCTAGACTAGATTTCAAGACAGGTAAACCCTATGGAAACTGAACTCTACAAATAACAGTGCCATATAGACTGCTCTAAGCCACTGTCATTAAACTACCATATGGTCACTTTTAAGTTGGTCCTTCATACTTTTTTTAAAAAAAGATTTGTTTATTTATTATATATACAGTGCTCTGCCCGCATGTATACCTGCACGCCAGATGAGAGTATTAGATCAGATTATAGATGGGTCTGAGCTACCATATGGTTGCTGGGAATTGAACTCAAAACCTCTGGAGGAGCAGACAGTGCTCGTAACCTCTGAGCCATCTCTCCAGCCCAGTCCTTCATAGTTTTAAAAGCTGAAAGTGAGTTTCTCCTTTCTGAAGCACAGACTTAACGAAGTTCTCTCTAGGATGTAATTTTTAAAAAATTATGTATACAGTATTCTGTCTGCATGTACACCTGCACAACAGAAGAGGGCACCAGATCTTATTATAGGTGGTTGTAAGTCACCATGTGGTTGTTGGGAATTGAACTCAGGACCTTTGGAAGGACAGACAGTGCTCTTAACCTCTGAGCCATCTCTCCAGCCCCAGTATGTAATTTTTAAGACAAGGGTCATGGCAAGAACCTGAAGGGTCGGGCTGGAGAGATGGCTCAGAGGTCAAGGGCACTGCCTGCTCTTCCCAAAGGTCCTGAGTTCAATTCCTAGCAACCACATGTTGGTTCACAACCATCTATAATGTGATCTGGTGCCTTCTTCTGGCCTGCAGGTGTTACATGCAAGCAAAGCACTGCATATCTAATAAATAAATAAATAAATAAAATATTAAAAAAAAAAAAAAAAAAAAAGAACCTGAAGGGTCTTGAAGCTGTTAGATGAAACCACGTGGCCTCTAAGGAGGTTGTAGATATGGACTGGTAAAGTCAGGAAAATTGTATTGGGAATTAGAGGAGGAATTCTAGAAATACTGATACCTGTGATAGTATAGAAGATAAAACATATACATAAATGGCATTGAAATCTAGCTAGAGAAAACCAGGAAACCATTGAAAACATTTTCTGGGATTTTTGTTTGTTTGTTTGTTTGTTTTTTTCCTTGTTACTTACAGTAAAGTGTTAAGAGAAAAGAGGAAAAATAAAAGGGAGAAGGTTTTTCCTTTGTTTTTTGGTTTGTTTTTTTTACAGGAATCAACCATGGATTTGAAAATTCATAATCTTCAGAAGGCAAATGGGATGAAATTTAAAAAGGGTTCCTAAACAAACATCCAAGCTGTAGCATTATCTAAAGCATAAGTTGGCACACTTCTGTAGATCAATGGTCAAATCTAGACCTCATTTTCTTATCCCTTAATTGCATAGTAAGAATGATTTTTCTTTTTTCTTTTAAAAGATTTACCTATTTATTTAGGCATATATGAGTGTTTTTCCTGTAATTATGTATGTGTGCCACACGTGCCTGGTGCCCATAAAGGTCAGAGGACAGCACAGCACCCCTAGAGTTACAGGTGACTACGAACTGCCATGTGAGAATCAAAACAGGTGCCTCTGCAAGAGCAACAGTGCCCATAACACTGGACCATCTCTCTAGCCAAGAGTGGTTTTTATAGTTTGAAATAATTGATGAAAAAATATTTCCCATTATGCAAAAATTATATATGGGAGCTGGCTCAGCAGTTAAAGCTATCGACTATTCTACCAGAGGACCTGGGTTCAATTCCCAGCAACCATGTGACAGTTGTAATTTCAGTTTGTATGTAACTTCAGTCCCAGGGACCTGACACCTTCTTCTGGCTTCACAGGCACAGGCACATGGTACACAGATGGACCCATGTAAGCAGGACACCCATACACATAAAAATTACATGTGACACAAATTTCAATGTCCACATGCTTTCCTACTACCAAAGTAAAGAGAAGTATTTATAACAGAACCTATCTGACCTGCAAAGCCTAATTTAGTCACAACCACTCCCTTTCCAGAAAAATCTGCAGACTTCAGTTTAAAAATAAAACAACATCCTTTGATAAAGCCCTGGATCTAGCTAAGAGACTTCAGTTGTTCAAATAAAAAAGGTTTTTAGGCAAATTATTAAAGTCATTAACTCAGCCTCTTCATTGGAATTAGAAGGGAAAACAGAGGCCAACTTACCTTTCTTTTTCTTTATCTTCTTGTTTTCTTTCATAAATGGCATGGTCATGCTTTGTTGGATCATAATGTATGATGTCCCTATGTAAAATAAAAGGTTGAAAGAGATACATTGAAACATTAATGGCAGTTCACAATTTGTCACTACAAAGACTCTAATTTAGGGTTGTGAGGGTTAGTTTTGATCATCAGCTTGATACAGTGTAGAATCACCTTCAGAGTCTGAATGAAGGAATGTTTAAACTAGTTGAGCTGTAGGCATGTTAGTGGACAATTATTTTGATTACATAATAGGGGTGGGAAGCCTTTCCACTGTGGAGAGCAGCACTCCCTAGGCAGGAGATAGTGAACTGTATGAGTGGAGAAAGTTAGCTGACTGAAGCACGCATGTACGCATTGCTGTTTCTGACTAGGAGTGAGATTCAGCCAGCACCTGATGTTTCCACCATGATGGACTGCATTCTCAAACTGAGTTGAAATAATTTCCTTTTCCTTTAAATAGCTTTTGTCAGGGTATTTTGTTCCAGTAACTATTAAGTAAACTGGGGTAGGGGAAAAATAAATCTAACTGATGTTTAACAAAGAGAAGAATTATCATCTGAGTTTTCCTGGATCCTTTTTAACCTTAAAAATTACAGCCAGGGGGCTAGTGAGAGGGCTCACAGGTTAAGAGCACTATCTGTTCTTCCAGAGGGCCTTAGTTTAATTCCCAGTGACCACATGGTGACTCATAATCATCTATAAGGAGATCTGGTGCCCTCTTCTGGCCTGCAGGCACAGATGCAGGCAGAATAGTATATAATAAATAAATAAATCTTAAAAAAAAAAAAGCCAGGAGTGGTGGCATACGCCTTTAATCCCTATACTCAGAAGGCAGAGGCAGGCATTATTTCTGTGAATTCCAGAACAGCCAGGGCTACATAGAAACCTTGTCTCAAAAACAACAAATATTTTATGTTTTACAAGGTAGAGGTTCTTGCTACTATGATGACCTGAGTTTAAGCCTCAAGACCCACCTGATGGAGGGGAGAAAGGACTTCAAAGCGACACACTCACATACACACACTGATGGAAGGGAGGAAGGACTTCAAAGCTACCTTCTGACATATATACACACTCTCACACAAATATATGTTTTAAAAAATTATCTTGCCAGGTTGTGGTGGTGCACACCTTTAATCCCAGCACTTGGGAGGCAGAGGCAGGAGGATCGCTATGAGTTTGAGGCCAGTCTAGTCTACGGAGGGAGTTCCAGGACAGCCAACGCTACACAGAGAAACCCTGTCTAGAAAAACAAAAACAAAAACAAAACAAAAATCGTAAAGCTGGATGTTGACCAGGTGTGGTGGCACACACCTTTAATCCCAGCACTGGGGAGTCAACATCTTTTTTTTTTTTTTGGTGTTTCAAGACAAAGTTTCTGTGTGTAACAGCCCTGGCTATCCTGGACTCACTTTGTAGACCAGGCTGGCCTCAAACTCAAAAAGTGCCTCTGCCTGTCAGTGCTGGGATTAATGGCATGAGCCACCATTCCCTGCTTTCTCTAGTAGTTTATAAAGGACTCAGCTGGGGGGTGAGTTTTAAATTAAGTTCACTAGGCATTTATGGAAAAGGAAAACATTATGAATGGGACAGAACATAAGGCATACTTAAATTTCTTAGCAGCTACTGATCCTTTGCTTGTCGGGTTGTTCAAGTTGATTTTCAAAACACTTTGCACAACATTCAGGGTTTTCTTTTTTTCTGCAACAAGCTCGTCTTCATTCATTTCATTTTCATTTAACTCTGAGGAAAAAGCATAACTAGTAATCTCTTGTCAAAGCATTGCTAGAGAAATCTCAATTATCAAGTATGCATCCAAACATACTCAAAGTACACCAAATTATAAATTTAACCTTATATTTGTTAATCTCCTTCTCCTCAAGACTTCTTGCCACAAAAACTTAGAAATCGCATAACTACCAAATAAAATATCCTACTTTTAGTTGCAACTGAGAAAATAAAATCTAAATTTAATGTCTTTGGTAGCAAGTCTAAAATCTTAATGACTAAAAAAAAAAATGTACCAGCAAGATTATAGAACCCAAATGATTACAGACTAATATTTCTTAACATTCTAACTATATTATCTAGATTACATGCTCAATTTAAAAATGACAGCCAGAGCTGGGTGCGGTGGCGCATGCCTTTAATCCCAGCACTCTGGAGGCAGAAGCAGGTGGATCACTGTGAGTTGGAGGCCAGCCTGGTCTACAAAAGCAGTCCAGGACAGCCAAGACTGTTAGAGAAACCCTGTCTAGAAAACAAGTTAAAGAAAAAGAAGAAAAAAAGACTGCCAGTTAGTCAATTTTAATGACTACTCATGTGGAATTCGCTTTACTCTTTGACTCAGTAGTAAATACAAGCAGAAAGAAGACTATGTGCACCAAAGCTACACAGAGAAACCCTGTCCTGAAAAATGAAGCAACACAAGACCATGTGCTGTACACCTATCAACTTTAGAAGCTGCTACCCTTACCTAACAGAAACACACACACTAGAGAACAAGAACAGTTCAACAGCGAGTTTAGGTAGAAGCAGCATAAAAATCTGTTGTCAAGATTCTTTCAGATTAGTGCAGGAAACTATCTAAAACAGAACCTGGAATTAATCTGACTTATGCTCTCTACAAAAAAGTCCGCAAATGTTCTAAGGTTCAAAACATGACTATTTTCTGGCTAAAGAAATATTTCAAAACAAAACACAAAAGAGGTACATGTCAGATTTATTCAGGAAACAGAGAAAAACAAAGCTACACAAATACCGAAGTTCTGAGACAGCCAAGGGCTTGGGAAGTGCACAGGGGCATGGGAACTCACTCAAGAGCCAAGTGAGGCATAGGTAGATCCTGTCGATAAATTGGTACTCAATACTACCATCCCAAAACAAGCACGCACCATGTACACGAGAGCAAGTCAAAGACTCTTCCTAGTAAATGTAAATTAGTCATCTTCTGTGGTTTCTAATTTAATATAATTAGGTTATACCAAAAATATATGAAGGGTTATTAAGTACACATCTGACTACAAACTCAATTCAATTATTTTAGAGTACAGTTTCTTCCTCTATTAACCGAAGGAGAAACTCGGTGACTTCCTGCATCCCTAACTCTGACAGCAGGACTGTTAGGTGATGAAATAGTTACCTTCTTGTTCCTCTTCACTGTCACTCTCTAAAAATCTAGAGTCCATGCGGAACCTCTCATCACTTCCAAAATGAGACTGCAAATCCATGAGCTACACGGAAAAAAACATTGTCATGATAAGCACATTTAAAAAAGTCTACAAGTGTACCTCCTCACACCCGGAAATTCATATTACATCTGCATATGAACCAGTAAGAGGTGAGAGAATTCACTCTCCAGCAATATCCCACACTAGACCTGTGCCCTGCCCTCAGGCAGACTTAGACTACCTTCAGAACTCAGACATGCTGCAGTGGTTCCTGTTTTCAGTCCTCACTAACCTTCTGGCCAGCTCTGCCCTCAAATTGAGGCTTAATGCTGAACCTGGTGCTGTCCTCCTCGGAATCAGAGTCTTCATCGTCACTGCTGTCAAACAGCTTCCCAGATGATTTGCTCACGGACTCCTGTTAGACGGACGAAAACAGTCAAGTGTGTTAGCTGAGGCAGGCAATCAGCATTTTCTTCATAATGTAATCTTACTCCATATTTAAAAACCAGCAACCCAGATGCACCTTTAGGAACAAGTGTGTGGTGGACCAGATGAAAACTCCCGACTCAGGGACAGCCAGCTGGATTCCTGGATCATTAATCCACACACTCCTCATTGCCTCTAAGATGTGAGAAATAATTATTCCATGTACGGACACTCTCTACAGTCTAGCATGAATACTGACATGACTTTGCATATGAGGTAACAAACAGGTTCATGGGTAAGAAAAGTCTGTAAGACACCTGACATCTCGGGGTATGGTGGCTTCGGCAACTCTGGTTCTCACCGCAGTCCCTAGGATTTTACACTGTCCAGGCTGTGACAGCTGATTGTTTTTATATATAAAGGTTTAGATTTGTGATTTGCTTAAGATTTTTTATAAGTTTACTTTTTAAGATGATTGATCCTTTCTTTGTAACCGCAAATTGCAGCCTTCCAGTAAGAGAAACTGGCTGAAAGAGTTAGCTTGCTTGCTTCCACTTTGTCAATTTATACCAAGTTGCTTAGATATGAACATATGTGGGTTCTTGGGAGTGATTTGTTTTTACCTGTAGTACATAAACATGCTGGGTTTTTAAAATTTTAATATATATTCACTGTAATCATTCACTTGAAGAAAAATATTATAACCACATTGTAATTTTTATATTGCATGAAAATATGAAGCTGTATATATAAGCTGTAGGGGAAAAAATAAAGTTGTTAGAGCCTTGCTTCATTCAGTGTGTGTGTGTGTGTGTGTGTGTGTGTGTGTGTGTGTGTGTGTGTACATGCTTTACTTTCTTCGCAGACCCCACACACCCTCCTTGGATTGCTGAACACACTGTCGGAGCTGGCCTCCAACATCACGCAGAAATGGTACGTGTATGGAGCTCTTGTCACATAATACAGGCAGGTGTGGTACACACTGTAGTACCAGACTGATGCAGAAGTTTTCAAAGTTTAAAGGCACCCTGGGCTACACAGCATCCCTACCCACAAAAGAAAACAAAACTGGGGAATCTGTACAGCAAATTAATGTTTGGAAAGCCTTACTTGCACCAGCTCCTTTCCTGGACTGCTTTGCTCATGAGTGGTTGTCTCTTCCGTTTCACTTTCATCATCAGAAGCAAAGACAATGTGTGTTTTTTTGTCTTCTGGGTGACCATCCTAATGAAACACAGGCATATCACACTTCATGACAGCAAACTGTGTACCCATATCCACATCCATTATCTTTTTCTTCCAACATTTATCCTTCTCCTTATTCAGAGACTACCACTATCATCTGCTATTTTTCCAAGACAGAACCTCAGGCTTCCATTCTCTCAATATCCAGTAAAAACAAAACTCTATTAATTTGACCTCAGTATCTTTAAGGACCACCATTTTTGTGGTCCTTGACCTCTGAAGGGTTCTCATTACTTCCAGATCTTACTCCATTATACTTATTTATTTTGTCATGGCCTGAAGGGTTTCTAAAACAGAGGCTGACAAACTTTATCTGTAAAGATTCAGAGTAAACATTTTAGACATTGCAGGCAGACAGTCTTTGTTGTGTATTAAAAACTATTTGAAGAAGCTGAGCATGGTGGCACACACCTTTAATCCCAGCACTCAGGAGGCAGAGGCAGGCGGATCGCTGTGAGTTCAAGGCCAGGCTGGTCTACAAAGTGAGTCCAGGACAGCCAAGGCTACAAAGAGAGACCCTGTCTCGAAAAACAACAAAACAAAACTATTTGGGCTGGATGTTCTGTGTATTATAATGTGCCAATTCCTGTTCCAAAATGTACACAACTAATCTTTAACGCCTTGATTAAGATTCTTCAATATTTTACAGCTTTAGGAATAAAGTCCCATCCCTTCAGTTCCTGCATAACCTGTCCTTCCTAATCAGTGCTGCTTCATTTATTTTACCTTGACACTGCCTATAAATACTAGTCCCACTGAAAAAATTGAGTTTTAGATAAACAGCTCCCTTCTGCAGTAAGACTTTCTTCCTTGCTGTTTTTCTTTCTCCTCCTCCTCCTCCTCTTTCTCCTTCTGTTTGTTTTGGAGACAGGGTTTCTCTGTGTAGCCTTGGCTGTCCTGGACTCGCTCTGTAGACCAGGCTGGCCTTGAACTCATACTGATGCACCTTTCTCTGCCTCCTGAGTGCTGGAATTATACATGTGTGCTACCACACCTAGTTAGTTTTTTTTTTTTTTAAGATTTATTTACCTATCATGTATACAGTGTTCTGCCTACATGCAAAAGCGGGTATGGGATCTCAATTATGATGGTTATGAGTCATCATGTGGTTGTTGGGAATTGAACTCGGGACCTCTGGAAGTACAACAGTGCTCTTAACCTCTGAGCCATCTCTCTAGCCCCAAATACAGTTTCTTAATGAGGTGATGGAATTTTAGATAAAACTTTAAGATATTTTTAATTTAATTTTGCAAACTTTTAGTACAGACTAAGTAGTACAGATGATATAAACTTTTACCTCAATGACAAAAATTATTTAGTGAATTCAAAGAGGACAATAAACTCTACGAGGGCACATCTACCTTCATGGGAAGAAAAATCTGGACCTTGGGAATATTCTTGTTAAATCCATAAAATGAAAATGCACTCACCAAATTTGCCAATGCACTCTGCACCAGTTTTTTCTGCACTTCCCTCGCTTTCTGCCACACTGCCAAGGCTGCCAACCGTTTCTGATTGTCCTCAGCATGTTTATCCTTAGCATTCATACACGATGCATTACCAGCAGAAGGTGAGAAGCCAGCTGTGCTTTTCCGGAGCCCTTCCTTAGGAGACGCCTTTGCTGGTTTCTCAAGAGATGTGAGGTTGTTTAAATCAGTCCCCTCTTCCTCTGAAGCTTTTCTACTTTCAGGACGATGGCAAATGTCTCCGTCAGAGTCTATCTTGTGACTCTTTGCACTAAGACTTAGGGACTTTTTAGCTTTTAATGGCAATGGACCGGACAGAGAATTTTTACTTCCCTTGTCAAAACTAGGAGAAGACATTACTTTATGGTTCTGGCTCTCAAAAGTATACTGTCTTGTTGGAGGCTGAGTGTGGTTTAGGCTGTTCACAATCTTTGCAGGTTGGCAAGAAGTCAGTTTACTTGATGAGCCATTAGCACACTTGGATCTGTTTTCTATAAAAATTCCATTAGGAACTTCGTGTTTCAAGGAACTCTGATGTTCACTGACAGTACTAACAGCAACAGTCTCTTTCAAAGTTTTGTCCTCTGAGTCCTTTGCATAGAGACAGCCTATTCCTGTGAAGGCCTGGAATTTGGGCTTTAAGGTGGTTTCCTCTGGTTGTTTGCTGCAAGTGTTCTCTTCCTCTAAAAGGGAGGCCACAATCTCCTCAGGAAGAATGCACTGTCGGCCAGTGTTCAGACCGTCACAAGTCCTGGGACTCTTGGATCTGCAGTGACTGGCACTCTGTGGGCCATCGTTCTCACTGTCTTCCCGTGGAACCTTCTGATGACTGCCAGCCAGCTGCCCCAAGTCAGCCAAAGTGAGGCTCACACGGGGACAGTTTTCCATCAAGGCTTTATATTCTTCATCTTCCTCAGACTCTTCACTGTCACTGGAGTCAGGTGGAAGAACGTGACTCAGCAGCTTTACTCCATGACATGGGGCTGATTTATTGTTGATTGTAGTTTTTTCTACTTTAATACAATCATTAGAAGGTGCTGTATTTTTAGAACTTTTCTTGCTTATAGGCTTTTCTGGTGGTAAAAATTCTGTACTGTTCTTTACCTTACCAGTGTTTTTTTTCATTGCAATAATTTCATCTGTATCACTTGAGTCATATTCACAGTTATTTGCTAAGCTGGTTGAAGAATGAAGTTTGAGAATATTTGACTTGAAATCATTCCTGACAACTTCAAAGGGATCACTTTCAGGTTCATTTGTTGAGGAACACCTAGTTTTCTCTAAGTTTTCCTCTTGTGCAATAATCATTTTTAACTCATCTTCTGAGTCAATGTCATCAGCAGACATGCTACTTTTATTCCGGATATTTTCTAAGTCAGTAGTATGAAAAACCACATGTTCAGGTTTCTGAGTACCAGAACTGGACACAAGGCGTGGGGTAGGAGTAACAACAGTACAAGCCGCTGTCCTGTGTGCAGTCACAGGCCGTGCGGACCTGTTACTCTCCACCACCTGATTAGTCCTTAGACTAATATCAGAAGCCCTGGGCTCCTTGGGCTCCTTGCTGTTCTGCACTCTCTTGATCTTCTGACGGGGGGACTGAAAGTCAGAAAACTCCCCTCGACGTTTCTTACTCATAGGGTCATTTCCGCCTTCCAACTCCCAAGTGAGGTTGGCTATGGGAATGGGTTCTGTCAAATTCTCTGCTATCTTTTTTAGGTTATGGCAGTATTTTGATGGATCATATTTCATAATGTTGCTCAATCAAGGAAAAAGAAAAACACCAGAGAAACCTACCAATCTGGCAAAAGAGGAAAACCGTTTAATCTTGAACAAAGTCTTTACTTAGTCTACATTCAATTTCCAATCAAATTCAATGAGGACTCCACATGGTAAGCTTCTAGGGTCTGTGGCCAAAGCTAAAACCAAGTGCCACCACTATCAGATGAGAGAAATCACTTGGATGTTAACTATTACAGCAAACTCTGATATACACACACCCTCTGCACAGCAGCCCAAGACCAGCTCTTCAAAGTCTGCGATAACTCCCCTCATGAAGCAGGTATCAGGATTTGCTCACCCTGGAGTCCATACTGTTTCTCCATACACTATTTCTTGCTTATCAGCCTATTTTTATCTATTGTCTTCTTTTTAGAACTAATTTATTCTAACTCCTTCTGAGTCTTCTTTAACAATGATCCCTTATTTTCTATTCTTGCATTGTTCCATTAGCGATGACTTGTGAATCCCTATATGATAAAATTTTGTTTGTTTGTTTTTGAGACAGGATTGTACTACCTAGTCTTGGTTGGCCTGGAACTTGCCATCTAGGCTGGGCTAGACTTGAACTCAAAGAGATCTGTTTATCTCAGGTTCCCGAGAGCTGGGATTAAAGGCATTCACCAACATGTCCAGCTTGTAATAAGATTTGTAATACACATTCCTTTACAATGATCACTCATATTAATTAGCAGCATAAGGCTTCATGTCATCCACTATTCTCAAAGTGCTTTATACATGTCAGTGAATTAGAGCTTACCTTGTAGAGAAAGGGGCAACAACAATGCTGAAACAATCACAAATATAGTGACAGAGGCAGTGAAATTCCAAAGGTTTTCTGCCATCACTCTGGGAAATAATAATTACTGTGAAATACTGACCAAAGGATATTTTATGTTTATGTCGATTCTTAAGGTGAAGAACAGGTAAGACTCTTCCAAATTTACTCACAACCCAATTCTAAGAGAAGAAGAAAAAAAGACTTACAATTATCATAAATATAAACAAAATAATAATACATAAATGTAATATGTTACCATATTTAGTTTTTTGACAATAAAGGTCTCAAATAGGAAAAATATAAAGCAACAAAAAAGAATATCCATCTATATCCTGGATAGTATTTTGCACATGCACATGTACAGCTTTTAAAAGTGCAGCCACGGTCTGGGATGTAGTCCAGTTGGTAACATGTTTGCCTAGCATGCACAAGCACTAAGTTCTATCCCCAGCACTTCATGAACTGGATATGTCTGGGAAAGGCCTGTAATCCCAGCACTCAGGAAGTAGAGTCAGGAGGATTGGAAGCGCAAGGTCATCTTCAGTTAAGTATCATGTCTGAGGTTAGCTTGGGATACAGGACACCCTGTCTTGGAAGGAAGAAAGGAAGGGAGAAAGGATAAATGGATGGCTTGAATAGACAGAAAGGAAAAAGAGGAGGGAGGGAAGGAGAAAAGGAAAAAGAGGGGGAGGGAGGGAGGGAGGAAGGAAGCAGCCATCCTGATGACATAAACAAGACTTGTACACCATCAAGCCAGCCAAAATCCCAGCATGGATGGGGTAAGGGCCCCAAAGTCCCACTCTAGCTGTAGCTATTGGCAACTGATGTCCCCTGGGAGAGTTAAGCTTTCTTCTGGGATGTGGCCATTGCAAGTCTATAGAGATGCTCCTAAACATACAGGTAAGTACTAAGTGGATTCAGTGGGTTTAAAAAAAAGATAATACATTAAGTTGGGAGGAAAAGTTGGGGGGATAAGAGAGAAATTGGAGGGGAAGGAATAGGAAATGGATTTGATCAAAATACATTATATGCATGTATGAAATACTAAAAGAACACTAACAATAAAAACACAAATAGTTCTGCGGCAAGTGAAAAAAAAGGTGCAATCTTGGGACCTCCCCATCCAGTCTACCACCTATGCCCTTGGGCAGTCTCCCCCTAATTTGGATTTCTCTATATATAAACTGGTGAGAAAGTTGTGCTAACTAAAGACTTATAAATGTATGTTGAAAACGAAAAACAAATAAGCAAAAACCACAACCTATATGCTAACTGCTCCAAAGTGGGAAAAAGGCATGGGCTTTGGATATCACACCTACAAACATGAGGTCTCAGGAGACATGGTTGGCAGTCTACTGAAGGAGACTCACTTTATGTCCTGGTACCTCTGTTCCAGGCACAGCTTTCATATGGAAGTCTGTTCCTCCCATCTTTTCCAATAAGGCGGTGTTGCCAGGGGTTGAATTTTCTTTCTTTGTTTTTGCTTCTTCTCTTTCTTGGGCTAATCTGAATTGAAGGTCAAGTAAAAACAATTCAGCCATGACAACATTTAGAGGTGCCATTCAGGTAACCCTAAGTGAGCAACAAAACATCTCTACAGTATTAGAAATTAAAATAAAATACTTCTTTAGTTTGTTTTTTAAGATAGGGTTTCTCTGTGTAGTCCTGGCTGTCCTAGAACTCTCTCTGAAGACCAGGCTGGCCTCGAACTCAGAGATCCACCTGCCTCTGCGTCCTGACTGCTGGGACTATTAATGGCATGCATGGCACCACTGCCCGGTTAAAACGCTTCTTCAAAAGAATAATTACACTATTATCTAACCACACAAAACATTTTCATTGTAGAATGACTAGAAAACATTGAAAAGCAAAGACAACAAAGATTTCTTTAATCTCATATTTTGTTAACTATCTACATCAACTTCCATTTTACTCACAAACACTTAGCATGCAGTGTAGATAACATCCTCCCACTCCTATGCTCTACTACAGGAGGTGCCTCAGTTCTCTTCATGGCGGATAAGAGACCATAAACCACCAGTCTCTCTCTTTTTAATGTCAGGCTGGTATTAAATCCAGGATGTCATGTATGCTAAGCAATCTATCGTGACTACATCCAACTCTTTTATCCACATATTCTTAAATGGCTCCCATTTTGAAAATTCCAAAAAAAGTCTAATCTTCCCCCCTCTGAAAACTTTCCTTTATGACTACAAAAGTTCTAATGGTTGTTATGTAATCTTGCTATGAAATTACATGCAGAATTATTCTTATGCCTGTGAGAATGACCCCAATTGGCTCATATATATGAACACCTGATGCCCAGTTGGTGAATTGTTTGGGAAGGGTTAGGAAGCATGGCCTTGTTGAAGGAGTGTCACCAGGGTTGGCTTTGAGGTTTCAAAAGCCCAAGCTACTCCCAGCCAGCTGTCTCATGCTGCAGCATCAGATGTAAGCTCTCAACTGCTGCTCCAGCTCTATGCTTGCATGCCTGTTGCCTTGCCTGCTCATGAGCTCTCCTTCTGGAAGCATGAGCTCCCAAATTAAATGCTTTGTCACTGCAATAGAATAGTAATTAAAATAGACTCTCATGTGTTCCTAGCTTCCTTCTCTCTCTTTCTTTGTATGACACTGCCTTTATTGGTCAAAATCAACATCTGTCATTCAGTGTCACCTGTAATAACATAACTCTAAAGTATAGGAAACTCCACCTTTTGAAATAAACCCTGGAGAAACACACTCATATTTTTAAGACATCCTCACAGATCATCTACAGATAGCAAGAGGTAGAAATAGTTTAAATGTCCTCCAGTGTGAAAAGCCACTGTAGTAACAGCCATTTATGATATCATGCAAATAGCTTTGACAAAATAGGGAAAGCCTGAGAAGATCGTATTAGAAAGGAAAAATAGCACTCAGGAGGCAGAGGCAGGCAGATCGCTGTGAGTTTGAGGCCAGCCTGGTCTACAAAGTGAGTCCATGACAGCCAAGGCTAACACAGAGAGACCCTGTCTCAGGAAAAGAAAAAAAAAAAAAAGAAAGGAAAAATAAAAGCATATGCATATACTAGCATGCACACATAAAGTGCTGAATTCTCCTTCTGCGCAGCTTGGAGTGAAAAGAGTCGAGAAAGGTTTCAGCTCTTCTTGCAAGGTAAGAACTTGCTAATGTCCTGCTTCCATTTCTGTTGCTGTGATAAAATATCCCATATAAACAGTAATCTAGGGAGAAATGGTTTCCTTCAGGTCACAACTCTGGGCTATGGTCATTATGGTCCACTGCAGGAAAGTCAAGGCAGGAGCTGGAAGCAACTAGTCACATCCGCAGCAAAGAGCAGAGAGAATAAATGAACGCACACAGTCTGTGACTACAATCTCAGGCTCCAGACTGAGGAATGGTGTCTTGCACTCTCAGGTTTGGACTTCCCAGGTCAATGACGGACATCAGGACAACCTGCCACCAAGCTGATGTAAACAGCTCCACATAAGAGTGTCTCCCCAGCTGATCCCAGGCTGCATAAAGCTGAGCACTAATCATCATAACTATCCTGAACTACTAAATAATTTCAAATCAGTTAGGCGAACTTACAAAAGCAATTACACTATGAAGAAATGGCTTGGCAGATGTATGAGGCAAATCTTACCTGTGTAAAAAGCTTTCTTTTGCTAGCTGAATTTGCAATGTTCCACCTTTCCATTTTGTTTTGTTTAAAATAGACATACCTATAAGGTAAAGAATTGCCAAAGTTCACTGCAATGCAAAACTGTATCTCAGTACATTTTTTTCCTAATTGTTAGTACTTAAAAGAAAAAAAAAAAGACTTATTTGTCACAAAGAGACACCTACAATGTAAAAGAAAAAGTGAGGCAGAAAGATAAGAGTGTAGGCTCCTGTTTTATTCTGACCTGTTAGCTGATTCCCTACTTTAAAAAAAAAAAGATTTATTTATTATTATCATATATACAGTGCTCTGCATGCATGGCAGAAGAGGTCATTAGACCACATTACAGATGGCTGTGAGCCACCATGGGGTTGCTGGGAATTGAACTCAGGACCTCTAGAAGAGCAGTCAGTGCTCTTAACCTCCGAGCCATTTCTCCAGTACTCCACCAGCACACGTTAAAAAAAAAAAAAGGATTTATTTTTTTTGTGTGTGTTTTTGTGTGTGTGTGTGTGTGTGTGTGTGTGTGTGTGTGTGTGTGTATGTGGTGTGTGTGTGTTAGTATGCTCATTTGTGTGTGTGCCCCTGGAGGCCAACGAGGACATCCATTCCCTGGGCCTGAGAGACAGGTAACGGAGCCACCCATGAGGCGGTCCTCTGCAACAGCAACAAACATTGCGTCAGCCACAGCTTATAGGTTTCTTTCTTACCTTCTTTTTTTCCCCAGAGCTGAGGATTGAACCCAGGGCCTTGAGCTTTCCTCTACCACTAAGCTAGATCCCCAACCCCAATGTGTAGCCCAGGCTGTCCCCAAACTCATGATCCTTCTGCGTCTGCCTCCTTCAGCAAATCTGACCGGCGTGTGCTACCACAACTAGCTTATAGGTTTCTTATGATCCCTATTTCTCAGTTACTTGAAGACTAACAGAGAAAATAATGTATAAAATGTAAAGTAAACCTTATGTGCAACTTGTTTAAAGACTCATTTTAGGAACTTCTGGTAAATAACTATTTATTCACTATGTTGTTATTTTCCACACGGCAAATAAAGCTTTTCAGGGTGAATTAGTGTACATTTTGGGATCCTGTAGCATTTTAATCACTCACCCCAATCCAGTTATCACTGCAAAGCAGGTACACACATTAGCTAGTGACTGAACTATGCTTTAGCTGCTGTGCTCCAGTAGCTATTGTCAGCTTCTTCACGTAACTACTAACAAAAGCTTCCATGCAGTACATATTTTGCTGTGTACTAATGTATCATTTAATTTGATCCTTATAAGTAACATTATTAGGTAAGGTACTGTACCTTTTTTTTTTTCCCTTGAGACAGGGTTTCTCTGTGTAACCTTGGCTGTCCTGGACTCCCATTGCAGACCATAGAGGTCTTGAACTTACAGTGATCTGCTTGCCTCTGCCTCTGCCTCCCAGAGTGCTGGGATGTCAGGTGTGTGCCACCACACCTGGCTGTAGATTTTTATCTACTGGATTTAGAATTTTAAATAAATTATCTCATATATACTCTCAACAAAATAACCTTTTCACAAATGGAATCATAAAAGACTGAGTACTTTTTCCCAATGGCACATTCCTTTCACTTGCTTTTCGGTGTCTTTTTCTGTTTTGACTTCCAAGACACTAGAATACATTAACTGCATCAACAGAATGAAAAATAATTTCATTTTAATAATTGACATCTAATATTTACCATTATCTTTACTAATTTTATAAGACCATCACACTTTCAAAGATATGATCTGACATGGTCATATTCTAATGTCCTTTTATAACAAGTTTTAATGACAAAGGATTACATGCTCCCCCAAAAAAATAGACATAAGAGAAGTGTGGCCTAACGTTAAGTGGGATAAGTTCAATAGGCATCTTCTATCAAAGTTTGGTCCTTTATTCAAGTTATTTAAAAATACTAGTTTATAGCTG
This sequence comes from Acomys minous, assembly GCF_964271855.1. NCBI lineage: Eukaryota > Metazoa > Chordata > Mammalia > Rodentia > Muridae > Acomys > Acomys minous. The sequence continues at coordinate 44,748,523 of NC_140490.1, forward strand.
GGCGTGGTGGCGCATGTCTTTAATCCCAGCACTTGGGAGGCAGAAGCAGGTGGATCTCTGTGAGTTCACGGTCAGCTTGGTCTACAAAGGGAGTCCAGGATAGCTAAGGCTATTTATTACATAGAGAAACCCTGTCTTGAAAAACAAAAACAAACAAACAAAAGAAGAAAATACTAGTTTCTGAGGAAACCTGCTAACACGTGAGACTAGGTCTTCTGACACAAACAGAATAATCTGAACCCTGAGATACAGGGGCCCAGAACTCTCCTGGTCAAAGCTGTCCATCTACACAGCTCCTAAGTGACTAGTGAGGCTCAGATATGGGACCAAAGTCACTTCAAGTTACACAACCACACTGACATTTAGAATTAAAAACAAAAAATAAAACAAAACAAAACAAAAAAACATGATGATCTTACATTTTTTCAGGTCCGCTTCTGTTATTTTGATGTTAACATAGGCAAAGACTTTCTGTGAATTTCCTAAAAAATAAAAATAAAATGGATTATGCTGAATTAAATTCTTATCCAGAGAACAATATAAACCTCAATAGCTTTCTCTTTTCCTTTTTTTTGTTTTGTTTTGAGACAGGGTCTCTTTGTTATATAGAACAGGCTGTCCTGGAACTCACTATATACACCTAAGTGGCACCACATCCAGCCTTAAAAAGCTTTCGAAATTTAAAAAGTGAGTTCCCAGATATTTAATCTTTTAAAGAAAGGTTTTGTTTGTTTGTTTGGTTGGTTGATTTTGTTTTTTGGCCATACTAGACCACAGTCTGCATTTTTATAAACTTGATCAAAGTATTTAAAAATAAAATGAGTAAGGAAAAAACCATGATAATCAGTTAAGACATGTTGATTGTATGTTAGTGACATTCTACTTAATAAAATAACCTTAGAAGGTTGACTTGTGAAATTGAAAGAAAAGATGTCTTTGAAACTCAAATGTTTTATGTTTCTTCTGGTTTCAAAATTAAATTTCACAGGCAATACTTCCAGGACACTGTATGTTATTTTTAATGCTCAGCACTAATACTCCGCTCTGGAGTTGCTTTCTCCTGTGATACCCAAGTTGTCTGACTTTACCTACCCAGTGAGTGCTTAAGAGACTGACCTTGGTCATCTTTCCGAGTGATGATCTCCACATCAGAAACGTCTCCAAATCTGCTGAACTGATTTTGTAGGTCTGTCTCAGAAATGCCGTGTCCAAGTCCACCCACGAAGAGACGCCTCATTTCTCTGTTGGCTTTCATGAATGTTGGGCATCTAACTGGAAAAGCAATTTTGTACAGAAAACCACTTTAATAGCTTTTCAAAACTATAACACAACTCTTTCCCTCCAAAATTTCCGTGCCAAGCTGGTTTTATGGAACCATGACTCAACCATTTGTATTGCTTTCCGATTTTATTACTGGGCATTTTAGGAAGGCCCTACAGCCATACTCTCAATCAACGTACTTTGGAACTGCACCTAAGCGCAGCAAACCCAGCCAGCCCCAAGTTTTCTTTGTAAACAACCACAGCTATTATATCTTTTCATTTTCTTATTCTCAGTAGTACTGGGATTTTTCTCCCCTTGATTAATTTGTACATCCATTTTTAAAAGACACTGACAAAACCAGTAAGCTAAAAGATAAAAATATGTCTCCATCCCGGAGCTCCATAGTCATAACAAAGATAAACAAAAGTCTGCAATTACAATAGTATGACATAGAATATACAAGGGTCTTAAAGCTGTTCAGACACAAAGAGGACAGCTAAATGTGTGCCTGTATGGTACATAGCAGTTTGTGTAAATCTCACTGTTCAGAGGAGCAGAAGAGGATAAGACTTTTCCTAGTGCCAATCAGAAAACAGCAGTGGTGAAGCAAGAATCATAATCAGGTCTAATTTCACTACTAAGAACAACTGGTAACACCATACCTCCAAGGTTGCTGGAAAAGTTTTCCAGAGGTCCCAACGTCTCCTTTGAGCTCTTAGCAGATGCTCAGCTCTCACTCAAACCTTCCTCAAAAGCTGGCTGGCTCCTTCCAAGCAAGATCACAAAACCGCGGTAAGAGCCGAAAGCAAAGACCTGCAGTCTGGGAGAAATCTACAGTGTACCGCTTCTTGCCAGCCTACGCCCCATCCTTTCCTCTCCAACATCTTCCTCTGAGAAGCCCGGAGGAAGGAGAGGAGAGGCTAGGCCCTACAGCTCACCACTTGTCACACGCAAACACACTTAAGACGTTGCACCACAACTCTAGCGCAGTGTAGACCCCAAGTCTAATAGCACGTGCCAGCATGAGCTTTTTCTTTTCCTTCCTACAGGGTTTCCAACCTCGTCTCCTAAGGTTCCGTTTTCACGCAATTCCCGAGGGCTCTTTATTTCATCTGCCTTCACTTTAACCGACGTGCCGCCACCTTCTCTTCCACGTTGTAAAATTGCCGGAGGTGTGTGTGGGGTGGGTTGGCGGGGGTGGGGTGGGGTGGGGGGGGTGGGCAGGTAAGTCCGCAATTCCTACAGAAAAGACAAGCCGCCGCGCGATTGATCCTCACTTCCTGGACGAGTAGGCGGAAATGAGGAAGCGGAACAAAAATAACGTGACTCTTTTCCTCGTGTTTCCCAGAACCGCCCCTTGAGTGACGTAAGGGTTCGAGTAGCCCAGAGGCCTTTAGAGGGGGGCGGGCGGCCGTGGTAGCTGGACTTTCGATTTGGAACGAACCAACTCTCGGAAGCGTCGGGAGTGTCTAGACAACGGACGCAGCATTCTGAGGCGCGTCGGGGTCTGGAATGTTGCCTGAGGCGGTGGGGGTGCACGCGGCGGGGCCCAGCAGCACGTCTCTCCCCCCCCCACGAGCTCTCGGATGGTCCGCCCCGCCGCGCGCGCGCTGCTTGAATCGTCCGGTGAGTAAGGCGCCGAGACAGCTGGCTTCCTGCCGTGCTGCCATGGATCCGGAGATGCGCGAGTTGCGCGCCTTGGAGGCGGAGGTCGCGGCGCTGCAGCGGGAGTGCAAAATGCTGCCAACGCCCAAGGAGAAGACCTTGTCCGGAGCCCGGTAAGTGCCTTTTGTCCACTCCTTGGGCCCACGCACGCTATCACCTGGCAGACCTATCAACCAACCCCCCCCCCCCAGACGCTTCCCGGCGCCGACCCCCGGCACGCCCTGAGCTGGGAGACCTTCTGAAATGTGAACTTGAATCAGAGTCGATTCGGGGAGGACGCTGAGCCCGTAGTGCGAGCACTGCGTTCGAGGCTTATGTCTTGAGGTTGTTTCGCTTGGCTGATGAGAATCAAAGGAGGAAGTCTTGCTTTTCTTTAAGTCGTTTTACCTTGGGGAAACAGTATCTAATTGGGCGTTTTTTATGGTTTTGGAGACATTGTTAGGCAGAGGGTCAAGAATAAGCTCAACTTGACTTCAAGCTCATCATGGGTCTTCCTGCCCTCCCCCGCCCCCCTGTGATGGGTAGATTACCTAACTCTGATGTCATGGGTTTGTTTTTGTGTCTCACCTATCCTTACTTTAGTGATCCTGATGTTTTTCATTATGCTAATAACATAAGGGTTGGGAGTATATATAGCCCTGTGGCACAGCAGTCTAGCAAGGGCAAGGACCAGTCGTGGCCTGGCGTGGTGGTGGTGGGTTAATGACAGAAGTTACCTCTGAAAAATAGCTTAGGTGGAGTAAATTGATATATAGCTAATGCTGTCTTTAGGAAAGTGTGATAGTCCTCTGGATTAGGAGCTATTGTTAACCCCTGTTTAAAGGTAATGAGCTGAAGTGTCAGAGAAGTTAAACAGCTTGCCTAAGGTCCTAGAGAAATTCAAAGTCCAGGAGTTCTTCTCCATTCAAAGCGAGAAGAAAGAAGGAAACCTGCAACCTATAGTAATTTAGTATCTTAAATGTAAAAACAAACTACTGTTATTTTATTAGGTATAATTTGGTACAGGTGCAGAGAATGAGATTTTTCTGTGCTGAAAAGAACCTTCAGGAGGGAAAGAAATTTTGGAGAAGTTCTAAAGAAAATCAAATAAGGGAAACTTGTAACTGCTTAAAAAGAGAGAGAGAGAGAGAGAAATGTGTGTGCAATGGCCTATATATGCTCTTTCACAAGCAAGAAAGTGAGACACTTACTGCTCACTCACTTACTGCTCACATATTATTAGGATTACATATTATTGGGGATTGGTGAAACTGCCAGACTCCTGGAAATCTCCATCCCTGTTTACTGAATTAGAATTTGTATTTTATCAAGACAGCTTGCCCATATACCCTTTGTATGCACACTTAAAAGTTTCAGAAGCAATGCAGCATACCATGGGGGGGGGGGTGAACGGTTTCTTTACTCACCACAAGATGTCAGTACAAGCCCAGTATGATGGAATAGATTGCTTGTGTAATCTGGGACTCCTTAGTAATGAGGTTGAGAGTTAGAACAACCCAGACTAGTCCAAAACATGTAGATTCAGTGTGAAATTTTTCCCACCGTGGTGATGGAAGATTGAGACTAAGCTACTTAGTTTTAAAAAATGTGTTCTTGCCTATGTATTGTGTGTGAACGAGGGCTCATGTTTGCATATGGAAGTTAGGGTATAGAACAGACATTTCAAAGCGTCAGTTCTGTCTTTCTAATGGGGATAAACTCCAGAGTGAGGCTTGTGCAGCAGGTACTGTTACCTGCAGAGCCATCTTGCTGATCCTCCGAGATACTTTAAAAGTGATCTTAATGGTTGATTGGATTGGGAACTGGAGAATTGGAACTAAGTTGTTTGATTTGATAATCCCCTACAGACACACACACACACACACACACACACTCAGAGAGACAGAGAGGCAAAGACAGAAAACTTTAAATATGGGTTTCACAGATGAGAGAAAACTAGTATTTGCCTTTCTAGCTTATTTAGTATGATTTCCTGTTGCATCCATTTTCCTGTATTTCTGAAGTGTTCTCTCTTTCTTTCTTAGAGAAGAGTCTTTTTTTTCCCCCTTACCATGACACCTCTCCTTCATCAGGTCATACAGTGGCAGCCTGTAGTCTACCATTTTACTTGGAAGTCCTCAAGCTCTATAAGCCTGAGAATGTCCCTGTTTTGGCTACATGTGTGCCTGGTGCCCACTTGAGCCCACAACAGAGTTGGACCCCCTGGAACTGGAATTAGAGACTGTTGTAAGCCACCATGTGGGTACTGGAAATCCAAACTGAGTTCTCTGGAAGCCCATCTTTGCTCCTAGGGATGGAGTCTAGAGAAAATTTGTAGAGTAAGTAAAACATTTACTAGCTGTCAAGTAACAATTTTGATACTTGCCTTTCAGGAAATCATTTCAAAAAAGTTCCCAGTCAGATTCTGAGGAATTGGAATCCGTGAAAGACTTAAAAAGTCAGCTTGGACATTTAAAATCTGAACTCTCATTTCTGAGTAAACTTACTGGCATCAATATAAGAAACTATTCCAAGGTCGAGGACATTGTCAACACTGACATGACAGAGAAGGGTAAGCATTATTTTTAACCTGATTGTGGTTTTTCAAATGTATTATGAGTGTGTGTTGGGGTGGGGTGCACGAGTTACAGTGTGCTTATGGTGATCAGAGGGCAACTTTCAGGGCTCTGCTCTTTCTCCCAGTTGTTGTGTGTGAGTTACGTACCCAGGCCAGTTGGCCCTACAGCTCTCAGTCCTTCCCTCCAACTCCTTACAGGTCTCTCCTTTTTTTTCCCATGTGTTTTCCAAGGAGCTAATGTAGGACCTAATGCTTACAAGGCAAAAACTCTACCAACTCATCTATCCCATAGTCGTACCCATACCTTTTATTTATTTATTTAAATTAGCCTGTTCAGATTTTAAAAGTACTGAAACTAAAGCACTGTTTTTGTGTGTGAATTTTCTGCAAATCTATCTTTTAGCAAATGGCTTGATCTGAAGCAAATTACTCTCAGAGGTAATTTTCACTAAAAGAAAGCTCTTCTATTTCTTTTAGTAATTCTAAACATGAATGATAATTATTAAGTGACTATTCCTCACACTGGTTTTTACATTACACAAATAAGATGTGGTATGAATGCATTCTTGAGAATAAGTCTTCAAAGGAAGGAGGCTAGGAGAAAACGTTAAAATTTTTTAGTAAAACAAATGTCTCTGGGTAGTGGCGTGTACCTTTTCCCTTTGTGTTCCCATGTATTTCCAATTTTCTAGAAAAATAAACTTTATTACTGCAATGAATAAAATTAGTCTGTTCAAATTTTAAAAGTACTTAAAGCTTATTACATTATATATATTTATATGTAATATATATTTTTATTGTATACTTTCATAATGAAAAAGTAAAACTTAGATTCAAGTCATAGTATTTATATGGGCCTGAGTTTCTTGTCTGCAAAATAAAGTGATCAGTGCTATTTTTAAGATTCTATTCAAGATTCGTTTTTGCCACATTTTTGGCCATTTTATTACTTTGTTAAAATTACATTTATCAATTTAGTGTGTGTGTATATATATGGACATACATGTACCAGAGTGCTTGTGTTGAAGTCAGGACAAATGTAAGGAGTTGGTTCTTTCCTTCACCCTTTAGGTTCCGGATATCAAAGTAGGGTTGTTAAGCTTGGTGCTGTAGTGACAATTTTAGATTTTGTTTGCTTGTTTGTTTGTTTGTTTTTTGAGACCAGGTTTTTCTTGTAGCCTTGGCTTTCTTGGATCTCCCTTTGTAGACCAGGCTGGCCTCAAACTTAGAGAGATCCACCTGCCTCCACCTTCCTGAGTGCTGGGATTAAAGGCATGGGCCACCACTGCCCGACTGAATTTTAGTTTCTTTAAAAAAACACAAGAATATGTTTTTGCTTTAATGTTTTGTGGGATATGGGCTGCTTTGCAGCAACTGACTATGATTTGCCTTGTGCTCTAATAGAGGGCCTGGTTTTGCCAGCTTCAGATAGTTTCTAGGATTGTGTAACTTTTGGAATTCTGAGAACTTTTCAGAAGGTATGTAAATGCTAGCGCCCCATAGGTCGGTGTTGGTTCTTCTGTTAAGTGGTCATGCACAAAAAAGAAACAACAGGAGGAAATTAGATATCCTGACAATGAAGATCAAGCTTGCCCCCAGGAATGCCATGCTCCAGCAGGAAGTAGTCCTAACAGTAACATCGCTCCCTTTCCAACCTCTGACTTCATTCAGGGGCCTCTTTTCTTTCCTCTCTACCCTTTTTTCTCTCTTATATCTAGTATTGGCGGCGGGAGAGGGGGAAATTGAAAGGGTAGAAGAAAAGGGGTGGATAAGGGTGGAAGAAAGGAGACCCCACAAAGTAGCAAATACCAGCTACATGGTGCCAAGTGTTTTGATTCCCCTAAGCCATCTCACCAGGCTGTACCTATTATTTTTATTGTCAAAGCCCAAGATAACCTAGATTTTCTTCAGTATTATACAATATCAATGATGTATTTTTGTTTTTACTTTATAAGTCTAGAGTGAGCTGAGGAGGCAGTTAGGACAAAAGGCTAACTTATTAGGAGACAGTTGACCCATGAGAAATGCTGACATATCTGTGATCTGTTTTGAACTTTTATGAAAGCTGAGAAGTCAGTGTTTAGATTCATTTTTGCATTCAGATGTCTAAGATATTTTTAAGTAGAGTAACCTTTCTCCATTAATTGCATTTTTTTTCTTTATCAAAAATCAGTTTACTGTGGCTGGAGAGATGGCTCAGGGGTTAAAAGCACTGACTGTTCTTCCGGAGGTCATGAGTTCAATTCCCAGCCCCCACATGGCGGCCCACAACTGTCTGTAACTCTAGTTCCAAGAGACCAATGCACATAAAACAGAATTAAATAAATAATTTAAAAAATCAATTGATTTCTGAGTCTATTTCTTGGCTATTTAGTCCTTTTGATCTATTTTTCTGTGCTTTCGCTAATACATGTTGTCTAGATTATAATAGCTTAATAGTAAATTTCGAAATTGGATATTCTTTCTCCCTCCCTCTGTGTTTTGCTCTCAAACTCCTAATACTCCTCTTCAGCCTCCCAAGTGCTGGGATTACAGGCCTGCACCCCACAGCCAGCATCTCTGTTGTCACTACCTGTAGATTAAGTTGGTGCGACCCACTCAGAATGCCTTTCTGATATTCTGTTATATAAATGGACTGGTTTCTGTGCTTTCTTTGTTGCATTGGGTTTTAATTCTCCTATATCTTCTTGGACTATGAACTACCGAATCCATCCATCTGCTTTCCAGCTTGCAAAATGAAATTGTTCCTTTCTTTCCTGATCACTTTATCTTTGTAGAACTGTGTCCTCTTAGCAAGCACTTAATCAGTAAAACTGCATACTTCCATGTAGTCATAATGATTCTTAAATAGTTTGTGAAGGAAGATAAGAGAAATGCGATACATTTGAGTTGGGTGCTGGTTGCATGGGTAAACACATATAAAACGATTGAGCTGTTAAGATTAGTGTTAAGTATTTAAGTTATGTTTATTATATTTCTTTTCTTTCTTTTTGTTTTTGTTTTTTGTTTTTTGAGACAGGGTTTCTCTGTGTAGCCCTGGCTGTCCTGGAACTCACTATGTAGTACAGGCTGGCCTCAAGCTCACAGAGATCCTCATGCCTCTGTGGTGCTGGCATTAAAGATGTGTAACACCATGTACAACTTTAGTGGAAATTTGAGGGGTAAGAAAGCTAAACACATAGGTTCAATTTATTGTTTTTAGCAATGTTTTGAACAGCTTGGTAGCAGCGTGTGAGACCAGCCCCACAGGCCGTGAAACCAGAGTCTAAGGAGCATGAAGACCTGGAATTGCAGTGTACAGTTTATAGGTGTCTGATTCTGGGTATTGGTAAATGCCTATTGAGTCTTTGAAATGTGGGTTCGAAAGATGGGTATATTAATGGGTTAGGTCAAAAGTAGTTTCTTCCTGGCTGGAATGTACCTTCTTTGTCTTAATATTAGAGTTAGGTGTATATCAGGAGCCAGGGGCCAACTAATGCTCCATATATGGTTGTAATGGTCTTGAAGAATGTTTGGGAACTGTAGGAAAAACAACTAGTATTACTCTGGTACAAGTGTGGTGATTACAGTAATGACAAGATAAACCCATACAAGCAATTAGTTAATATTGAAAGCAGTTCAGATATGTAAGATGAATGGCTCAACAAATAAAGATACTAATACTCAGACTAATAAGGGCCAGAGTTTACTCCCTGGAACTCACATAGAGTAAGAAGAGAACTGATGATCCCTTAGGTTGTCCTCTGACCTCCGGATGCATATCACACACACACAGACACACACAGACACACATGCACCCACGCAAATAAAAATTAAATTAAAGACTGAGCATGGTGATACCTTTAATCCCAGTATTCTGGAGGCAAATGCAGACAGATCTTTGTGAGTTTGAAACCAATCTTGTCTACTCAGTGAGTTTCAGGACAGCAGGACTATATAGAGATAAGTAAATAATGGAAAATAAAACATGTAACAGTTAACGTGATTCAGACTTATTTAGGACTATATTAATATATATACACATGTATAAATACATATACGTATGTATGTATTTCTATTTCTTAACCATTGATATACTTGATAACTTAAAAGTATAAATTTTTAGTAACCCTATTTTATAAGGCCAGTTACTTTGACATGACCTTCCAAAATGTGGGGGTGGCGGGGGGGCAGGGGGGACATTCAGTTTGTTTTCAGACAGACAGCATGAGCAGGTAAAACTACGGCGTAGTTCACACACTCGTTCACAGGGTGTGAGAAAGCCACGGCGTCTGTGTCCTCTCCAACAGTCCCCACTTCGCAGTGTGAACAGGTGGACAGGTGCACACAGGGCTCACTTACAATCCTAGAAGGAAAGGCACAGCTTGGCAAAGAACAGTAGCAAAAAAGTTTTGGATCCTAAAATCAGGTGCAAGAAGAAAGAAGGGAACTTTGTGGAGAGTCAGTCTCCATTTTCATTTGGGCAACGGCATTCCACAGGGCAGAAAGAATTTTCTACCCAGGAACTTGAGATGTGAGTCTCTCCTTCCTCGTTAAACCATCAAGACACTGTTACAACAGCTTTCAAAATTATTGCACATGTAAAAAGGTAACTAAAAGCAAAGAGCATAGAAGCAACCATGAAGATTTCTTGAACGTCCAGCCCCTCTCACCAGTACATTAACTCTTAGGTTTAAGACTTGAAATACTTGGTGGTCACAAAATAACAAAATTGACCTTTTTTGGGGGCAGTTACAAAAATAAAAATAATTGAGGTAGATAAATTAAAGCCCTCACGTCCGAGCCTGTCTCACCTCTATGGATGGGTAGGTGTGAAAATCTTCAGGACTTGGCGCAAGGACATTGAAATAACAACAGAAGGATAACGTGTGAAGCTGTGAGGAGACCCTCCTGGCCTGCTAGGAGTTTCTCCCTAACAAGCCGCATGCAATTCTTCAATGCAGCAGGCACTGAAAACGCACATGAAATCACCTGAGGTGCTCACCCACTCCAGGCTCTGGGAAAAAGGTGGGTTATAGGAGATGTGGGGACTGATAGCACTCTCAGGGCTCCCTCCGAACTGTTTAAATAAGCAGCAGGATAAGTTGTGGGGTCCCTAGGGACGAGGGTCAGTTTGTCCTTTCAATTTTTTTAAAGCAATTACTAATGTATATTTCATACATCTATTCACAAGTAGATATTCACTTAAATAAGTATTTGAAGTATTTTAAATAAAACATTTGATTTTCTAATTAACAGATACAAAGAAAGTTCTACAGAGACACAGATTATCAGGAAACTGCAACATGGTTACATTTCAACTGGAATTTCAGGTTCTGGAAATTGAGGTAACTTGAGCTTGTGGTGATAACAGATTTTTTTTTCCTATGAGAAACAGTTCCCATATATAGCCACTACTGTGTTTAAAATGAGGAGAAGTGTGTAGGCCAGAGTTCCTTTATAGCACATTTGTATCATATGTAAAGATTTGAGAGTACCCTCTCAACTGAATATGGTGGAATTGGTGCTGAGCCCACAAGTGCTTTCTTTTTGGCCAGGTAGGAAGGAGGTGGTTTTAGGCTCCCAGTAAAAGTCTCTGAGGTTGTGGAAGCAGTGTTGCATGCCACCATCAGATGGATGAAGGGGGGAAGGGCAGTTGTCACCTCAAGTTCTGTAGACAAGTTGCACTCGAGCACTTGTCTCCAGGATTCCATGCCCTAGTCAGGGTCCTCAGTCTTGAAACAAGCCGCAGTGTGGGACTGCTTGTATGGGAGAAGTCAGTGACTGAGTTAGTACCCTGTGTTTTACGTATCAGAGAGCCATATAATTCAAGTCCAAGAGTAACGTCCAGGTACCTAGGCTTTGAGCTTTTGCTCTCAATGTTATTTGCTATGGCTGCCCTAGGGCAGGCTAAAGATGGGCTGTGGAGTAGCTAGTTCTTAACTGATGACAGAGCTCCCAACATTCACTCACTTCAGGATTACCAATAGGACCCAAAAAATGCAGTGTGGCATTCCAAATACCTGTTGAAAAAATATATTTGTTGATTCAAAAAGACAATTGTCATGTCCAAGGAGATTAGTAAAGTGCAGAGATCTCAGTTACAGGCCTGCCTCACATGTTATCTGATCACACTCTTAGCTGTTGGGTTGATGGAAGCTAGTGGTCTGTTAAAAGTTAATAGATTCTAAAAAGTTTATATATGTTAACCACAGAATATTAGGTCCAGTACAGAGGAGGGCAAGGAATGGCTATTTAGGTTACTAAAGGTAGCCCAAGACAAATTGTAATTTGGCCTTGGACTTGAAACATTCCAGAGCTCTAATCAGCTCATCAGTCCTGGAGAAGCTTTCACTGAAGGTGTGGCTTCATTCTGGGAACTTTGACTCACTGAACAGTTAACATTTCCACATGTCTAGGCATAATTGGTGAGTGATCTTACGTAAGGTATGATGTTCCCAAATGGGCACCAACCCTCAGGGCTACACAGGGTCACTGAAGATCTCTACTAAAGACTGGACTGGAACATGAGCCCAAATTGATAATGTCATTCAGATTGAACAGCCTGTTTTAAGGCCCCTGTGTTTTACTTTGTCTGACCTAGGAACCTTTTGGGTTTTCCCACTGTAAATAAGTATATAGTCTGACCAACTGAATTTTCTTTGTTTTTGCCCAGCTTCATGTCAGATTGGTGCTATACCGTAGGTGCTTTTTTTTTTTTTCCTATTTTATTTTATTGGGATTTTTTATATCTCTTTCTCCCTTCCCTACCCCAATTCCTTCTAACACCCCAACACCAGGTAAGAGAGAAAGAAGGTTAGTGGGGAAAAGGGGTGTAGTTCTCTTTAGCTACTTCCTTCTGGTTAGGGTCCTTGGGTTCCTTGGGGTTAGTCCAATCTTCGTTTCAGAGTATCTCCAACTTCTTCTCAGCAAACTGCATCAACAGGAACCAGGAGCAGCAGCAGGGAACACCAACATCCTTTCTTGGAGCCCCACTTCTCTCTCCTGGCTCTGGCATTTATTCTCAATTAAACTATCTGCAGCTGGCAAAGAGCCCCTCTCAGAGGCTGCATGAGGCAAATAGTCTGCTTCTGTAGACATCTGAAGCAGCCCCATATCCCACATCTGGGATTAAAACAAAAACACATTTATATAACATAACTGAATTTTCAAAGATTTCTTTATTTATTATTTTGTACACAGTGCTCTGCCTGCATGTACCCTTGCAGGCCAGAAGAGGGCATCAGATCACTTTATAGATGGCTGTGAGCCACCATGTGGTTGCTGGGAGTTGAACTCAGAACTTCTAGAAGAGCAGTCAGTGCTCTTCTCTCCAGCCATCTCTCCAGTGCCATAATTGAGTTTTTAAAGACACCAAAGCTTCCACTACACTATACCATCAGTTTTTCTGATTGTAGTATCCATTTATGGGCTCAAACTATAACCCGTGACAACTTGGTGGTATTGTAAGCCAGGTCCAGCTTCTTCTCTTAGGACTTGTAGCCTGGGAATTGACTTGGTACCCTATTGGCCTTAGGGCCTTGCAGGCATTTTCTGCTATAGGTGTTCTTGTCTTTCACAGGTATTTCATGGTTTGTATGGAGAGAGGTTTTGTAGTTGGAAGGCTGGTCCACAAATGCAATTGAACACAGACGATTCTGGGTTTGATTTGAGCCAGGAGTTTAAGTGGAGCTGTGTTTTTCAGGATGAGTTGTGCCCAAGGATTGGTTATTTTCTCATTAGTGGGGCTGGCCTAAGAAATTAATCACACTACAATATTTTATCTTCACTTTACTTTTGTCACCATAGGCCAGTGAAAAGTCAGGACAAGAAAGCATTGGGCACAACTAACGGTTCTACCTTATGTACTTTAGGGATGCAGAAAAATATGAGAGTAACTATTGACATTCTTTGAAAGACAGAATACTGCAATTGAGTCTCCAAAGAGAATTGTATTATTGTTCACATTTAAAATTATGCAGGCATTTGATGACTACTTGGTTTTCCTAACAGTGTGCTGCAGAAAAGCATGCTTTCCTTGGCTCTGTTAAGAGCACTCATTTTCTCTCTGAGCCTTTAAACTTTATGACTCTTAAAGGAGTCACTGGCAAGTAAGATGGTGGAAAGAACTGCAAATAGCTGTGGAATTAACAGGGCCTTAGGGATCAATTGTATAGAAGTTGTCAATAGCTATTGGTTGGAAAGAAAGGGGACAAAGGCTCTCTTTATTTTCCTTTGCTACTTAGAACTGATAAAGTGAGTTTTTTAAAATTTCTTTTTAGAGGGGGTGTTGGGGGCTAAGATCTTGCTCTCAACCTTGCTAAGTCTGGCCTTGAGCTCATCTTCCGTCTGCGTCAGCCTCCTGAGTACTTGGATCCGAAGTCACGTGCTGCCACACTCACTGTGTAGGCACTAGAAATTTCTTTAATAGAATTCCTAGGTGAGAGACTAAAGAGGTGGCTCAGCAGTTAAGAGCACTTATTGCTCTTGCAGGGGACCTGGGTCGAGTCCCTGATACCACATGATAGCTCACAAGTATTTGAAACTACAGCTTCTCACTTCTGAGGGTACCACACATGCACATGGTATGCATATGTACCTGCAGACAAAACACTCATACACTTAAAATCCTTAAAAAATTAGAATTGCTTGGCCAAAGAAAATGTACATTTAAATTTAGACTGATTGATAAATTTAGATATCTTCCAAAGTGGTTTTACCATTATGTTGGTTACTTGTTATTGTCCACTTAACACAACCTGGAGGCTCCTGGGAAGGAAGAGAGAAGAATTTGAAGATCATGTTGGCCTGGGGACACATCTGTGAGTGATTGTCTTGATTGATGATTGATTTGTATGGCCCAGCCCACTGGGGATAACACCAAGCCCTAGGCAGATGATCCTGAACTGTCTGGAAAAAAGAAAAAAGAAAATCCAGGGGCTGGAGAGATGGCTCAGAGGTTAAGAGCACTGACTGCTCTTCCAGAGGTCCTGAGTTCAATTCCCAGCAACCACATGGTGGCTCACAACCATCTATAACATAATCTGATGCCCTCTTCTGGCCTGCAGGTATGTAGGCAGAGCACTGTATACATTATATATATAAAAGCTAGCTGAGCATGAGCCAATGAGCACCCCAGTAAGCAGTATTCCTCCACAGTTTCTGCTCCAAATTCCTGCTTGAGTTCCTGCCCTGACTTCCCTGAGTGATAGGCTGTGACATGAAAGTATAAGATAATACATTTTCTCTCAGTGATAGGCTGTGACATGAAAGTGTAAGATAATACATTTTCTCTCCTCTAACAAGCTGCTTTTGGAAATGGTGTTTATCAGAAAGCAAACTAAAACACGCAGAGGTTGTTTGTTTGTTTGTTTGTTTGTTTGTTTGAGACAGGGTTTCTCTGTGTAGCTCTTGCTGTCTGTAGTTCTGTAAACCAGGCTGGCCCTGAATTCAGAGGTCCCCCTGCTTTTGCCTCCCAGGTACTGGGATTAAAGGCATATGCATGCACTCGCCATATGGCTTGTTGTATACATTTTTTACTTTTGAGATTGATGGAGGAAAAAAGTAAAGTCAGAGCAACATGTTGGGTTTTCTTTCTTCCCTAAAAATCAAACATTCCACTAGAGGGAGATGTTTAGTTGTCAAAAGGTTAAAAATATTTAAACAACACATTTCAGTCTTACTTACTCTTGCTTAATAAATATTGATGCAATTTTTGAACCAAAGTGCCTGTCCTAGTCAAGGGTACTATTGCTGTGATAAAACACCATGACCAGAGCAACTTGGGAAGGAAAGAGTTTAGTTGGCTTCCACTTCCTCACCACTGTTCATCATTGAAGGAAGTCAGGACCGGAACTTTCGTATAGAAGCCTGGGCCATCACCCACAGTAGTCTGGGCCCTTTCACATCAATCACTAGTTAAGAAAATTGCCTACAACCCTATCTTAAGGAGTTTTTTCTTACTTGAGGTTCCCTCTTCTCAGATGACCTTAGCTTCTGTCACACTAACATAAAACTACCCAGCACAATGCCCTTAAGTTCTGTTAGTAGAATATTATAAACAAAGATAGGGAAATCTATGTGGAGAGTCTGAGTCATTCCTTCTGTTGATGCAGTGCTTGTCAGTGTTTGGAACATAGACTTCATTTTCTCCACTTGATTGCCTGGTGGTGTCAGCACTGCAGTGTTTGTGAAGAGTTTTAAGACCAGAACAAATGTGCACACAGTGTCAGCTTTCCACGGTCTGTGCAGTGTAAGTCAGATGGGTGGGAGTTTGTAGGATGCTAAAGTGTATTTATATCACTTCTCTTTGTAAAACAAAAATACTAAAAGTAGCCACTTTTTTAAATGTAGAGAATATAATTTCATCATCATGGTCTTCAAAGTAACCTGCTTATTTGAATATTTGAACCCAAACATTGAAATCCTAATATATTGTGTTATATATATGTGTGTGTGTGTGTGTGTGTGTATATATATATATATATTTATTTGTGTTTATACATTCTAACACAATATATATGATGGTGCAGATTTTTGAAAGTAAAGGGTTATTTCTTGGCCCAGAAAAGCTTGACGCAGGGCGACTACTAATCAACAGTCACCAGAAGTCAACCTGAAACAGTGTCTTACCTCATTGTCAGTGATAAAGTTGCAGACAAAGGAGGAATAAGCAAAGGCAAAGCAGAAAAATGAGATGTTATGGAAAAGTTAGAGAAACTCCTCAAAGTGTCTTGAGAAAGGAAGAAAGTGCTAAGCTGTGTATCTAGTGGCTTCTTCTCGGACTTATGACAGACACTGGACAGAGACTGAGATAATTTTTGTTACAGTTTGTTCATTCTCTAGGCATATCCTTGGGCCAAGTGGACAGGGAGCCAATAGGCTCTGCAAATAAAATACCTCCCTTGCCCACTGGACATGATCTCGTGCTGTTTGCCCAGTTATGGTAGTGACCACTCATTGAAGTCCATTCCTGTCCATTTTTACATTTCTTTGTCCACTGCCAACTTCATCAGATCTGGTGGCTGCCACTAACTTTGGCAGCATTGCAAGTGTCTGACCCTGTAGCTGTTGCTGGTCTCTAACCTTGTCTTGGATCAGGCTAGCTGTTGGTTGAATTGTGCTCTTTTTGCGTTCGTGCTGGTCACTTTGCAGTTTGACCATAGGCCTTTTCTAAAACTGACTCCTGCCTTAAAAGTATGTAAAGCTTGCAAAATTAGTATCATTCTAAATATTTTGGGTGGTGAAATGTTAGGGCTAAGGTTGGGACAAGGTCTCTCCCACTGTAGCCCAGGCTGGTTTAGAACTCAACTGTGTAGTCCAGGCTGGCCATTTCCTTACGCCAGTCCTCCAGCTTTGGACTCTTGAATACTGGGATTGTAGGTATGAGCAACTATATTGACCCTAGGACCCTTTTCTTAAGATTCCTACTCATAGTTCTTAAATCATGAGTCCATTGAAACCTGCTGTTAAACGAAGGTGAGAGAAGCCATGTGTGGTGGTGCACACCTGTAATCCCAGCACTTGGGGAGGCAGAGGCAGGTTGATCTTTGTGAGTTCGAGGCCAGCGTGGTCTACAAAGTGAGTCCAGGACATCCAGAGAAACCCTGTCTCAGAAAAAAAAGAAAGAAAGAAAAAAAGAAAGAAAAGAAGATGAGAGAAAAGATGACCTTCTGAGACTGAAGTCAAGGGTATTTATAAGGCCACTTGTTTTATTTATTTATCAATTCAGGAGTGACATGGTTACAGTACCAATGGCAGGGCAGGGATGAAAAACAGTCTCTCTCTCTTGCTCTTTTTTTTTTTTTTTTTTTTTTTTTTTTTTTTTGAGACAAGGTTTCTCTGTGTGGCCTTGGCTGTTCTGGACTCATTTGTAGACCAGACTGGCCTCGAACTCACAAAAATCCACCTGCCTCTGCCTCCCAAGTGCTGAGATTGAAGGTGTGCACCACCACACCCAGCTGGAAAACAGTATCTTGAAGTAAACTTTACCCTGGCTAAGCAGAGTCTACAACCTTGTAAGAGATGTGTGAGATGGGCACTAAATCCCAAGCTGACCTGCCTATGTCAATGGATAAAAGGCCAAAATCTAATACGCACATACATGCACGCACTCATGCACTCACTCCTAGCCTTTCTAGTTTTCTTTCTTTTAAAGATTATTTACTTATTTACTTATTTAGTCTACTTTCTGTGTATGTATGCCATGTTTGTGCTTGGTGCCCATGGAATCCAGAGAGCATTAGATCCCATAGAACTGGCATTAAAGAGGCAGTGGGTCATTATAAGGATGCAGAGAACTGAATACAGGTTCTCTTTAAAAGCAGCAAGTATTATTAACCACTCCAACTCCCTATTTTTTTTTTTAAAACTTCATTGGGCTCAGTGATTAAGAGCACTGTCTGATTTTCTGAAGGACCCAGGTTCAGTTTCCAACACCAGCATGGCAGCTCACAATTGTCTGTAGCTCCAGTTCCAAAGGATATGATACTGTGACACTAATCCACATAAAATAAAAGTAAATAAAATTTAAAAATAAAGTTTCATTGAGATAAACCTTTTATTTCTTCTTTTTTTCCATCCCTAAGGAAGCACTAATATGTTTTTTATTTATTTTCCCATTTTGAATAATTCATAGAAATGGAATCCTAGAATGTTTGGTTTCTTGTATCTGGTTCCCTTTTTGTTTATCATGTTTGCAAGGCTCATCCTTGTTATAGCATGTGTTACTACTTTTGGGGGCTAAGTAATGTCCCATGTGTGGATGCACCACTTTTCTTCCATTTCAGTAGTTGGTGAAGTTGTTTCACTTTGGGTTGTTATGACTGATGCTGTTACAGACACTCCCGCAAAGGGCTTACTTATGACTAGGAGCGCAGTTGCTAGATCAAATGGAACTACTAGCTAATGGCTGGTATGTCCATCACTTCCTCTGTGATTACTGCCTATGTGGGTTTCGGGCTTTTTGGGGAAGACTTTTAGTTTCTCTTTTTGTTTGTTTGTTTTGCTCGTTTTCCAAGACAGGGTTTCTCTGTGTCACCTGCCTTGGCTGTTCTGGACTTGCTCTGTAGACCAGGCTGGGCTCGAACTCACAGAGATCTGCCTGCCTCTGCCTCCTGAGTGCTGGGATTACAGTGCACCACCGGGTTTTAGTTTCTATGATCAAGCTCACTAGGTAAAAACTTACATATTTACAAGTGTATTAACCTTGTATAGATGAGAAAAATTAAATTTAGTATTTCCATACCAATATAGCTGTTAATTTCTGTATATTGCCAGCTCAGCATGGCAAACTGAGATACTTTTTTTTCAAAGTTGACAGCACAGCTAAACTTTACAAAAGATCCATATTGTACATTTATG
Source organism: Acomys minous (assembly GCF_964271855.1). Taxonomy (NCBI): domain Eukaryota; kingdom Metazoa; phylum Chordata; class Mammalia; order Rodentia; family Muridae; genus Acomys; species Acomys minous. The sequence continues at coordinate 44,767,349 of NC_140490.1, forward strand.
TGTATGCCTGTTTGTGTATATGTGTATATATTTTTTTATTTAAAGAACAATGATGACAGTATGTTATTCATCAGTAGATAACTGCCTGTTTATTTATTATCTTTGGAGAAATGTCTATGCAAATCCTCTGTCCAGTTTTTAACTATGCTGTCTTTGTAAAATGTGAATTGTAAGAATGTTTCTGGAGCATCACTAGGCATGCTGATGTGCCCTTTAACCCCAGCTCTGGGAGGCAGAGGCAAGTGGATCTTTGTGAGTTTGAGGCCAGCCTGGTCTATATTGTGAGATCCAGGATAGCTCTGGTGTGTACCACCACCACCCCTCTGCTGATATTTTGAATTTTTATGTAATCATAGTTCCTATTTTTTCCTATTATTTGGTTAGAAAGTTTTTTTAAATCCATTCCTCCCTCTATTTATGGTATCATTATTCAATTTAAGTAATTAATTTAGAAATTATTTTGTTTTAGTAAGTACTAAGTGTATGATTTAATTTATTTAACAAAGAGCCAATATCTTATCCTTTCCTGTCAATTTTCTATTTGTATATCTTAGAGTATTTTTGTCATGTTTAAAAGATAGTTTGCTCTTGTACATAAACTTTTTATCTTTATTTTAGACTAAAGAGAAAATTTCTTCTGTTATAACTGACCTCAGTATAATAATGGAACCCACAGAATATTCAGAATTAAGTGAATTTGCATCTAGGTAAGCTGTTTTACAAATTTTTAAAAATAATCTATTTTCATGTGCATTGGTGTTTTGCCTGTATGTATGTCTGTGTGGGGTTGTCAGATCCCCTGGAACTGAAGTTGTAAATGGTTGTGAGTTACCATGAGGATGCTGGGAATTGAAACCAGGTCCTCTGAAAGAGCAGCTAGTGTTCTTAACCACTGAGCCATTCTCCAGCTCCTGATTAGCAAATTTATTGCTTTGTGATTCATTTTTACTCCACAGGTTTTAAATATTTCCTTACAATTTTTTTTGTTTTCTGTTTTATATATTAAATAGTTTTTCTTTTTAAAATTTTATGTGTATGGATATTTTACTTGCATGTGTGTTTATATATCATGTGTATGCAGTGCCTATAGAGTTCAGAAAAGGTCACTGTATTATGTATGCTTTTCAGCTGGATGTTTTAACATATTAATAATCATAACTTTAGTTTTGAGACTTGGTCTCTATATGTGGCCATAGCTTGTTTTCAACTTTGACTCTTCTGCCTTACCTTTTTTAGTAGCTGAGATTACATGCCAGATCACAGATATATTGGAGCTCCTATTTAACAAATGCCAATATCTGAATCTGTGGTCCTTCCTTCCCCTGGGGCATCTTTGGCCACCATCCCATAAGGATAAAGGGAACAGAAGTGATGAATAGGGTTTGGACAGCCACAAATACGACGGGACAAGACATCCAAGATCAGCTTCAGAGTGGAAACTCATTGTTTTAGGGGTAAAATATATAAAGGCTCTTAGGGTTACAGGAAGGAAGGACTGATTGGTCATAACACAGTTACCTAATTACTGTATGGACAGGCAAAGGAGTGTAGAGTCACATAGGTCTGTGAAGGGTCATCCTCCAAGCAAAGTCAGGCGTCTGTGCCTAGAGATGCTCTCCAGATGAGGTCAGGCAGAGTAGAGGAAGCCCCACTGGGAAAGAGAGCCCTCCATTTTGTAACGAGTTCAGAAAGCTATCTGAACATGGTGGCTGCTTCCTTAGTAGCAAGGTCTTCCAGCATGAATCATCTTTGAGTCCAGGTCTGCTGATTAGTTTACAATGGCTTAATTTTTCTTGAACTTTTGTTTCATAATTTGTGGTTGAACTGAGTGTGGTGGCTAGCACCTTTAATCCCAGCACTTGGGAGATAGAGGCAGGCAGATCACTGTGAGTTCAAAGCCAGCCTGGTCTACAAAAGTGAGTCCAGGACAGCAAGGACTGTTAACACAGAGAAACTTGTCTCAAAAAAACCTGATGATGATGATATTATCATTATTATTATCATCATCTGTGGTTGAATGGTAGACATTGCCTGTGAGAAAGCAAACTGAACTAAATATTGAGTAACTTGTGGCCAACCTTTTATCATGCTGTTAATATGGTGTGTTGTTTTAAAGAAGCCAAAATCCCAAATGTCCAGTATTACCAATATAGATCTGGCAGCCAGATGCTGGTGTGAAAACCTACTAGCTCAGAGAGGCAGAGAAAGCACCCAGCTGACCTTCCTACTTAGCTCACATCCCAGATGAAAAACCATAAAGCCTACTAGCTCAGCTGACAGCCCAGGAGGGAAAAAAACCCAAGGCCAAAGGCTTGTTAGCTCAAAGCTCAAAAACCTAAAAGCCTCCTTTTTCTTTTCCACACTGTCTTAAATACCCTTCAAATCAAAGTCCCTCCTACTCTTTAATCCCTGTCAGCTGGTTTCTTGCTCCGCCTTTTAACCTAGGGTTAATTTTATTAAATCCTGTTTGCAGAAAGCTCTTGGATTAAAGGTGGGTGCTAGGGCTGCCTGAACCATACCTTAGCCACCTGTTTACAATAAACAGAAAGTTCGTGGATTAAAGGTGTATGTTAGGGCTCAACCATGCCAAATAAGAAACAGGTTTTTACAGCTCACAATTTCTGGGTTCACAATGGAATCAAATATCCTGCAACAGTCTTGGACTAACACAATGTTAATCAACAGTTGAATTGGATTTGGGATGATTGTTATTATTGTTGTTGTTGTTGTCATTACTACTACTACTACTATTTTAAAGTTATATTTTTAATTATGAGTATGTGTATGCACATGAGTTGAGGCCAACAGCATCAGATGCCCTGGAGCTAAAGCTGCAGGCTCACACGTGGGTTCCTGGAACAACATTTATGTCCTCTGCAAGTGCTTGCTGTTTACTGCTGAGGCATCTCTCTACTTCAGGATTATTATTTTTCCATGTGTTATGGGGTATGTGTGGGTGTCTCACTCTGTTACACAGGCTCCCCCAAAATGATGACCATCTGGCCTTATCATTCCAAATAGTTGAGACTGCAGCATGTACCACCACTGATCAGTGTTGGTGTAGGACCACAGGCCCAATAAAGGCCTTGCTCTTTCCATAGCACCAGAGGGTTTTCACTGCTGCCCCTCTTTCAGAAGCAGTTATTCTTTGTTTTACCATCAGGGGTGATGTTAGGCCTCTCCCACGTCTTCTTCCTTGGAAACCTTGCATTTTTTTTTTCTTTCATCACATTGCTGTCTCACCTTCAATCATTTAATGTTTCTGATACTGTAAAGATTTGAGGCTTCATGCATCTGATAACCTTTTCACATGTCTGTTACTGATAGTTGATTCTGGAATTCTACCATGGCCAAGTCTTTCTGGTACAATGCTTTTGTGTGTGTGTCTCATTTCTCTCAGGGACGGACAAACTATGACTAATAAATGCTTAGAAGAAATACCTTATTAAAACACACTTATACCCATTCTTTTACATATTGTTTATAGTTGACGTCATGGTTTAGTGACAGAGTAGAGTAAATGAGAATTGAAATTGCATAGCCTCCAGTCCTGACACATTTCCTATTAGGTCCTTTGTGAAAAGGTTTACTGACTCCTCTAGGCTAAGTACCCAGAAATAGTACTGGGTTGTATGGCAAGGGTTTAGCTTTATAAGGTTCTGTGAAGCTGTTTCCCAAGTGATATACCGCATTGCATTTCCACTAACAATGTGCAAGACTCCTAGTTGCCCACATCTTCTTCAGTACTTGCTTATTTCTTCCTGATTTGGGGAGAAGGTTTGTTTGGTTGTTTGGTTGGGTTTTTTGGTTTAGTTTGGACTTTTTGTCTATTTGTTTGTTTTTTGTTTTTTGTTTTTGTTTTGGTTTTTTTGAGACAGGATTTCTCTGTGTAGCCTTGGCTGTCCTGCACTCACTATGTAGACTCACAGAGATCCACCTGCCTCTGCCTCCTGAGCGAGCGCTGGGACTAAAGGTGTGTTGCTACCATGCCTGGCTGAGAGAGAGGTTTTTTGTTTTTGTTGTTGCTTTGTTTTTTTGTTTGTTTGTTTTGGTTTTTTTAGACAGGTTCTCACTAGCCCAAGCTGGTATTGAACTTATGAATCTCCTGCCCCATCCCAAGTGCTGAGATTACAGGTGTATGCCACTACGCCTGGTTCAAAACTTGATACTTTTTCTTTCTTTTCTATTTTTTAAGATGTTCTAGATGTTTGTCTCATCTCCCTGCATGTTGACTGTGAGTCCTTACATGTTGCTGTCCATCTATCCTCTTGGAAGTTTTATTCTTGTTTTTTACATTATATGATTAAGTTTATTTTATTTTATAAAAATATAAACATATATTTTACATTATATGTTTATTTTATTATCTTTGACAATTATGTTTTGAAATAATTGTATGTTTCTTCATACATGTTTTCCCCGACATGTATTTTGCACTTCCCGTTTTGTACTTTGTCTTTTCATTTTCTCATGGTACCTTTCAAATTTTTGACAAACGGCTTTTCTTTTTGTTTTTGAATGAGTCATGCTATATGAGGCTATACCAGGGCTCAGGGGCTAGTTTTCTTGTTTTCTCTTCTTAACATTTCTTTCTTTCTTTCTTTCTTTCTTTCTTTCTTTCTTTCTTTCTTTTTTGTTTTGTTTTTGTTTTTCGAGACAGGTTTTCTCCATGTAATAGTCCTGGCTGTCCTGGACTCACTTTGTAGACCAGGCTGTCCTGGAACTCAGAGATACCTGCCTGCCTCTGCCTCCTAAGGGGTGGGACTAAAGGCATTCACCACCAAGCCCAGCAGTTTCTTACTGTCTAACAGGACTTTTGAAAGATACTGGAGGTACAGGCACACTGATTGTTTATTCTTTGCCCAGAAGAATAGTTCCTTTAGTCTACTGACATGCCTCCTATGCCTCACCTCACACTGGGTGGCGCTAAAGTCTTATCCCCTGACTTTTACAGGATCTCTTAGGCTTCCTCCATTCTTCTATGCTGCTTATGCTGCTGCTGACCCTTCCTTCCTCCTCTTCCCCCTCCTCTTCATCCTCTTTCCTTCCTGCTCCTTCCCCTCCTCCTCCTTCCTCTTCCTCTTCTTCCTTTTTGGCTTTTCAAGACAGGATTTTTCTTTGTAGCCCTGGCTGTCCTGGAACTCATTCTGTAGATCTCAAACCCAGAAATCTGCCTACCTCTGCTTCCTGAGTGCTAGGATTAAAGAGGTGTGCCACCACTGTCCAGCTGTCTGTGCTTCTTTTTAAATTTTGTTTTTATTTATTTTATGTGTATGGGTGTTTTTCCTGCATGTAAGTAAAAGGTCTGAGGATGTGAAAGTTTAAGTAAGTTGTGAGGGTCTAAGAAAGTGTTTTAGTGTGTGTAAACACAAAATGTGAAGGCCTAAAAAAGTGATTCGCAAGGTATATACAAAATTTAAAATGTTTCAGATTTCTTTCCCTCTATATATGCTTTTGTTTTACTAAGACTTCAAAAGTTCAGAGTTAAACATTAAACAATGGAGTTCTGATAAGCTATTAATCTAGCTCCGGTAAAGTACTGCTAATATCATAATCACAAGTCCAACATTTTAAATTTCCTTTGATTGTCTTCTATGTACAGACTTAGAATTTGCTTCTCAGTCATGAGGCTAGACGAAAGGACCAGGTAACCAAATGCTTGGCTTACACAGGGAAGAAGCCCAGCCCAGAACATGGGCTAGAGAAGCTTAGGGTAAGGGGCAGGGTATGGCAGCCATACCCTATAGCAGGTAGGGACTGGGGGTTGCAGGGAGAACCTGGCAGCTAGTGTCTATTTTGATATGTTAAATAGGCACCTTGGCCATTCTGGGTTTGAGATCTAACAGTAGGTATGTGCGCCATGTCTGTGTGCCCAGAACCTATGGAGGCCAAAAGAGGTGCTAAATCCTTTCGAGGTGGAGTTACAGACAGTTATGAGCATCCATGTGGGTGCTGGGAACTGAGCCTAGGTCCTCTAGAAGAGCAGCTGGTACCCCTAACCACTGAGCTACCTCCCAGCCCTTTCTGTGATTCTTTATTTAGTTTTTCTCTCAGTGTGTCTATAGTTTAATTTATTTTATATAAAATATGTCCTCCCTTCCCCAAGGACAAGGTCTTGATTGCTTTATCCTAATTTATTTTATATAAAATATGTCCTCCCTTCCCCAAGGGCAAGGTCTTGATTGCTTTATCCACAGTCCCCCATCCTGGCACATAGTTTTCAATAAAAATTTGTGCCATCTATTTATAGACTAATAGACTTAGTTGACTGAGACATATTGTGTCATTTAAAAAAAACTTTTTATTGAGACATCATATACATTCAGAAAAGCAGATAATTCCTAGGTGAATGACTTAGTAAGTTGCTGGGAAGTGGCAGAGTGTACCCATAAAACCAGTCCTCACAGGTCCTCACACTCCCCTAGTCACTCACCCCTAAAGCATGTGAATCAGTATCCTGCGACCTAACACTGTAGGTCTGTTTTATCCAGCTTTGAACTTTATTTCTTCTTTTTTGTATATCTTGGACATCATGGAAATGTAGCTTTTTTATTTATACTCTTATCATCTTGCTTTTAATTATTAGCATATTATTGAGGCTAGTCTGTGTTGTCATTTGAGATTGTGGTTTATGTAAATATTTTACTTATTCTTTGAGAATGTCACACATGGTTATAATGTATTTGGATGATATCCACTCCTCCCTTTTGCTCCTTCATGTCCTCTTGGGTCCCTCACCCAACACATTACCCTTACAACTCATGTCTTCTTCTTTTTGCCCCTGAATAAGCTGAGTCCAGCTAGTGCTACCTATATATACGTCAGTATCGTGCCTCTCACTGGATCATGAACAACTTACCAGAGCCACATCCTTGGAGAAAATGACCTTCTCAAGCCTGGAGTGATGGCTTGGGTACAGAGCACTTAATTCTCTGTCAGAGGGCCTAAGTTCAGTTCCCAGCACCCATATTGGCAGCTCATAACTGCCTGTAATTCCAGCTCCATGAGATCAAAGCCCTCTTTTGGTATACACCCGCATGCATGTGTGTGTAGACATACACACACTAAATAAAATTTTATTTTCTAAAGATTTATTTTTAATTACATGTATATGTGTTTGTGCATGTGTAAGTACAGGTTCCTTTAGGGTTCAGAACAGGGCATTGGGTTGCGTGGAGCTGGAGTTACAAGAAGTTGTGGGCTGGCTGGTGTAGATGCTGGGAAACAAGCTCGGTCCTCTACAACAGCAGAATATGCTCTTAGAGCTGAACTATCTCTCCAGCCTGCAAAATAAGTGTAAGTTTTATGTGTATGTGTATGGGAGTTTTTTCTGCAATTATATTTGTGCAAGGACATGTATGCCTGGAGTCCATGGAGGCTAAAAGGGTGTCAGATCCCTAGAGGATAGATTACAGACAGTTGTGAGCCACTTTGTGAGTGTTGGGAATCAAACCTGAGCCCTCTGGAAAAGTAGTGCTCTTAATGGCTGAGGCACCTCTCCAGCCCCATCCTAAGATCAACTTTTGAAAAAGAAAAAAGAAGGAAAGAAAACCAAAGGAGAGATAACCCTGTTTAGGATCCCATGTGCGGGATTGGAGCGGTCTTGTGAAAGAACAGGTGAGGTTAATCCACTGGAAGACCAATCACCTGGTGCAGGAGCTTGATTTTTGCCAGCTAAAAAGATCCTGTGGACAGACTCTGGGAGGAGATATATAAAGGAGCCCAGAATTGGAAGCGGGGCTTTTTGGAGACTTGGGATAGTTTTGGCTGTTCATCGCTCCACTTCGAGAGGCTCCTAGAGTGAAGCACTCGAGGGAAGGCTTCGGGGTTCTGGTTACTCTAGGTTCCAGCCTAAGAAATCTTGCTGATTACACCAGGAGAATTGTTCCTCAGAACTGATATCCTTACGGTTTTGTTATTGTGTTCCATAATCCTCTTTTCCTAGTGTTTTGGTTAGTTGGGTTATAAGTGACGTATGCTCGGTTAATAAGTTGTTAATAAAATATTTTGGTTAAGAAAATTGGGCCTACAGAAAAGCATTTGAGTCTCTTTCCCCAGTAGCAATCAACTGTCAGTAGCTCCTCAGCTGGGAGTGGGTCCTTGTGGACCCCTCCTATTTCATGCTGGAATGTTAACCTGCTTGGTCCTATGAAGGCCTTGTGCAGATAACCACACCCACACAGTTTGAGTGCATAGACCTTGTCATATCCAGAAGACACTATTTATTTGTAGCAGTACTCCCAACCCCTGGCTCTTAGAATACCTCCTGCCCTCTTTTCTGTAATGATGCTTGAGCCTTAGGGGAGGGGTACAGATGGCCTTTTTAGGACTGAGTACTCAGCTGGGAATATCCATATTAACTACTGTCCACTCCAAAAAGAAGCTTCTCTTGTGAATGTTAAGCATAAAACTAAATTTCATACTGTGTCTAGTTATCAAATTAATAGTAAGTTCTCCTCTAGTGCTTATGACTTCTGCATCCAAGAATATTTGTCTGAGTTTATAGTTCTATAGTTTATGGCTCATGAATTCCCTCATGTAGAATGTGCCTTAAATCCAACCAGGAAGTGTTTGGTTATCTTCACAACATTCATGTTACATTTCCAGGCCAATCATTACGTCAGGTGACAGGTCTAACTGGGAAGACCACTGATGACTTTTCTTCCTTAGTAGCATGCATAGCACTTTCTGGCCCTAGGAAAGCTGTCTATCAGGGATGAAGTTTTCAGGTCAATACCAGCTTGATTTCTTTATGTCCTATGACCAGGGTATGAGCTGTCGTCAGCAACAGGGTCTTATCATCAAATTGTGGACAAACAAGGGCTGTGACAATACCCTATATTGTTTAGGGTGTTTCTGGCTCCTGCATTAACCAACAACTTAAAGGGAGGTATCCCACACCTGACACTGGGATTTTTACTTAATAACCTGAAGTTTCTGGGAAGAGCATTATCTCCACCCACTCCGCACCCACACACACATAGTTGTCTTAATTAGGGTTTTTTTTTTCTTGTTGTTGTTTGATTTTTTTGTTTGGTTGGTTTTGTTTTTTTGTGGGTTTGTGTGTGTGTGTGTGTGTGCGCGCGCGCGCGCTCTGAAATAAAAACACCATGACCAAAAAGCAAGTTGGGGAGGGAAGGGTTTATTTGGCTTATACTTCCATATCACTGTTCATCATCGAAGTCAGGACAGGAACTCAAGCAAGGTAGGAGCCTGGAGGTGTAGGAGCTAATGCAGAAAACATGAGGGTGCTGCTTGCTGGCTTGCTTCTCACAGCTTGCTCACATAGCACCCAGGACCACCAGCCCAGGGATAGTACCACTCACAGTGGGATGGGCCCTCCCCACTCAATTACTAATTAGGAAAATGCCCTATAGTCTTGACTACAGCCCAGTCTTATGGAGACAGTTTCTTAATTGGGGTTCCGTTCTCTCAGATGACTTTAGCTTGTGTCAAGTTGACATAAAACTATTCATCACACATACCATGTGGGGCACAAACTGTTTATATATGTGTATGTGTATACATATATATGTATATATGTGTACATGTATGTTATTTTATATTTTTGGTTTTCGAGTCAGGGTTTTCTGTGTAGCTTTGACTGTCCTGCTTTGTAGAGCAGACTGGCTTCAAACTCACAAATATCCATTTGTCTCTGCTTCCCCACCATCCCTGGCTTGTTTATTATACTTTGAGTAAGTTTATAAAATAGCTTCTTATTTATCCTTGTTCTGTTGTATGAATATTTTATAGACAAGATATGGTGTTTTTCACAGTAGCTAATACATTTTGTCTGAGATATTTTTGAGACTTTTGATGACCAGATACATAGTGCCTATTTACTACTTGGGGAAAAGAAAGTAAAATAGACATTTTTTGTGTACAGTCCTTGAGTTGACTACATTTATAGCTGTGTGTACTGATCATCTTAACCAAGGCATTGAACTTTTAAGTGTCATAGTCCATGACTGTGGTTCTGGTACTGGCAAGCTAAAGTAAGAGGATCACAAGTTCTGAGCTTGTCTAGGCTACCTAATGAGACCCTGTTTTAAAAAAGAAAACAAGATTTGTCCCATTAACAAACTCTTTGTACAATTATTTATAGTCTTAGTCTGTAACTCTTAACTCATGACAAAGCCAGTTAACCTGTTTACCCATCAAAGCACATTTGTGCTGTTTTCAGAGTTTAGTGAGTATGCTAAGTTAGAATAATATACATATCATGTTGGCAAAATGTATAATAGGGGCTGGAGAGATGGTTCAGCAGTTAAGAATGCTTGTTATTCTTGCGAAAGACCTGGATTTGGTCTCCAGAACCCACATGATGGCTCACAACCATCTGTAACACCAATTTACATGTCCTCCTGACCTTTGAGGGCACCAGTCACACATGTGGTACCCATACATACATTCAGACAAAACACACACAAGTACATAAGTCTAATATATGTTGTTTTTATAAATTATAAATAGATTTGTCTTGACTCTTTCAGGAGAGGCACCACATTTCCATTATTTCAGTAGTAAACTTTCTTTCTTTCTTTCTTTCTTTCTTTCTTTTTTTTTTGGTGTTTTGAGACAGGGTTTTGTTGTTGTTAAATTATGCCTAGTAGCTGGGCATGGTGGTGCACGCCTTTAATCCCAGCACTCAGGAGGCAGAGACAGGCGGATCTCTGTGAGTTCAAGGCCAGCCTGGTCTACAAAAGCAAGTCCAAGACAGCCAAGGCTATAGAGAAACCCTGTCTCAAAAAAACAAAACAAAACAAAACAAAATGCCTAGTAATGTTTATTATCAGACCTATAATTGGTATTAAGGCAGTATAACCCACTAGTAATCAATCAAGACACAGACACCTGTTATATTTTAAAATAGCCTTAGTTAACCTGGGGCAGGGCAGATATTAAGACCCTAAACTACTTCCTATAGTGGGGCAGGTATGGGGTACCTGCCTCAATCTCATGCCATCTGCTTCTGATAATTTCTACCAAGCTACCTCCCATCCATAATCCCATATACTTGCTAATGTTCTTCATCTGGGCCAAATCCTCCATCCACGCCGGCCATGTGCTTCTCTTCCATCTAACCCTTCTTCTCCCTTCTCCTCAGGTCTCTCTTCTTCCCAAGATTCTTTCTCTCTCCCCAAGCCTAGGAACCTTAGCCACGCCTATCTCATTTGCCCTGTCCAGGTGTGATTGCTTTTTATTAATTAGCATCAAAATACATCAGACCAACCCCCAACAGGTTTTCTCTATGTAGCCTTGGTTGTCCTGGACTTGCTTTATAGACCAGGCTGGTCTCGAACTCACAGCAATCCTTCTGCCTCTGCCTCCCAAATTCTGGGATTAAAGGCGTGCCCCACCACGCCTGGCTTCTTTTAGGTTTTTTTGGGGGGTTTCTTGGGGTTTTTTGGTTCTGTAATAAACTTTCACTGCAATATAATTGTTCTGTTTTATTATTAGTCTCTCAGTGTGCTTAACTAATAAATTTAGCTTTATCGTTGTTATGTATGTGTAGGAAGCATTGTAATTTTTGTTTTAGGCATTCACTGGAAGTTTTGGAATGTATGCTCCATGCCCTTCACTCATGGAGGATACATTCCAAGATTTCTAGTAAATGAAGTTTTCTTTTCTCTAGAACTAGGAATTTAATGGGTACAGAGTTTGAATTTTTCAGAATACTGGTGATAGCTGCACAATATTTTGAATGTATTTTATACTACCAAACTCTTAACTACGGTTAGGATGGTAGGTAAGGTAGGTTTGCAGCTCAGGTAGGTAAGGTAGGAAAGCAGAACTGGAATTGTGACTCACATGAGGATACGTGTGATATGTTTAGGTTTATAATAGACTGACAACTGTTTTCCAAAATGATCATTACTATTTTGCAACACTGACACTATATGAGTGTGAAGTGTGTGTGTGTGTGTGTGTGTGTGTGTGTGTGTGTGTGTGTGTTTGGATTTCCAACACAGGGTTTCTCTGTGCAGCCCTGGCTATCCTGGAACTCTTTGTAGACCAGGCTGGCCTTGAATCGGAGATCCACCTGCCTCTGCCTCCCGAGTCCTGGGGTTAAAGGCGTGTGCCACCACGCCCAGCTGGATAATATTTAAATAAGTTAGTTACTAACATATAATTTAGATTCATTTCTAGAAGAGCATTGTAGTTTTTAATTCCAAATTTCTCTTTAATCTTTGCTTTGTACTTATAAAGGACAAGCTTAGAATTATTTTGGTTTTCTGACTACTGTAGTTGAAATTGAAATGTTTTTGCAAACATTTTCTGAAAAATTCATAACATCTGTTTTACATTTGCTAAAGTTTGGACTTCCCTTTAGGAAAAGTAGATGAATTATAATCAGTCTTAGAGTAGCAAGAGCCAACACACACACTCTTTCTGTATATAATTGAAAACTATACGTGTTATAATAATAGTAACCTTTATGAGTATAACAGAACTGTACTTTTAAAGTTCTTTTTATATTCCTCTCATCAGGGGTGTGTGTGTGTGTGTGTGTGTGTGTGTGTGTGTGTGTGTGTGTGTGTGTGTGTGTACGTACACTGGTCATTTTAAGTTTTTGTGAGTCTTTTTTTTTTTTTTTTTTGACTCATCACATGCTGAAGGTCTTTGGTTTTGCTTACTTGGTTAGTGGAAAGTAGAAAAATCCTGTCTCTTTGCTTACAAGCCATATTAAGAAACTATTGTTCTTTGTAGTTGTATATTCTTCAGAGAATAATTTGTTTACTCAGAAATCTTAAAATATTACAGTAGACAGCAGACAAGTTTAAAACCCAGTATCCAGAGTTCCCTATGAAATACATGCTGTGTAGCTGTGTATTATTTCAATTGTTCTGTGACTTTTCTGTGTGTTCCCTTTGTGTTTTGTTCTTTCTTGCCTCCATTTGGATTATGTAATTTGTTTTTCTTTTCTTTTGTGGTTCTGGGATTGAACCTGGAATCTTGTGTGGTCAGCACATACCATCCCACTGAGCTGCAAACCTACCTTACCTACCATCCTAACCGTAGTTAAGAGTTTGGTAGTGTAAAATACATTCAAAATATTGTGTAGCTATCACCAGTATTCTGAAAAACTGAAACTCTGTACCCATTAAATGTTACCTTTCTTAGCCAGGCCTGATGCTTGTGAACGCCAGCATTCAGGAAATCTAGGCTGAAGGATAACAAGTTCAAGGTCAACCCGGGTTATACAAAAAGATTCTCATTCAAGACAACAGTAAAAATCAAGCAATCATGGCTGGAGAGATGGCTCAGCAGTCAAGAGTGCATACTTGCCGAGGACTCACGTTCAGCCTGTCACTCACACGGATCAGCTCACAACTGTCTGTAGCTCAGCTCTAGGAGCTCCCGCACACTCTTCTGTTTTTGAGAGGCACCTGTGTTTACACATGCACATACCTACACAGGGACACACACATAATTAAAGACAGAATACTGTAAAAACACACACACACACACAGAGCTGAACACATAAAACCCATATAACCTCCCTTCTACATTTCCACGACATGCTGGCAACCACCATCCTACTTTCTGTTTGTTTGACTTTTTAAAAGTTGCAAGTACCTCATAGAAGTAGAATTATAAAGTAGTTGTCTTTTGGGGGTTAGCTTTAGTTAGCACAGTCTTTTTTAAAATTTAAACTGATTTTGACTGATCTATAGGACACATAAAAATTACCTAAGTATGCTTTTTTAACATATATGCATTGTGTAATGTTTGAGTCAACTTAAATGTGTCTTTCTCATTTATATTTCTTTATGGTAAAAAAAACATTAAAAATTCTTACAGCTTTCTGAAATGAATGGTACATAGGCATCCTTGGTATAAATTAAGGTATATCCACAGAGTATGTGTCAGAAATTCCTTGTTTTAAGATAGAATTCTGTTGTAAGTAAATATCACATTTTGCTCATACATTCATCTGCCAGTGGACAAATAGGTCCTTTCCACATTGTGGTTTGTTTGTTTGTTTGTTTGTTTGTTTGTTTGTTTTTGAGACAAGGTTTCTCTGTGTAGCCTTAGCTGTCCTGGACTCACTTTGTAGACCAGACTGGCCTTGAACTCACAGTGATCACCTGCCTCTGCCTCCCTGAGTGCTGGGATTACAGGTGTGTGCCACTGTGCCCAGCTCCACATTGTAATTATTAGATGAACATTATGAACATGAGTATACAAGTATTTCTTTAAGACTGTTTTCTTATTGTATAGGCATATACACAGAAATGAAATTGCTGGTGCACCTGGTAATTCTATTTTTATTTATTTATTTTTTTGAGACAGGGTTTCTCTGTGTACCCCAGGCTGTCTTGGACTCACTGGCTCCGAACACACAGAGATCCACCTGCCTCTGCCTCCCAAGTGTTAGGATTAAAGGTGGGTGCTACCATGCCCGGCTTCTACTTTTTAATTTTTCTTTCTTTCTTTCTTTTTATTTTTTAAAGAAATGCCATTCTTTTTTTCCATACTAGTTATCTGCTATTAGATATTATGTCTGTGCGTGTGTTTAATGCAGTTGGCTATTGCTGTTGAGTTCCTCTATTTTCTGCTATCTCGCTGCTATATTATGAATATCCTTTTCCTGATTGTCTGGCTACTGAAAAAGACAAATGAAAAAATGGAGCATAGAAGGTCATTAGCCCTTTATATTCTATGGAAATCCTTTCAGCTGAGATAAGTAGAAAGAAGTCTGAAGACTTCCTGTCTTACTTGCACCTCTGTGATCAAAGAATCTCAGCCGTCAGAACTCACAGATGGCATATACTGGGCGTACAGAGACCTTTTTTCTCTATCCAGACTCCCACAGATAGCTACTGCTGTGCCAAGAGCTAAACTTGACTGACTGGCAATGGCAAGGGGTATGTGTGTGTGTACACGTACATATACATAACACTTTGTCAAATATATATAATTATTATATAGTTTATGTAAATAATATAATATATTGCCATTGCAATATAGTCTGGAATCTCTATTAATCATGGATTTGTTTCTTTTCCCTCCTTATGTTATGTTGGTTTTCATATAAACATAGTGGCATGCATTGACGTTTTCACTAGATAATATAATTTCTTCTTTTCTTTTCTCTTTTTATACAAGTCTAGCCTGGCTGGCCTGGCACTCGTTTTTTAGGCTAGACATAACTTGAATTTACAGAGATCTGCCTGCCTTTGCCTCAAGAATGCTGGGATTAAAGGTGTGTGTCACCACACCTGGATATTTTAACCATGTGTAATTTAAATAACATAAGAGAAGACTGTCTTATTTTCCTAGGTCTCTACTTTTTACCGTCTCTGATGGAACCATTTTGGAATATATGCCATATATTCAGTATCTTGGTTGTGTTATTCCCACATATCCTTTACGTTTGGTGGGTTTTTGTTTGGTTAGTTTTGGTGGTTTTTGCAGTGGTAGGAAATGATCCCAAGGCCTCGTCTACTAGGTAAAAATGCTGAGCAATACCCAGAGCTTTACGTTTTACATTATGCATGCTGCCGTCTGCAGTTATGCTAAAATGGCTCTAGCATGCCGTCTGTACTTCAGTTTTTGTGCTTGATCTCATATTTTATTTCATCCTTTTCTCTGAGATGCATGATTCAATCTAAGGTCATATATTTACTTGGCATTTCTCTTCCTTTTATCTGGAACAGTTCAGAACTTTCTTTGTCATTTCTGACTTTGCCATCTTTAGAAAATGCATTTTTTCATCTTTTTACTTTCTCATTTAATTCGTTTTGCTCATACCTGTTCTCTCCCTACCACTCCTCCTAGCTCTACCCTCCTCCATACTCAGTCAGCTTTGTGTCCTGTATTTTAATCCACCAAGCCCACTTTATGCTGCTCATATACTTTTGGGTGTGTGCATTCCCTAGAGCATGGTCAGCACACCACAGCCTTAAAGGATGCTACTTATTCTTCTCCCATCAGCTGTCAGTAGCCAGTAGCTCCTCAGCTTGGGGTAAGACATGCCAACTTTCTCTCTGCATGCTGGGATTTTGTCTGTCTTGAACTTGTACAGGTCTTGTGCATGCTGTCACAACAGTTTCAAACCCATATATGCAACTGCCCTGTTGTATTCAGAAAACAGTTTTTTATTTTTAGGTTCAGTGAGTAGCAAGCTTTATTATTAACCTACCATTGATAGACCCCCTCCCCCAACAAGCAAGTTGAAAAACATTAACCAAAAAAAAAAAAAAAAAAAAAAAAGGGAGTCAACACTAGGGAGTGAGGAATCCTGTGACATACCATCTCTGCTTTGGTAGCCAGAAGAGAGTGTGAGCCTCTCCAACGCACCCAAAGCTTCAGGGAGCCTGGGATTTTCATCTTGAGAGGACTCTTCATGGTTCTGCCTGATTGTCCATCTTGGTTGGAGGTATGCGAGGCTTAGTCTAGGATGGCCATTCCTATCAGAATTCTTCAAAGAAAGAAGCCTCAGCTTTGCTCTGTTGGCCTTGGACAACTGCTTAAATTTCATTTTGTTCCTTCAAAAAAGGAACCAAGTCTCAATTTCTCTTTCTGTCAGTTTGAATCTGTCAGCCAGGATCTTGAGAGTCTCCACATTAGGCTTAGGGTCCGTCTCACAGTGGTTTTTTTAGCACCTGGTGCTACTTAGCCCAGGGTGCTGACCCCAGCAGCACAGCTCGGAGGTATATCCATCGGAGTTACTTCCATCTTGGCTGCAGCTCACTTAAGTTCAGTTCTGTCAGTTTTTCCAGAAAACAGTTTTATTGTTGTCATCCACTGCCTCTGACTCTTACAATGTTTCCATTCTTGTCTCCCACAATGATCTATGAGCCTTAGCAGAGAGGGCATTTTTTAGTGTGTGTGTGTGTGTGTGTGTGTGTGTGTGTGTGTGTGTGTGTGTGTGTGTGTGTCCTACTTAGGACTGAGCATCCGATAGTCTCTACACCTTTATCGGCTGTGGGTCTCTGTATTAATCACCATCTGCTGCAATAAGAAGCTTCTCTGATGAGGATTGAAAAATGTGTCAATCTCAGTTTAGTACTATGTCCATTTAGCAGAGTGACAGTCGTAAGTTCTCTTAGGGGCTATAACCTATTTAATTCAGATTCTCACCACCAATAATGGTACCAGATATGAATTTCTAATATCTTGTTTTTATTTCCAACATAAATAATTATATTGAATGTATGTTCAATATATGTATATATTGTATAAGTATATTATATAATGTATATTATATATTTATATATGAATATAGATATTCTCAATATTTTGTTTTTCAATAGAGGTTTTCTTATTTTTAAAATTTTATTCTTTATTATAATTTATTCAGATTACATCCCAATTGTTATCCCCTCAGTTGTATCTTCCCATTCCCCTCCCTCCGTCTTTCACCCTATTCTCTTTCACTAGCCCTCTGACAGAAGGGGACCTCCTCCTCCACCATATGACCATAGCCTATCACGTCTCATTCAGATAGTCTGCTTTCTCTTCCACTATGTGTGCACCAGGCCTCCCTACCAAGGACAAGTGATCAAATTGGGGCGCCAGAGACTGTCAGAGGCAGTCTCTGCTCTCCCCACAACTGACGAGAATGAGCTGTCCATTGGCTAGATCTGAACAGGGGGTCTAGGTTTACTGCATGCATTGTCCTTGGTTGGTACAGTAGTTTTTGCAGGCCTCCTTGCGTCTAGATCTGCCAGGCTTGACGGTCTTGTTGTGGGACTCCTGGGCCTTCTGGATCCTTCTATCTCCCCATTCTTTCATACCACTCTCACCTGGAGTCCAGCAGTGAGTCCCAGCTTCAGTCCTGATCCCCCCCTGAGTGGGGACTCTCAGAGGAACATCTATGTTGCCTATCCAATTATAAGTGAATATATACCATGTGTGTCTTTCTGGGTCTGGGTTACTTCACTTACGACGATCATTTCTAGTTCTATCTATTTGCCTGCAAATTTCAAGATCCACTTGTTTTTAATAACTGTGTAGTAGTCCATTGTGTAAGTGTACCACAGTTTCTTTATCCATTCTTTGACTGAGGGACATCTAGGTTGTTTCCAGATTCTGGCTATTACAAATAATGCTGCTATGAACATGTCCTTGTTGTGTAGTGGAGCATCTTTTGGGTATATGTCCCAGAGTGGTATGGTTGGGCCTTGTGGTAGCACTATTTCCAATTTTCTGAGAAAGCACAAGATTGATTTCCAAAGTGGTTGTACAAGTTTGCACTCCCGCCAGCAATGGAAGAGTGTTCCCCTTTCTCCACATCCTTCCCAGCATGTGCTTAGCCATTCTGACAGGTGTAAGAGGGGATCTCAGAGGGGTTTTGATTTGCATTTCCCTGGTGACTAAAGAGTTGAGCATTTAAGTGTTTGTCCGCCATTCGATATTCCTCTGTTGAGCTCTAAACCCCATTTTTCAATTATTTGGTTTGGTGGTTTTTAATTTCTTGAGTTATTTCTATATTTTGGATATTTATTTGGATATATATTTTGTCGGATGTAGGGTTGGTGAAGATCTTCTCCAAGTCTGTAGGCTGTTTTGCTCTGTTGACAATGTCCTTTGCCTTACAGAAGCTTTTCAGTTTCATGAGGTCCTATTTATTAATTGTGATCTTAGAGCCTGAGCTATTGGTGTTCTCTGTTCAGAAAGTTGTCTCCTGTGCCAATGAGTTCATAGCTCTTCCCCACTTTTTTTCCTTTCCTTTCCTTTTCTCTTTTTTCTTTTTCTTTCTTTCTTTCTTTCTTTCCCCCCTGCCCCCCAAGGCAGGGTTTCTCCATGTTAGCCTTTGCTGTCCTGGACTCTTAGACCAGGCTAACCTCAAACTCACAGCGATCTGCCTGCCTCTGCCTCCCAACTGCTGGGATTAAAAGTGTGTGCCACCAAGCCCGGCTTCTTCCCCACTTTTTCTTCTAACAGATTTAGTGTGTTTGGTTTATTGTTGAAGTCTTTAATCTACTTGGACTTGAGTTTTGTGCAGGTTGATAAATAGACCTACTTGTATTTTTCTACTTGTAGACATTTTCTTATTTTTTTCTTCTTTTGATCAATTAATGTTAAGCATTCTTAAGAAAATACTGTATGGGTGATATTTTTTTCTTCTCAGCATATCTACCTCTCAAGTGTTATATTCTTAAAATAACTTATTACTTTATATTAATTAAACATAATGGCTTTCACTATAACATTTTATCTGTGCTTAATGTATTTCAATCATTTTTATCCACTGTTATACTCTCTTGTTCCTTTCCTCCTCCCAACTCACTGAACCTTCTAGTTTCACGTCTTTTTGTGGATGTATATAACAGCACGATGCTTGAGAATGGTGACTCTTTTGTTCTTGCATGCTCCCGTCATTTTCTGGTAGACCTTGGTTTTGTGCTTAAATAACAAATCTTTATTATTTTGTAAATATACATGTTCTGATCTGTATATTGCAGGGATTGATTCAATCATTCCCAATTTTTATAAACATTTTTGAAATTTTTATTTGTTCTTGAGTTTTGTGTGTTTGTGTATGTACATGCATGCCATGTGTGCAGGTGCCCTCAGAGGCATCAGCCTACAATGACTTCTAGGTAGTTGTGAACTACCAGATGTTGGGAACTGAACTTGGGTCCTCTGAAAGAAACAAAAGCAAATGTTCTTAACCACTGAGCGATCTCTCCAGCCATGTTAAATAACTTAATGTTTTATTTATGTTGGTGATCAGAGTGTGTGAAAGTTGACCACTAGAAATCCTTTTAAACTAGCTCCAGCAGCCATATGATACTACTTTGTCATATTTCCAAGCACTTTTTAAAATAATTTAATATTAAAAAGTTTTCAAGAAGTGCCGTATATAAAACCTCTTCTGCCCCACTTATGAATTGAGTCATTTCTCTGATGACTTTTAGAGGGGACGAATATTAGAGATCAAAGTCTGGCATAAGATGTCTTCATTGCTACTGGGGTGTTTTGTTTCTTGGCCTTTTCAGGAAACAGCTAGGAAATTTGTGCTTATACTCAGACACACACACACACATACACACACACACACTCACTCACTCATATGATCATATATATATATATATATATATATATATATATGAATAAATAAGGATATTAATCACTGTGTACTGTCTAAGGATACAATAATGAACAAGTTAAGTTTTGGTTTCAATAAGCCTGGTGCCCACATTCTAGCTGTGTTAGACAAGAGACAGGAAGAAACACCTCACCTTAGCATTAGCAGATTACTGATTTACCAGTAGGAAGTCTTAAGAGGGAAAATAAACTTATACAGGGCTCAACATATCAAAGGGTATCAAGAGCATTTTAAGTGTTAGAGTGACACATGTGAATAGGAAAAAAAAGAATAAATGTAAAGTGAGCCTATCATTTCATACTATTTATTAATTATACATCTTACTCTCACAGAGCAGAAGAAAAAAGAGATTTGCTCATGTTTTTCCAAAGTCTGCATTTTTTCGTGGAGTGGTATGAATATCGTGAGAACACATTTAAGCATTTCAAGGTAAAATTTGAAGTGTTTGATTCTAAATATATATACAGAAAATGAGCTGATGTTGATTGTGGTGTGAGAGTCATCAATTTTTTTCTTTCTTTTCATTTTTCGTTTTGTTTTGGGATTTGTTTGTTTTGTTTTTTTGACAGAGTCTCACTATGTAGCCCTGGATATTCTGGAACTGTGCAGACCAAGCTGCCTCACACTCACAGAGATCTGTCTGATAATGTCCCTGGAATGCTGGGATTAAAGGCATGCACCAAATACTTGCTTTAAGTTTCAAGGAATAGAGAATATTGTCACAGGTTTCATAAGGTAGCAGTAATTTGTAATAAATGGGTGAGAAGCTTCTGTCTAAATCAATGGATAATTGATATTATGGAATTTTATTATTTTATTATTTATTATTATTATAATCTAATTTATTTCAAAATTTTATTTTTGAAAATTCAGCCTTTCAGGAGTGCATACAATACAAGAATAAATGCAAGTAATAATTATATAATGTAGACAGGAGTGGTGGCACATGCCTGTAATCTCAGCCTTAGGGAGGCTGAGGCAGGCAGATCTCTGTGAGTAGTGCTGGGTGTGAGAGTGCATTCCTTTGATCCCAGCACTCAGAATGCAGAAGCAGGTGGTTCTGCATGAGTTTCAGGCCAACTTGATCTACATAATGAGTTCCAGGCCAGCCCAGGCTATGTAGAAAGTAGACTGTGTCTCAAAAAAACTTACTATATATTGTTACAAAAATAATATAATTATAACTTGTATGCCAGACTATTTTGAACTTCAGGATTATTGTACTTCTTGAGTATAAATATTGAAGCCTGATTTTTATGAAGTAATGGTTTTAAGTCTAATGGAAATACTTTAAAAGAAAGCCAAAGTTGTTTGGCTGTGTTATAATCCCTCAGGTCCTACTTATTCCCATAGCATGAAGTTAACAGCTGTTAGCCACACAAAAACCTCTGAACAAATCAACATAAATAATATTTCAAGGTTCTAGTCCTTCAGAAGCCTAACTTATGGCTATTACTTTAAAGACTGGTACTAATTCTCCCATATTGGAGATTCAGTTCTTTTTAATTATTATTAAATTCATTCTACTTGATCGTGTTAATAAAATCTATCATACATAAGGCTTTCTCCAGAGTTTCTCCAGAGTGAAACATGGGCAGTTCCCATACTGCAGTCCTCAAGTCATTCTCATGATTTTGTTATATTTTCTTGTGTGTATTGATTTCTGCAATGTTGAAGACCCATCTTTAACAGGTCAGGGTAAACTGAGGTGTGCCATAGAGTCTGGTGACTGATCACTCAGCAGACTTTTCTCTGCGGGAATAAAACTTGGTTCACTAAGGCTGGTACTCCTTGTGGCCATTGAAATAGAAAAAGAAAAGGGGAAAGAATCATACATACACACACACACACACACTTAATGGATGAAGCTAGCTTCAACAAGCTCCAACAACATCACACACATACACATATTTGATGGATAGCGGGAAACTCCAATTATATATGTATATATGTACACATATATACATATGCATACATAACACACATATACACATTGGGTAAAAACTCCAACCAACTTTATACACACACACACACACACACACACACACACACACACACACATACATATTGGGTTGATGACGCAAACTCAAAAGAACTAGCTTCAAGAACTTTATTTTTCTCTCACAGCTTCTATATCCCAGTAAATCTTTCAAGGAGTATAAAATTACAATATGATTACATTCTATTTTTCTTTTAGTGAATGATCATGAAAAAAACAGTACGTTCCCTAATACCTTTACATGAAAAACGTTTTACACATTACAGGTGAAGAAAACAAATTATTCCCAAGAACTCATATATATTTGTAACTAAGCAAGCTGTTATAGACTAATAAAGTGTAAGAAAGCAAGATAATTTTCTCAGCCAGTTTGTCTTTACTGGCAGACTGCAATTTGCAGTTACAAAGGATCAATTATCTTAAAAAGTAATCTTATAAAAATCTTTTCAAAATCTGAAATCTAAACTTTTTTTTTCAGAAATCTAAACTTTTATAAAAACAATCAGCCATTTCTATTTTAAATCCTCAAGATGCACATCTACTCATTAACAGCTTTTTACTAACTCATATCAGGAAGCTGAGGGCAAAAATAAGTACAAGAAATTAATTATCACCAGCCCATCTTTAGCGAGGGAGTCACTTCAGACAATGCTAATTGGGGTACCATTGTTCTTGTTCAAAATCCCTACCTCAACTATTTTCTGAACTCCAAATTGCTCCCTAAGATTTTCTATATCAGAGCCACCAACAAAAACATCTTAACCTAACCTTGCTAACATCTGCTTCTTCAAATTCTTACTAAGGGTGGTGGTCATTGTTAACAATCTGCATATCTAAGTTCTTCCTGAGGTCATTAATCTGCTCTAGCAACAATGCTTGAAGAAGATCAAGCACTGTTATTGTAAGTGCCACTGATACTGTCAAGTAAGGGACTGGAAGCCCCCTTAGGGTTTTTATACAATTCATAAATTAAGAGGGACGTGAAGACTAAAAGGACAACGTGCAGAGTGAGTGATGCTCCATAACAGCATGAAGTCTTCCCTCGCTGAGGCACACCTATTATGGTTGTGCTAACTAATAGATCAAATTCCATGAGTTCTAAAATGTTTTTGCTGTTCCTCTGCACATCCCTCTACAGTGGGCTCTCTAATTTTTTTATATCATTTATAAGTATGTATGTATGTGTATATGTGTGTGTGTGTGTGTGTGTGTGTGTGTGTGTGTGTATCTATATATGGCGGTTTTGTTTGACTTACTGTATTTTTATAAAGTCTTGAAGTTAGTAGGTATCAATCTTCTCTTTTGGTTCTTTTTTTAAAGATTTGTTTGTTTGTTCATATGGAGTCTTTGGATAGTCCATATAAATTTAGAGTAGATTTTTTTTAAATGCTTCTGAAAAACATCATTGATGCTTTCATGGGGGTTTCACTGAATCTGGAGATTGTTTTGTTGTCTTAACAATATAAAGTTTTCAGGCCATGAACACAGGTTCTGTTCTTTTATGTATATTATGAAGACTTATACAAGAAAGCATTCAATTGGGAGCTTGCTTGTATATCAGAGTGTTAGTCCATTATGTTCATGGCAGGGCGTGTGGCAGGCAGGCAGGCAGGCATGGTGCTGGAGAAGGAGTTATAAGCTCACACCTGTGGCAGGCCCTGAGCGAGACCCTTTGCCTGGCACGGGCTTTTGAAACCTCAAAAGTCACTATCCCCAGTGACGCACCTCTTCCAACAAGACCACACCTCCTAATCTATCATAAAACAGTTTCACTTACTGGTGATTAAGCATGAAATACACAACCGAGTGGGGGTTATTCTTATTCAAACCACCACATATGTCTTTGGGGGTTTTTGCTTGTTTGTTTGTTTGTGCATATTTCTTGCAGTATTTGTAAGGTGTAAATTTTAAAAGATTTTATTTTTATCTTATGTGTATAAGTGTATTGCTGCACTTGGTAAGTACAGCACATGTATGTATTGCTAGTGGAGGACAAAAGGAGGAGAGTATAGGATTCCCTGGTGCTAGAATGTTGGCTCCTTGGCAAAAGCAGTAGGCTCTCTTAAGCTCTGAACAATATCTCCAATCCTGCTGTGAATGATTTTTTTTTATTTTAAAACTATTTCTTTAGTTATAATTGTCAAGCATAAAACACCTATATAATAGAGTGGAGTCAAGAATAATTTTACTTTTATTGTTTTCCTTGATTCATTCTGGATCTTTCTTTACTTTTCAATATAAGGGAGTATAACAAAGATGTAAACTACCTATGTTCAAATTATCTTACCTAGGAATCTCAAGTTATTTAAGTAAATTCTATAATTAATTTTTACCAGTGTTCTTTTTCTCAATTATTTATCTAAACGATTGGCTTTAACTTTGACATTTTTATCTTAAAATTATCTTAAGTATTTTCTTATTAAATTCTATTAAACAGAGAATATAGAAGGCTGGGGATGTAGTTCAGTGGTCTTGTATAACATGCACAAGGCAAGGCGCTGTGTTCAGTCCCCAGAACAACGCCCCTCCCCCCCACACAACAAATACCAAACACACCATGTGTCTTTGTCTGTAGATGAGTACAGTTTTCTTGTGAAAGCCAGAAAATAATAGACATTCTCAGCCTTGTCACTTTATTTCCATTGATTTATTTAAGATTATGCTAATTTGCTTTTTTCCATATAAACAGAACCCTTCTGTTTGGATAGATTGTATTTTACAATGTTTATTGTATATTTATCTCAAATGTGCTATTAGGTACCATAAAAGTGGTAGTACCTGCCTTTAATCCCAGCACTCAAGAGGCAGAGGCAGAAGGATCTCTGTCAGTTCAAGACCAGACTGGTCTACAAAGGGAGTCCAGGACAGCCAGAGCTCTGCTACACAGAAAAAATCATGCATCAGAAAGCAAACTAACTAACAAAACAAAACAAAAAAGAGCAAACTAGTAAACATTATTAGAGCAATAGTTATGGCCTTACAGATCACAGATGCTTTAGTGAAAAGTTTCATCTGGTGTCAGCTTTAACAGGTGAGAGAGGGGTCAGTGTGGGTTGAGGCAAAACAACCAAATGCTTAAAATGAATGTTCTAGGAAAAGCATGTAAATTCTAATATGAATCTTATAATGGAAATAATATTGGTACTTTCATATGTAAAACATCAATATTTCTAAAACACTGATAATTCTATGTACAACCCCAAAGTAATATGTAGACTAATATTTGTGAGTGGGATGTGTATTTTCCTCTCAAGGTTAATTTTGGAATTTTTATCTGCATTGGTTCAGTTATCCCTATTAGATTAAAGATTAGATTTTCACTACCACATGTATCTGGAAATCATGGCTGTTGAGAATTGGTGCTCACAGCTGTATTGGGGATATTCAGTTTGTTTGGGTGAACTTGTACAGGTGAAGCTGTGTACAGAATAGACTATTTTCATTTCTTATATTTGAACAAATTTTTTATGAAATCATTCCTATACTGTGAAAAAGTTTACATTTTTTTCATAATTGAGAATCTTTAGAGTGAATGAGCCTTATTTTCTCACAAATGAGTAGGGCTTTTTTTTTCTTTCTCTTTTTTTATTGCTGTTGTTGCTGAAGTAATTGACTAAAGACTATCCATGTGACCACAAAGCAGAAAACAGAACTTTTCTAAACTGATTCTATAACAAAGAGTAAAATGTTACTTTACCTGGAAGATTTTGCCTACATGTGGCTACCCTTTTTCTTAGGCTAAGGGAGAAATACAGTAAAATAGCTGCCTTGACAGAAAGAGTTTCTGCTTTTTGGAGAGTGCCGATGAATCATAAAGTCATTGGGAGGTTACTGGGAACACTTTGCTTTTCACAGCTTTTTTGAACATCTGCTTTCAATGCTTTTGAGATACAGTGAATGTTAAGAAAGACAACCAGTTGAAAGTTTCTTGGAATTCTTGTACTCATTAGTCATGGGAATGTTGTATCTCATGCTATGTTTGTATAAAAGCATGCTATTTAGATGACAATCTGGTATAAACTACAAGGAGCTTTTAATGCTGTTTAGTTTCATATTGTGTTGTTTGGAACTAAGAGATTTGGGCTGGATTATTTTTGTAGTTACGGCTAAGAATTTTGGACATCTTTGTTTCAATATAAAATTCCATCATAGTGAGATAAAATGATAACATTAAACTAATGTTTATGTTTCTTTAGATATTAGGTATAAGTACTTTAGATTATAAACTGCATTGATGGTACTTAAAAGTATGACCCTATAGGTAATCTTTTTAAGCAGATAAAACTGTTTGGATGCTTTCCCAGAGCAATTGGATTGCCCTCCAAGCGAATCTCTTCAATACGGTCCCGAATGTAACGAGTGTCATTCGCCTTGCAGAAGGTATCATCCGTAATTGAAGATATGCTGTTAAACTGAAAAATAAAAGGAAAATATTCTGAAGTTTAAAACCAACATTTTGTATGTCATATAGTAAAAACACATAAGATATTTTGCCAATAATGTTATTTTTTAAATACTTTTTAAAAATATTAGTTTACAGAAATGACACCCTCTTTTAGAACCTGTACATACTTTTTTCCTGTACATACTTTTAAATGTGCAGAGTTGTTTTGGAATAGCAGTCTACTTATTACTCAGATTTGCATCCATTCAATCCTATTTGGAATATAAATAGACACATGATAGCTAGAAAAAGTATCCTATTCTGAAGTATTAACTCAAAATGGTACTGTATGCTTTTTTTGTGTGTATGTGTGGTTTTGGTTTTGGTTTTTGGGTTTTTTGTTTGTTTGTTTGTTTGTTTTGCTTTGTTTTGTTTTTCGAGACAGGGCTTCTCTGTGTAATCTTGGCTGTCCTGGACTCACTTTGTAGACCAGGCTGGCCTCAAACTCAAAAGATTCACCTGTGTCTGCCTCCTGAGCAAGCTCTGGCACTAAAGATATCCTCCCCCACACCCAGCACTGTGCTTAAATCTCCTTAAAAACTTGAAAAATAATAAGTTGAAATTCTTGTGTTGCTGAGATGTCAACTTTTGTTCATTTTCACTTTTTTTTCTCTCTCTGGCAATTTCCACTTCATGCTATCCTATAAACCCAGCTACAAAGTCTCGAGAAAGTACATGCTTGCTCACCTCTAGTTGGAAAAGAAGCACAAATCATAAATCTGAGTGCACTACTATTTGGAAAAAGAAACATAAATCAGTGGTCTTCAAATCTATGTTCAAAGTAACTAGGAGATG
Source organism: Acomys minous (assembly GCF_964271855.1). Lineage (NCBI taxonomy): Eukaryota > Metazoa > Chordata > Mammalia > Rodentia > Muridae > Acomys > Acomys minous. Next base: position 44,794,655 of record NC_140490.1, read on the forward strand.
GATACTCAGCACCTTGAGTCAGGTCCTGGCAGATTGCCCAGGGGGTTTGCCTCCATTATTCTGTCTCTTCCCCTTTCCCTGCCTCCACCACATTACAGAAGGTGTGAGGGGAATCCTGGGCCCTGGAAGCCAGCACAAATTTTAGCATAGAGAAGCTGAACTCCTAGAAAATTCTTGGATTATAGGAATATCTTTGTTTTTGACTTCCCCTTTGATAATTTTGAATTATGATAATGAGATAACTTATAGTACCCCTCTAGAAAACTGCAGTATGGGGGACAAGACAAACATGCTTTGGACTGTACCTGCAGTGGGAACAGTGTTGTCAAACTGAATCATGGACTTACAGGGTCTCCACAGACTCAGTGGTATCAGAATTGAATTTTAGAATACCCAGCTGCTGTTAGAGAATTGGTTAGTAGTTAGAAAACACCACACGTTGTGTGTCACAGGTTGTGTCAGGAAAAAAGACACTCACCGTTCATGACTTTGGCCTGTTAGAACATGCAACACAATTCGTACCACTGTGGCTATGGTTCCTATGTATGTCTCAGTTCTGATGGGTCATTTACTGTCCCTGTTGTTTTCTTCATTGTCATCCCCTCTTCTGGGGATGGCGAGACAAACAAAAACACCACATAGGCACCACTGCCTTTGTGATCCTGCTCTGTGGTTTTGCCTCCAACCTGTACCTCAGATCCAAGGGTTCCAGCTATATAGCCGTGGCAGTGACTACCTGATGCCCATCCCTTCATCACCCCAGTCAACTTTAGCCTGAGAAATACGGAGCTAAAGAATGCCATAGATAAAAATTTAAAAATGCAAATGCTCAGTGATAGAACATCTATCTGCCTGCTTTGTATGAGGTTCTGTATTCAGTCCCCAGCACCACTTAAAACCACAACTAGGAGGTGCCAGAAGATGTATTCTGGGCTGGAGAAATGGCTCAGTGGCTTAAGAGCACTAGATGCTCTTCCAAAGGGCCAGGATTTAATTCCCAACGCCCACAAGGCAACTCACACTCCAGTTTTAGAGATCCAACACACTCACATAGACATACATGTAGGCAAAGCACATGAAATAAATAAATCATTTTTAAAAAAAAGAATAGACTTTATACCCCCTAGACTGATCTACTTAGTATACTCTGGATTGGACCTGCGGTTCTTATGTAGGCATTAGGGAATCACACTGCTTTAGTGATGTAACCATAATTAGACATGTACATGAATGAGTTTCTTAATGAATAATAAAAAGTGGCCCCATATTAGCTAAAGCTGGTTACTGTGCAAAAAACAGTTGTACCTGAAGGTGAATTACACGTAGACTTTCTGGTAAATTTGGAGGCACAGATTCCAGATCATTATGGTCCAAATAGAGGAAAGAGAGTTTATTCAGTTTCTATAAAGAAAAATTTGAATGTTACTGAGATCTAAGCATTCCTTCACAGTCAGATAATACATACTTTAAAACTATTGATGTAAGCACATTTCAGTAATATCAATGTTAGGATAATCATTTGTTGTTTTGATTATTACTGGTTTTGTCTCATGAACGGTGTCTTTGGTTTTCAAGACATGATATTTAGCAGAACCCTGTTGCACACGCCACATTTCTTTGACCATTCATCTCATTCCTGAGTACTCAGCCTTTGAAATTTACCTAGGGAGCACCTGTATAAGATCAGGGGTTGAATTCTTCAAGTCTCTTGAGACTCCTGAGCTTCCCATAAAAGTTCTACCTATTTCTAGAAAAATGGCTACTCCTAAGAGATTATGCTTAGCAAGATGTTGCTTTCTCAAAGCAATTTGTCAAACATGCAATTTAATATGTAACAGGACGTGTGTTTTCCCATGAGGGACTTACATTGAAATATTCCTTATTAACAGTAATGTAGTACTGTGTATCATTGTATGCTGTTATTTCAGAATGTCATTTCTTTAGCCATTACTCCTAATCTTTGTATGCATCCTGTGCTACCATGCAGATTTTATTATTGGTATGTGTGAGGGTGTCTCACCATGAACCCATCTAAGACTTACAGTCCTTCAGCTTCCCAGATGCTAGGATTACAGGCATGTTGTACTATGCCCCAGTTGCTAGTTCTTTTTCTATGCTGTTATTTCAATCCTTTCTCTTTTTTCAATTTTTAAAAATTCTTTCTATGTGTTCATGTGTATAAGCCATACTGTACATGTTGTAAGCTAGAGGACAACCCGGATCTCTGATTCCATGTTTGACCTGGGGATCCAACTCAGATTGTCCAACTTGACAGCAAGCACCCATACCTGATGAGCCACCTCCCCACCTCTCTATCCTTTCTTAAACAGTTTACATTCCTACCATATGGACACTAACTACCTATCTTTCCAGGGCTGCTTTTATATGAATTATAGTAACTGGATTTTACTAGTAGTTATTGCAATTGCACTGCATTAAATAAAGTAGACAATTATATCATTTTTGTGCCAACTTGCCCAATATCTCTTTTGTAAAATTGCAAAATATTTAAGCTTTCCTTTCTTTGTCCTTTCTTCCTTCCTTCTTCTGAGATGAGTGTGGTCATTCTGCCTTACCCAAGCTAGCCTTCACCTACTAGTCTTAAGCTTCCTCTTGCCTCACTTTTCCAAGTAGCTTAGACTACAAGGAGACAGACATCCCTACAAAGATGGCATAGTGGTGCCTTTACATGCTCAAGCATCTACCCAGCTCACAATTTTTGTTTGTTTTGTTTTTAGAAAGTGAGTCTGCTCTGGTTTGTATTTTGAGACTTGGTCTTACCATGTGAACCTGGACCAAGTTGGCCTTAAACTTGAAGTTCTCTTGCCTTAGCCTCCCCTATGCTGGGATTACAGGTGTGCACCACTATGCCATCTTTGTAGGGATGTCTGTCTGGGTGTCTCAGTCCTTTATTTATAAATAAAAACAAGCAAACAAAAAACCTAGCAAGATTCTGTAATGTTGAAGATTACCTTAAATAGAAAGAAAATAGGTTTTGTTGTTTTTGTTGTTTTGTTTGGGGGGTGGTATTTGTTTGTATCCGTGGTGTTTTGAGACAGGGATTGTCTCTGTGTAGCCTTGCTGTCCTGGAGGCTAGCCTCCAAATCAGAGAGATGCCTGTCTCTGCCTCCCAAGTGCTGGGATTAAAGGCATGCAACACTACTGCCTGACCTGAAAATATTTTTTTAACAGGCAGTTGTGGATAGAGGATATATTTGTTTGATTACATAATCTAGCATAAGTGAAAGTTTGATAACTTTAGGTTCTTCTGTTCGGCGTTCTCTTGTGACATTGCTTAAATTGGCCTTAACCTTCAGGTCCTCCTGCCTGAGGCTCCTGGGTAGTTGCAATTGCACGTGTGTGAGATCTTGTCTCTGTTGTTATTTTTGAGATGGTGTCTCACTGTATAGCCCTCTCTGACTGGAAGTTGCTATGTAGATCATGCTGGCCTCAAAGGTACAGAGCTCCTTTCTCCATCATGCTCCGCCATGCCTGCCATCTTACCTTTGGAAAAATCTTGGTTTTTTTGTAGGAGAGGGCACATCTGCAGGCCAGAAGAGGGCATCAGATCACATTATAGATGGTTGTGAGCCACCATGTGGTTTCTGGGAATTGAACTCAGGACCTCTGGAGGAGCAGAGCTATCTCTCCAGCCCCCATCTTGCCTTTGGAATAGGGTTGTCTTCTGCCAACAGTGGCTTGAGCATCTCATAGTTTTGCCTGAGGTTACCTTCTAGTGTAAAGAGATTGTACCATAGGTATGGAAGTTCTGGACTGATGTGATTACTTTTTTCAATTTCATAAAAAAAATCTGTTATTTTGGAATTACTTGATTTATTCTTTGAGGAATACTGCTGTATTATTTACTATGGTTAAATATAAATTATACTAGCTATTCCTAGTTAATAGGAACAATATAAATATTTTGAAACAATGAAACAGAAGCGTTTTCTTTTAAATATATTTCTTACTATTAATAGAAAACACCCATTTCTCTTATCTTTCTATGATACATGTTATGATATATGTTTTGTTTGTTTGATTGATTTTTATTTGATGGAAGGAGTTGAACTTAGGTCTTCAAACATCCTAAGCATACTTTCTACCACCAAATTATACTTTCAGCCATGTATACATATATATTGACCCAATGTCCCCTTGTGGAATATAAGTCTGGAATAATATTGGTCTGGAAAAAGACTCACTACAGCTCTCTTCACTTCTTATCATGCTCTACAGAAATATATCTCAAAAGTAGAACAGGAGCAGAATGGAGGAACACAGTACCAATTTAAAAATATTATCACTGGGTCAGTGAGATGCTTCCACTATTAACATACTTGCTGTTAAGCTTGATGACCTGAGCTCCCGCCCCAGGGCCCACATGGTGAAAGGAGACAGCCAACCTCCACAAGTTATCTCTACAAGTATCCCTGGTATATGCCCACACACAAAATAAATGAACACACAATAAGCAAACAAAATAAAAACTTAAAAATATCACAGATATTGTGTTCAGTCATACTATGGAATACTTACTTTGAATGTATTTGCTTTAATTCCTTTACTCTTGATTTTATTATGTTTGGCATTAAGTAAAGTAAGTTTCGGAGGAAGAACTGGAAGTCTTAGAAGTTGATTTTCAGCAAGTGTAAGTTCTTCTAACAGAGAAAGTTTTGAAAAAGTACCGTCTTCTATGTCTTCTATCAAATTTCCCGTAAAATCAAGTCTTCTTAAGTTAGCTTGAGGGTAATGAGTACAGACATATGTTAGGATTTCACTGTGTAGACTGAAGAAAAGCACTGAACAGATCGCTCAAGCCCTAAGTTTCTGTTGCAGTTAGTACTCAGTCAGGCTCATCTTGCAGTGTTGACAATCTGACTGACAGCAGGGCGCTAGAATTCCAGCTGTGCTTTCATGGCGTACTGGAGGCTGAACCTGGGGCTTCATGCTTGGTGAACAAGCACCCTACCACTGAGCTACACTCACAATCCCACAAGTAAAGTTTTGTTGAGCACTGAGTGTTTCTGTGCCTAACAATGATGCCTTTCTTACTATGGTCTCTCAGAATGTACAATTCAAAAAGCATCTTACAGTTTATAGTCTTTCCATCCTTCTCTAAATGTATTATGTATAAACATCAAAGGAAATTCTTACTGCACATCACAGGGAGTAATTGTGGTTAATCAAATTTAATATATAATTATTTTTAAATTTTTGCCAGCATGTTGCATTATAATTGTGGGTATTATTGTATTAGTTTGTTTACACCTTACTTAACAAAAACAAAGACATAAATGTACTCCAATTTGTTAACGTGGTGCAGACTAAGAGATTGAGACATAGTCACTCTCTCCCTCTCCCTGTTCCCCTCCTCCACCTCCTCTTCCCCCTATCCCTGTCCCTCCTCCTCTCCCTCTCCCTCTCTCTGTTGAGAGTAGCTCAGGCTGGGATGGTTAGAATATAGGGTTTGGTGGTTTGTTTGTTTGTTTTTTCATTCATAGTAGCTGTTTTCTAAAAAGTTGTTGCAACACTGAATTAGTGAATACAGAACTGTTGATTCTAGGAGAGTTCCACAGCCAGGTGCTCATAAGGTTCTGCTCACTCATTTTTGCCAGACAATTAATATGGACCCTTTTGTTTAAAGACAGCTTAATATGCCCTCTGAATTCATGAACATTGGTGTAACTGACACTTGAGTGAAATTTATCTAACACTTGCACTTTCTGCAATATGAAGCAAAAATTAATGTGAAAACCATGATGAATAAGAATAAGACACTGCTACATTTTATGATGACTGAAAGTAGAGCATTGCCTTGTTATTCCTTAATTGGAAATGTATATTTTGAATAACTCGGTTTTGTTGTTGTTGTTCTGTGAATTTCTGCTAGTGATCATACATGACTGGAGATTGAGTCTATGCCTTCATATGTGCTAGGCAAGTGTTCTAGCACTGAACTACATGTCCAGAAAAGTATAAATAATGAGGAACACCAACTGTTTTTCACTCTGCAACTTAGACTTACTATTGGCAGCGTGAGTCCAGTTAGACTTAAACTCATAAAGGTATAGTTAAAGAAGCGGGGGATGTCACACAGTGGTAGAGAACACTTGCCTAGTGTGGGCCAAATCTTGGACTCAACCGCTGCAGTCCCGATAAGTAAATAAAATGTAGTAAAGCCAATGTGGATTTGATTGTGGTTTTCTTAGGAACACTTGATGACCTTGAAATCTGGAAAACTGACAAGGAATGAGCAATCCAGGACTGGGTCTTGGTATTATAGAAAGGAGCATTAGTAGTATGCTGACCACAACACCTCAGTTCAGTTAAAGTTAGAAAGCCAAAAGGCTGATTGCTAATAACCTGGCAAAAAGTTAACACCACTCTTACAGAACTTTGTCCTTTAAAGTGTCTAAGGAGCATGGTTGCATTTCATCATAATGATTACAACTTGGTATTTTAAAAGTTGTTCTCCAGATACTTTTAAAAGATTGTTAATTATGTGTACATGTACTTGTCTGTGTGGGGGTAAGTGCATGTGTGATTGTAGGTGCTTGTAGAGTCCAGCAGGGGTATCAGATCCCCTGTAGCTGGAGTTAGAGGTAGTTGTGAACCACCTGATAATGGGTTCTGGGCATCAAACTGAGGGGTCCTCAGGAAGAACAGAAACACTCTTAAACACTGAACCATCTTTCTATCTCCCTCTCCAGATACTTTTACTATGTATCAGGCTTAAGAGTTGCAAGGAGCCAGGTAATCCTAGAACATGGAAAGTGAGGGCGGCAGTTCAAGATCATTCGCCTCTATTGCATATTGAGTTCAAGGGCAGAAGAAAACAAAACAATAAAAAGTGGAAACAAAAGCAGTTTGTGGATTTATGGTGAAAGTGGAAAATATCTAGTTAGTTGGAGAAGCGTCCTGGTCATGCTGATACTGCTGACCCCTGAAACGTGTGCATCTTGAAGTGATGATACCTGTGTCAGGGAATAGCAACATCGCCAGTAAAGAATGATCACGGAAGGATTCACGGAAAGGAGATTCTGATCTTTGTAAAATGTATGTTGTATACTTAGATGCTCTAACAGTGCTGACCTTAAATATAGTAGGTGGAAAAAATAGGTAAATATTTGGAGTTTTATATTTTAAACTTACGCATGTCTGCAAAATCTTTGGCAGTCAGCTTTTTGATTTTGTTGAATCGTGCGTAAAGATAAGCTGATTCCTTCGGCAGTGGTGGCACAGCATCAATGTCAACTTCTTCACAGTAGACAGAGCCACTTAAACAGACACACAGCAGGCATGTGGGCATTTCTGAGGAGAAAGAAGTGTAAACATAAACTTTGAAAATATTTGTTATCTGATTGTAAAATTATTTTGAATTTTAAAAAATGTTACAGAATATTAGTGATATCAGAAAACATAATTATGGTAACTGACAATCTGTATTGTGTTTAATAATTTAATCAGAATTTTACTTAAAGTCTACAGTTAACATAGATTATCACTTTATTATTGTGTATGTGTATAAATTTGTGGTAGAACAACATTCAGGAGACAATTCTCTCCTTCTACCACGTGGATTGAATTCAGGTTGTCAAGCTTGGCAGCAACGGGTGCCTTTACCTACGAGCTGTCTTGCTGGTCGTCCCCCCTCCCCCCCGTTTTTTATTTTATTTTATTAATTTATTCATATTACATCTCAGTGGTTATCCCCTCCCTTGTATCCTCCCATTCCTCCCTCCCTCCCATTTTCCCCTTACTCCCCTCCCCTATGACTGTGACTGAGGGGGACCTCCTCCCCCTGTATATGCTCACAGGGTATCAAGTCTCTTCTTGGTAACCTGCTATCCTTCCTCTGAGTGCCACCAGGTCTCCCCCTCCAGGGGGCGTGGTCAAATATGGGGCACCAGAGTTCGTGTGAAAGTCAGACCTCACTCTCTACTCAAAATCTATCTGGTGCTATCTCAGAAAACTGGGAATAGGGCTTGCGCAAGACCCAGCTATTCCATTCTTTGGAATATACCCAGAAGATGCTCCAGCACACAACAAGAAAATTTGCTCAACCATGTTCATAGCAGCCTTATTCATAATAGCCAGATCATGGAAACAGCCTAAGTGTCCCTCAGTAGAAGAATGGATAAAGAAATTGTGGTACATTTACACTATGGAATACTACTCAGCTATGAAAAACAAGGAATTCCTGAAATTTGTGGATAAATGGATTGAACTAGAAATGATCATAATGAGTGAATTAACCCAGAAGCAGAAAGAGCCAAATAAAAACTATTTTTTTAAAAAAAGAGAAAAAACCAAGTTGTAATAGTTTATTTTGTCCATCATGTAGGGCCTGAGGATTGAACTCACAGAGTCAGGACTCAGCCCTGAGCTGTGTTACTGGCCACCAGATGGATTTTTGTTCAGCTTCTTTTCTTCGATATTTGAGTTCTTTATAAGTTGGAGAATTACATTTTTATAATATATTACAAATATCCTTCCCATTTTGATGTCTTTTGCTTTATACAAAAGTGATTATTTTGTAATTTTATGAAGTAATTTAAAAAATCTTTTTCTATAAAATATCTGGATTTCAAGTCACTCCAATCCCAGACTGTCTACTAACCCTTTAAGGCTTTATCTTACACATGCAGATCCCTAATCTTTCTTAAGCTTATTTCTCTCTTGTTTTTATGAAATGTGCATCTAACTTCTCTCTCTTCAAGTGGCTCTCTAGTTCTCCTAGACTTAGTTCTTTAAAATCTTTCTCCCTCAGTACCTAAGTGCTTAAGTACTTTTCCATGCCCTAATTATATTCTAAATGCCTCTGTATTTCTGTCCATATCTGATCTTTTTAATCTGTGTTACTGGTCTTTACTCATGTACTATTTCCAAGTTGTTAAACATGGTATGTTTTATCTGGCATTGTCCAGTGTTTCCACAGCTAGTTTTGCAGTTTTTCTTATATGTATCTCTATCTGTATTTTAGAATCAACTTTCCTAGCATTATAAAAAATTTGGTAATTTTAGTAGGATTGTGTATACTTTCTGAATTTAAATAATAATGATATTTGTATGGTATTCAATCATCCTGTCCAAGAAAAGGATATCATTCCAATTATTCAAGTCTATTTTTGCTAAAATATTTGCCAGATTTTTAAGGATATGTTTCCTGTTTTAGTGTTTGTTTTTTTTTTTTTTTCATTTTATTGTAGCCACATAGGAATTGGTGTGGATGGTTTTTTTCATTGTTTCATATGAAACTAGGTTTGTGACATGACAAGAATAAATCAGTGCAACCACTTTGGAAATCAGTCTTGTGCTCTCTCAGAAAATTGGGAATAGGTCTACCTCAAGACCCATCTATTCCACTGCCTGGAATATATGCGAAAGATGTTCCACCACACAACAAGGACATCTGCTCAACTATATGCATAGCAGCGTTATTCATAATAGCCAGAATCTGGAAACAACCTAGATGTCCCTCAGTCAAAGAATGGATAAAGAAACTGTGGTACACTTACACAATGGAATACGGCTTAGCTATTAAAAACAAGGAATTCTTGACATTTGCAGACAAATGGATGGAACTAGAAATGATCATCCTGAGTGAGTTAACCCAGACCCAGAAAGACACACATGGTATATACTCACTTATAATTGGACACTAGCCCGGCATGGATGTCCTCTGAGAGGCCTCACTCAGCGGGGGGATCAGGGCAGATGCTGAGAGTCGCTTTTGGGACTCCAGGTGAGAGTGGTGTGAGTGAATAGGAAGATAGAAGGACCTAGAGGGTCCTGAAGATCATCAAGGCTGGCGGGTCTGGACCCAGGGAGGCCTGCACAAACTACTGTGCCAGCCAAGGACAAAGCATGCAGTAAACGTAGACCTCCTGTTCAGATCCAGCCAGTTGTGTGGGGAGTGAGGACGGACTCTGACATGAACTCTGGGGCCCCCTATTTGACCACTTCCCCTTGGTGGGGAGGCCTAGTGGCACTCAGAGGAAGAGGAAGCAGGCTCTTTGGATGAGACCTGATAGGCTATGATCATAAGGTGGAGAGGAGGTCCCCTTCTATCACAGGTCTAGGGTAGGGGAATGGGGTAAAAGAGGGAGGGAGAGGGGAATGGGAAGATATAAATGAAGGGATAACAATTGGAATGTGACCTGAATAAATTTATTTTTTAATTTTTTTAAAGAATCAAATATAGGAACTATAATGTATGGCTTGTAGTTTGTTATTTCACAGTAATTTCCCTACTGTTTTAACTGAAACATACATTGCAATTACTTATGTAGAGTCATTCTTGTTTCTCCTTTGTGTTTTTCTTTTTTGCTTGCTGCTTTTTAAAATACTAGTCACTGAATTTAAGGCCACAAGTAAACACTCCCAACACACTCTGGCTTCTGTGAGTTTCTTGAAGATAATAATTAATTGTATTATATTTGCCTCATCCAAAGCTATTGATTGTATTTGAAAAATAATCTTTAGATCTTTCTTGATTTGTTTATTCATTCATTTGTTTGTTTTGTTTTTTCAAGACATGATTTCTCTGTGTAGGCGCAGCTTCCCTGGACTCACTTTGTAGACCAGACTGGCCTCGAACTCATCAGAGATCCACCTGCCTCTGCCCCCTGAGTGTTGGGGTAACAGGTGTGTACCACCATGCCCTGTGACTTGTTTATTTTTGACAACCTTATGTAGCCTTTGCTAGCTGAAACTTACTATGTTTAAGGCTGACTTAGAACTCATTGAGATCTGTCTGCCTTTACCTTCCAAGTGCTAGGATTAGTAAAGGTGTGTGCTAACATGCCAGGCTTTTGAACTGATTTTATGTGGACAGAAACAAAGATTTTTTTTTTCCCCTAAAGTGTAGCTTTAGACAAAGTATTGGATGTTTCTGAGCATTCTGGCCCACAGTTTTCACTAAGTAATGAGCACTTCCCATATAACTATAGAGGAAATTTCAGTTTATAATTTACTGGTCTTGAGACAATTTTTGATTAATACAAAGAATATAATTTCTTGTAGGTATTTTTAAATTATGCTTTTCAAATATACTAGATAGATTGTTTATACTTACCATCATTTTCTATCTTGGTGGGTAGTGATGGTAAAACCTCATCTTTCTGTAGCTGAAGACTTTTATCATCAGGAATTATCATAGTTTCTTTTTCCTATTGTAAAGTTAGAAGTTTGTTAATCAGCTGTGATAAGTCATGAGTCTGACTCTAAACCAGAGGGATCACAGACATTTGTCATAGTCACAATTAGAGGTATTTTATTAGGATTTTGAGGTGTGTGTGTGAGAGAGAGAGAGAGACAGACAGACAGACAGACAGACATAGACAGACATATTGGACAAAGGACAACCTCTGGAAGTCAGTTCTGTCCACCATTTGGGCTTAGGGGATCTGTGGGTGCAAGAGACTTTATTTTGCAGCTCTATCTCCGCAGTGCCCTATGTCCACATGTTCTATCTCAGCACTCTGTTAAGATTTTATACATACTTCCATACTTTTTTTTTCATTAAATCACACTGTAAATACTCTAAGTAGAATATGCATTCCTAAGTAAATGAATCAGCTTTTTAAAAAAGGTTTGTTTCCATTGGCTGAACTTAGTACTTGATATTCACATGTTGATAATTCTCTGTATGAGAATGAACATTTTTCTATTGTGACACTATTCCTTATAGCTTTTCATCAGTTTCTACCTTCAGAGCAACAGTACAACAACAGCACACTTCTCACAGTCATATTTAGAGCTGTGTAATTAGAATGGAAAGTAGGTTCTTTCATGGCCTGCATGCCTCCCTGCTTTGGCCTTAGGATGGGTCCCTTTTATTCTAGCCCCTTGACCTGCTCAGGCCATTGCTGTAGGCTGAGCTCTACAACAGGAGATTATCATTCCCTCTGTCTTCTTTTCAGAGAATGTGTTTTCTGTTAGCAGACTATAATTTATTACATGGATACCTATTCACTCACTCACTTTCTTTCTTTCTTTCTTTCTTTCTTTCTCTCTCTCTCTCTTTCTTTCTTTCTTTCTTTCTTTCTTTCTCTCTCTCTCTTTCTTTCTCTTTCTCCATGTTATTTCAGTGGACTCCTGACTCATTTCCCTTAGCCCTCACTTCCCCATCAGTGTACTGCCTAAACCTATCACTCTTCCCCACTGAATTCTCCATTTCAACAAATATTAGTCCTCATAATTAAATTGATGGAAAACTGCATAAAGCTCCGTGTAGTTAAGCAGAAAGTTTTAAGATTCGAGGACTTTTGAAAGTATCCTGCAGTTGGCTGATAGACTTAGACCATTCCAGTAAGACAGTAGATTACAAGCTTTTTTTGTTTTGTAATTTTGCTTTTTAACATGAAGCTGTTGCTAGAGTGCCTGTCTATTTTGTCTTAACCATGGATAGAAATAACACCAGCATCTTAACTCATTCCTGTGGAATAAAGAAACTGTGGCGTTAACATTAGCTCATTGTGAGTTAGGACAGGGAAAAAGCAGTTTGAACTGGTTATCTTAAAATCTTCACTATCTGATTTGTAGTAAAAAGAACTTTTAAAATAGTAACTATTATGTATTGACTTTAATTTTCCTCTGTATGTGTGTGTGTGTGTATGTGTGTGTGTGTGACACAGTGAGCAGCACGTAGTTTTATGCCATGTTAACTTCTCCACCTAGTGTTCATTTCTGTATGCCCGGTGTGGGGGAAAAACCACACACACACACACACACACACACACACACACACACACACACACACACACACACCCCTAATTGCTTTGCTCTGAAGGTTGGATATGAGTGATGTGGTATAAAAGCCACAGCTCAGTGGTACATCATTACAGACTTTGGTAGAAATTGGTAGAGTCTAACCTGTTAAATGTAATTAAAAATAAACCCCTATAGCAAGTAGTTTATTGGTAGTCTATGTGATTGGCATACATAACCAGTAAGTATTCTTATATTTACTTTCTAGGATTGTATTTTTCTGAATTCGATAAGCATAAACTGATAGTTCATCCTTTCTTAATTTATCTTTGTGATAATATAGCATGTAACTATAGGATATTATGTAGCATTGTTTAATAAAAATTTCAACTATCAAAGATCATCTTGAAGTCTAATATCTCTTAAATTTTAATTTAAATTCCAAATCAAATTTTCTTTAGCTACTTTTTGTTTACCATAGGTACTCATTATTAATTCAGGAATTATGCATATTTGAAATATATAATTACTTTAAAATTTAAAATGCCTTTGTCACTCTTAACTTATCAAATATTGAATTTAAGAGGAAAACATGCATTCAAGTTGGTATCATTTTAGAATAAGAATTTAAAGTAGAAATAAAAATACCTTAATATTTTTTCCATCCTGGTATTTATCTTCATAGTCCTGGCTAAATTTAGTTTCTTCAGAATTATCTGTTCCATACTCATAGTTAATGTGTGAGTCCAGCTGAGTTTGTGGTGCTGGCTGTGTCAGAGGCACGAACAGTAGCAGGAGAAGTAGAAAATGCACAGTCTTCATTTCAGCAAACTCAAGGTGACTGGAAGTTAGTAAACTAGTGACCTGATGTCTGTGGAACAAAACTTTTTCCCCTGGAAATAAGAATGTAGACCATGGAAGGAGAATTTAAAACCTTGGAGGATACTTTGGCACTGTGTATGCAGTAGGGGCTAGAGAACAAGTATTTAACCCTTCCTGTTCCTTAATTAAATACTAACAAGTTTTTATGTGCCAGTGAAGATTCTGAAAAATTCAGAAAGTAGTTTCATTTCTTACCTATCAGAAAATTTAGAACTGTTGGTAAGTTTATTAACAGTCCAATGCCTTGAGTAGGAGTACTTGTATGCAGTTAATCTTCTCAGGGTACCTGCAGTACAAATGGTTAACGCGAAGATCCATGATCTTGTGTCATGTGAGTTAAAAATATCGTATTTCAGGATTGCTGCTTTAAACTAACTCTTGATTCATATTGCTGTTACAGAAGCAGTTCTGAGAAAAGTTTAACATCATAAAAAGCAGACATTAACACTTTTAAGTGGTATAGAATATAGGAAAAATCATATATAATTTTTCTAGTTTTATAAATTTAATAGGCTATCACTGGCTTCAGTTAATAATGTTGCCTTTTGAAGCTTAAATTATAAAAAATTCAACAACAATACCACTGCAGAGTGGGATAATTTAAACCCTCAAACTAGGAACTTTGGAGAATGAACTGGAAAGATTCTTTGAGGCTCACCAGTGAATTTTACTGCTGAGTGCATGTTTCAGAGATTTTAAAAACGATAAACAGACTCACTTAGAAGTGCTGATGTTGCTTTTATAGATGCCAATTTGTCAAAAATCCAGTGATTGAGATTTGAAAAAAAAAAGTGGGTTTGTAGCTTTTTCTGCTTCCAGTTCTTATCTATATCAATGTTAAAGTTATAAAATGATATGAAAGTATTACTGAAAATCAGTTCTTCAAGGAAAATGGAACATACTAACAAATGGCTTTACATTTAGTAAGACTTTTAGAATCACACTAAACACACAGTATTTACATTAATATATGAGAAAGCAGCCTACCGTAGTGTCTGGTTGGAGCCCGTGTGGTTTTTCTCAATAGGTGTTCATGCTTGTGCATTAGTCCCAAGTGGGAGGGTGACTGAGCAAAGCTGTGGAATTGTTTCAAACTGCTGAATAAAATTTCAGGGCCTAACAGCATGAATCCCATGTGGAATTCAGCAGCAGATTCCATGTGGTGGAAATCTTTGCCAACATTCCTTCTCTGGGGTGAAACGCAGGGTGTTATATGAGAGAGTGTGCTGAAGATGTTTGAAACTGCTGCACCAGGGCAGCTGCAGTGTGCTGCAGTCCAGATCCTTTTTACCTTGTGTACTAATCTTTTAGTGAATATCAGTTTATAAGAGTGACATTTTAAAAAGCATGCTTTTATTTTTGCACTTTTTTGTTATAGAAAACACTTACCTTTGAATGAAGTAGAACACCAAACCAAACATAGACTTTGTTTTTAGTTTAATAAGGACTAAGGATTTTGTCCCCATACTATAACTAATATATTAAAATTTTCTATGTAAAATAAGTCTTAACTCAAATTATTCTGTAGTTTTGTCTTTTGGTTTTTAATTCCTTTATTTTAGTTCATAAGAGTGTGAGAATAGCTTTTAAAAAGAAGTTTGGTTCCATAATTTTGTAGTAGCAAATTTTTTTACTGAATGAAATTTTATATTAAATTTTAGAAAACTATAAAGTAAGGGCTGAGTATACTGATGTCCATATTTAATCCCAGCGCTCAGGAGGCAGAGACAGGTAGATCTCTGTTAGTCTGGTCTACGCAGTGAGTTACAGGCCATCCAGAGCTACAAGTGAGACCCAGCCTTAAATCAAACAGACATGAAGCAAAACTGAAGTAGTAGCACAGATGGCGTGCAGCATCTTTAAAGACTCACATGCCTGTAATCTCAACACTTGAGAACCAGAGGCAGAGGATGGAGAGTTCAGGGCTACAAGCCCTGTCTCGAAAAAATTACTTTTATTTTTATTCTTCTTTGGCACTTTTAGTAGTCAAAGCTACAATTCTTTTTCCTAAAGCAAAAAGATTATGGATAAATGTTTAAAATAGAACATGGGGCCTGGAAAGACAGCAGCTCAGCAGCTAGAGCGCTTGTTCTTGCAGAGGAGCCCATGCAGTTCTTTAAAGAGTTAAGAAGACACTAAAGCACACTCAGCCAGTGCTCATGACTGGCCCAGGGCAGAGTTCCACGTTAAAGCCAGGCACAGCGATGCTGGAGCAGAGTCTAGTTGTCAGAATGCCTGTGATTGAACTTACTCTTCATTTGGCTAATTCTGCATAGGCTAAACCTCCTATCCTAAGGCATGTGAATGGTCTTTCTGGCATGGCTAGCCAATCCCCCAGAACAAAGACAAAACTTTCAAGAATAACATAATCACATCTGGGAAAATAAAGCCAAGTTCAGCCGCTCTTTAGGGAAAGCCAAAGCCCTTAAATACAGTTCCCTATGGAATTGTTTGAAACTGAGGCTGTTTTCCATTTTAGAAAGAAATGTTACATTCTGGTGGAGAATTCCTTAAATTTCCTTATTAGACATGAAAGCTGCTGAATGCTTTAGGTATCAAACCCTGGGCAAGTGACTAACTAAAGTGCTGTTAGCATATCAAAGCGAACACTGGCCACCAGTTTCCCCTAGCATCCCTCAGTCCCTACCTGTTAGAGGCCATGGTTAGCATACCCTGTGCTTCCCCTTGAATTTTCCAGCCCAGGGCTGGGGTTTCCGCTCCCCCAGGGGCTCTTCACTATATAATCCAGACATTTTGTGCTCTTGCTGGAGCACGTTCTCTCTCTCCTTTTTCTCTCTCCTCTCTCTGCCAACATGGCCCCCACCCTCCACTTTTCTGTCTCACTCTGCATGGTGATTTCATTGACCCCTTGCTCTGAAGTTGGTGAACCCACC
Organism: Acomys minous; assembly: GCF_964271855.1. Classification (NCBI taxonomy): domain Eukaryota; kingdom Metazoa; phylum Chordata; class Mammalia; order Rodentia; family Muridae; genus Acomys; species Acomys minous. The sequence goes on from NC_140490.1 coordinate 44,811,145, forward strand.
TTGAGAGCTGCTCCCAACAAACCTACATTTATACAGGTGTGTTTGTACAAATATGCTCTAATTTGGCTTGACTTGGCTCATTTCCTTAAGTGTTGCCTAATAGTCAAGAAGCTCTAAGTTCCACTGCCAGCTATGCATAAGAGGGGAATAGTGGCACCCATCAGTAACCCTGGCACTTGTGAGATAGAGACAGAAAGGTCAGGAGTTAAGGTCATTCACAGCTACATGGTGAGTTATAAGTTAGCCTGTAGACCTTGTTCTTAAAAACAGATGCCAGGCAGATCTCATGAGCCAGCCTAGTCTACATGTGAGTTCCAGGCCAGCCAGGACTACGTTATCCTTCAAAATAATATAATAATAATAATAATAATAATAATAATAATAATAATAATAATAATAATAATAATAATAATAATGGAAAAAGAATTGAGTTTAAGAAGCAGGGGTTTTCTGGGAAGAGAAGAGATGTGGGGGGAAGAGAGAGAGAACACTAACAGAAACCATAAGCTACTCAGTGGGTTGGTGTTTTCTTCATTTTCAAAATCCTCCTCCTCTGACTTCATAGGAAACTGTGTTTAAAGTCAGAGTACTTGTCTGAGTTCTAAGCTTTGATTCCCTCTGTAGCACCACCCCCTTTACATTTATGTGATGGGTATTTTGCCTGAATGTAAATCTGTGCACTACCTGCAAGCTTGATACCCCAAGCAGGCCTGAAAAGAGGGTCAGATCCCCTGGAACTGGAGTTAAGGTCATGAGCCTGCCTCTCTGTGGGTTTTTGGAGTTCAACATGGCTTCTCTGGAACAGAAGCAAGTGCTTTTAACCACCAGCTCATCTCTCCAGCCCCTAGGGAGGATCAGTTTCTATACATGTTGAAATACCATCTAATTACTGTAGACTTCTTTGTCCTCTGTAGTGTTCACACATAGGACCTCACATTTCTTTGTGGTGGGCTAGTGTGTGCACTGAGGATATGTTTGTAAGCACCTTGTTTCTTTACTCATTGCATGCCAGTAGCAGTAGCCCCAGGTGAAAAACCAAATAAGTCTCCTGACCTGCTAAATGTCAGGAGTCAAGGACAAAATTGTCCCTAGGCCTGTCATGTTAGAGCCTGTCTTTAATCTCAGCACTTGGGAGACAGAGCCAGGCAGGATTTTTTGTTATTGTTGCTATTTGTCTTCTTAAATTCTAGCCTAGCCAATGCAATATAATGAGAGCCCGGGCATGGTGGCCCACACGTTTAATCCCAGAAGTAAGGAGGCAGAGGCAGGTGGATAGCTGTGAGTATGAGGCCAACATGGTCTACAAAGCGAGTACAGGACAGCCAAGGCCACATAGAGAAACCCTGTCTCAAAGCACCAAAAAACAAAACAAAACCAAAAGAACAAACAAACAAAAAAAAACCTAAAAGCTAGCCATCATCTAGTTGCGCACTGTAGCTGTTAGATGGCTAAGCAAACGTTTGGCCTTTGCAGAGATGATTTAGCAGTTAAGAATACTGTTGCTCTTCCAGAGGACCTACCGTAAATTGGGATCCTAACATCCAACTTGGGCAGGTCACAGCTACCTGTAACTCCAATTCAGGGGTTCCAAGTCCCTCTTCTGACTACCTCAGGCATCTGCATGTATGTGACAAACACACGGATGTTTACTCATAAATATAATAAAAAATAAATTGTAAAACTGCCCATGAGAATACTAAATACTTAAAACTTTAAAATCCAACATCCTGAGACCTTATGGCAAGCCTGCTAATCGTAAATCTCTTGTATTTATGTGAGCATAGACCTTTTGTCCACATGAAAGAGAGTGCAAGTACTTTACAGACAAAGAGGGAGAGAGGTGATTCAATGTGAGAATGAGTTAATGCTTTTTAGAAAGTATTTTATCTGTGATTTTGTATTTTCTTCTAGTGTCTAAATCTCTACATAATGTTTTCACAATCTGAATGCTTATAATGACGAAAGATGTGTTCATGATGCCATGCTACTTAGAACAGCATTTAGTTGTACTAACTACAGCTGCCTATACAGGCATAAGAGTCTTCATAGGAAATTGGAACAGCTAAGAAACTTGAGATTGTTAGCTGTTGTGATCTAATTTTGTTTCCAGCTGTTCTTTTACTTTATTTCCAAGATTTAGAAAGAAAAAAAAAATGTGTTCGGAATCAGGAAACCAGGATTTTAGTTTCAGCCATCCTTGGAGACATAGGAATTCTTTATACCACAAAAAGTCTATAGATGAGGATTTTTTTTTTTTTTGGCATGTTTTTTTCTTCTTCCCTCCTGGAGCTGGTTGAATGTGTTATGTGATATGCGTGCATCTGTATTTTAGCTTAGTAGTCCCTAATTTGAGGAATAAGTTAAAAATCTTTGTTTCAGGTTATACACACAAGCTAGGTGTTTTCAGACAGTAGCATTGTGAGTGTTTTTCTGAAGGATCCTTTATTTTCATTTCCTTTCTAAAAGCTAAATGTGTTTATTTTTGTTGACTAATCATAGCTTTTTGGTGTGAAGTGCATGTTTTATTAGTGCTTACAAGCAGTGTAGCCCTTTTCAAAATATAACCAAACACTGTCGAGTGTAAAGAGATGTTTACGGTTTTCTTCCATGTTATAATTACCAAGTCAGTTAATAGTCTGCATCTGGTACAGGTAACTTCTGTGCTGTAAAAAGTAAAGAAAATAATTTATTGTTCAGTTTCTCTGAGGAAAAGTGTTGATTTTTTTACTTGCTTTATTTACTGAGAAATCCTTGGATTGGTTTGAGTTCACTGTGGCATTTCTAAGTAATAATAACAAATGACTGTAGACCTACAGCCTCTGCAGTTTGAGCAGGGGGATTTCTGTGTCACAATTTACTTGCATATCTTTGGAGGGAGGGCCTGAGCAGTTAAATTTGTTTTGTTTTGTTTTTTCCTACTAGATAGGCAGAGTTTGGCTGCATTATGGGGCTGCAGCCTTGTGGGGGAAACTGAGGGAAGTCGGCTGTCCCACCCTGATGCCCCATCTGGAAGTGTGTTGAACTGTCCAGCAGTGAAATTGCTTTTGTTTGTCATGGGATATTGGATTTAAGAACCTTAGTGAAACCCTTAGTAAAGTATCTTGTGTCTAATATTAACCTTTTATATGAGTACATATATGTACAGAGATGCTGAGGCCATTCTGTGTGGCCTCTGGTCTGAGAAAGCCATGCTAGCACCCAACATTGTATAGTACCCAGACTTTTGGGAGGCAGGCCAAACATGCTGAGCAATAGTTACTTACTCTGAATACTTGAAGTCTGTGTGCTTTTTCTAGCCTTCCAGAATCCTGATGAGCATTGTCTTTCTTAAAAATGAGGACAGGCTAGCTTTAGAATAGCTGAATAATCAGTCACTCGAAGTTACCTAGCTTAGAAGTAGAAAATTAAGGTTTCATACCCATGTGTCTAATACCAAATTTTTTCTTTTCTTTTTTCAGTTGCCAGATATATAGATTTGGTTTTGTAAACGATAATTTTTTAATTAAAATTTTATTTTGTTAATTTAGAAGAAAATAAATAATCTCTAAACTTAACAATATTGAGAGTGTAAGAGTTCCAAGTAATTACTATCTCTTTACATTAATCTATAATAGTCTCTATTCTTACTACTCAGTTCCTGCCACACTGCAGTGTCACTTCTTTGTGAAGTAGCTGCTTCACCAAGCCCAGGCCAGAAAATATTATGGTATCCATAATTAACCTGGTTTATCTTCCCCGCCTCTTTTTTGTTTGTTTGTTTGTTTATCCCTTGTGTTAGAGTAAGTTGCATGATTTTTTTTCCTTTGTGATCACAAGTTGAATTTATTAGGTGGATACCAAAAAGGAAGATGCCTTCAGAAGCCATAGAGTTACTTTGTGCATGTGAAAAGGTAATGAAGTTAAAAGAATCAGGCTCAAATCCTTAGTCTCATTAGCATCACACTCCAACCAAACCATCTTAGCCCGTCCAAATGGTTCAATAAGACAATGAAAACTAGCACTCAGGAGGCAGAGGCAGGGGGATCTCTGTGAAGTCGAGGCCAGCCTGCTCTACAGATGAGTCCAGGACAGCCAAGGCTACGCAGAGAAACCCTGTCTCAAAAAAAAAACATCAACAACAAAAAAGACGTTGAAAACTAAAGGATTAAGATGAAAGAAAGGCTGTATTTCCCATCTTAAGCTCTCAAGGATGATGGAGGTTTATGAAATTCCCATATCCTGAAAAATGACATCTTAGATACCTCACCTGTCAATCACAAAATTGTGTCACCTGGAATGACTCTAATCTGAAGATATAATAATCAATTACTACAACCAATATCCATTTCACAGAGTACATAGCTATCTGGAATAATAGCTATACAAAACAGTGAAGTAACACTGTAAACATTTTCATAGCAAGAAAAGATTCTGGGGATGCTCCTCTGTAGTCACTGTGTTAAAGATGTACACTGAGATATGAAGAGAAAAATCCATTTATCTGTTCTGGAAGCTGGCAAGCCTTATCAAAGAAAGGTGATGGGGTGGGTCAGCAGGAGTGGTATTCAACTGCAGTTCCATCTAAGACAGGTGCAATCCAAACTGTTAAGACATCCCAGAACTGAGCACACTGATACTTCAAGTGGTTATATTAAAAAACCACTCACATGTAGTTTGCTGGGATTTCATACTAACCATTAGAGGAGGTGGTGATGCTTTGTGCTGGATTTAAAGTACTATGTCTGGAACTTAAAGTACAACATCAGTGTTAACTGTAAACAATTCCGAAACATTGTATATAACTTTTCGTGACAAAAAAAAATAGATTTCATATAAAATTAGAGTTAATGAAGCAAAAAATAGAAATATTTAGTAACTTTACTCAAATGAAGTTTAAATGTTACAGAAATGAAAACAAATTAGAACTTATATACAATAAAAAGTGAATATAAATTAGACAACTCCATGAACATTTCCAGTTAAACATTCATACAAATACATATTTACCTTTTTTCTTTATATAAGAATGACACATACAAATATAATATGAAGATTATGGGAAAAAATCAGAGATACTAAAAATTTATCAAGTTTAAAAAATGATGTAGACTATATTTCAACAACAACATTCTACATGAATGTAAATTCTTGATTTAATTCCATGATTTTATTATGCCAGAAGCATGGTTCCTTTAATTTTCTTAAAGAGATATTTGTTATTATAACACATTGGCTTATCAATAATTAAGGCATTTGTACATGATATCAGTGTGGACAAAAAATTTAATATTACTTACTATGATGTTTTAAACTTTTGAAGTCTTTCCAACAGAAGAAAATAGCTGCACACATTTAAGTATTTCTTCATAAAAATAAAAATCAATGATTGGTCTTTACAGTTCCTGGTAATAAGTCCTTTTTGCATACTATAAATGATATTCTTCTGTAGGACTGAGGTAGGACCCAACAGTTCATAACAGTGTTACCAAATGGCCATATAAAATCTGCATGCAACAAAGTGAACAGTCTTCATAGTGCATTTTCACCTCATTGAAGTTGAAGCTCCTCCTTCTGGATATTTCCACTTCAGTGTGAAGTAGATTGTTAGTATTTCATTAGTGGTTTTATTATGTGGCTTTTTAAACGACAAAAATAGGTTTTATTTCTTCCACAGTTCACAGTTCTCAGGAGAGACCTACTTTTGGAAATCATATAATCCAGTGCTGTCTGAATAACCAAACACTCTTTAGAAGATGAAATCTCTCAATGCAGCTGTAATAAATAAGCATCTCGTCCTTAGCTATATTTCCAGTATATCCTGGAACCAAAGTAAGATGGTTTTCTTGTTTCCATAATCTATTCAACTGTTGCTTTAAAATCTTGATATTTCCATCACTTATAATTTTTTATTTAGATGAGAGTTCCGACCACCACCTTTTTATTACTGCTTGAAGCCAGTTTAAGCCAACGATCACATATTCTTCAAATTTGCTTTGAAGTAAAGACTTTATTAGAGGAAGTAAGTCTAAACAGCAGCCAAGTGAGATACATTGCTTTTCTTCCTGTAAGCTATTGGTTAGAACAGGAAGGCAATCTACCACACCCCAAGGTCTTCTATCCTTTCTAAATAAGCAACAAGTTCACTTAAATTTCTCTTTCTCCAGAAAGTCAAAGCTACATTCAATCTCAAATTCCTGCTGAATAGAACTTGGGCCATTGTCTCGTGGTCCTGAGAAACCCCAGAGGAAAAAACACTGTATTTTGATAATGGGCTTTCTGTCTGTGAGGAACCAGGCTCATTGGTATTAATGACAAATGTTCGACTGTCATGGTGTACGTTTTCAGGCAGATGGCCTACGCAAGCCAGTTTATTTTCTTTATTTGCCATGTCACAGCCCCCACTTTTAGGAGACTGCTTAGTTCTGTAACAGAGACTTGGGAAGGGATGGCAAACTAACTTTCTGTGGTAGAGCACTTTGTGCAGTTTATCTGGGCTTTTCACGGCTTGTCCAACTGTTCTACTTATGTAAGCAGCCAACTGTTTTGAAGATTTCTTAATCTCCTTCATGTTCTTACTGGTTAAATTAGAAATCCTCTTTCTAGGAAGATCACTGGGATGATCCTTAATACAATTACAGAAGTCCCATTTTTTAACATGGTGGGTATCAGATGCCATAATCTCTTAAGTGCCCACGTCCAGCAGCTCGGAGCGTCCCTCAGATCCCGAGCTGGGCCCCACTCACAGCCATTCAAACCAATTTGCATGACTTTTTAAATATTTATTTTGTTGAGCTAATGCTCATGTAACGCAATTCATCTTCTTAAATTGTATGAATTAATCATTTTAGTATTTTCAGGTTTTTTATCATCACAATAATTTTTAAAAACTTTATTATTTGTGAAGGAAGTCCTGTCATCAGTTCTTTTTTGAGACAGGGTCTAGTCCATGTGAGTCTCAAACTTGCTGTATATGGGAGAATCTCCTTGAACTCCCGAACTTCCTGCATCCACCCTCCACCCCCAAGTGCTGGGAGTGCACAGTTTAATGCCACCACACCAGCTATTGATTTTTTCTTTTTTACTTTTGATTCTTGAATAATGCTGCTGTGGATGGTCTTGAGCAGACGTTGCTTGGTGTGAGCCTGTGTTCAACTCACTTGGGCATGCACCTGGAAATAGAAACGTTGGTTCATACCTAACTGGAGCTTTCCAGGTAGCAGCATCATTCTCTGTGTGTGTGAAGGCGCCAGTCGTCTTTGTCACCAGTATTCGTTATTTGCCTATCTTTTGGTTGCTGCATTGTAATGAGAAAGGACTAATTTTGATTGTAATTTTGATTTACTGTTTTAATGGCTGTTTCTAAATTTTTAAATAATGGAAGTTAGAAAAAATGTCTGATCTTGCTAATTTCTTAACACTCACAGTATAAAATTTTCATTCATAATGAATAATTGCATTTATAATCCCATTTTGAAATATTTCATTAGGATCAGTGGACCTTAAGGCCTGTGTCACAGGGATGCCCGGCTCATGCTGCTGGTGGTTGACTCTTGGGTTTCACTTGTGCCACAGTTGCTCATTGTACTCTTTTCCTGACCTCTCCCTGCTGCACCTTCTACACTAAATAGCTTGATGTGGATGCTTAGATGGATGGATGGAGATTGTTTATGTTCAGCTTTGCAGGTGAGTGCTTTCTCTTGATGCTAACAATCAAAGCCAGGGGGAAAATGGGGGCTTCTCAGCATTCAGAAATTTGAACAAATACTTCCAAATTATAATGTTCCCCATCTGTTAATTGTACCTTGTCTGAAGTTTTATCTTGTTTTTGGATTCTTTGCATTGGCAAACCCAATTTTTTAAATTTTTTTAAGATTTATTTATTATTTATACAGTATTCTGTGTACATGTGTGGCAGCAGGCCAGAGGAGGGCACCAGATCTCATTATAGATGGTTGTGAGCCACCGTACGGTTTCTGGGAATTGAACTCAGGACCTTTGGAAGAACAGCCAGTGCTCTTAACCTCTGAAACATCTCTCCAGCCCGCATACCCAAATTGATATTCATTCATGTGTATCAGGAGTTGTGTGAAGCATCAGTTCCTGGTAAATAAGAGAGTTCATCAGCACTTAGAATGTTCACCATAAAGCTTACTTAAATACTCAACATGGACTAAAGAATGAAAGTGACTTGTAAGGTCATAGAGGTGGTGTGAAGAGGCCTATCATGCCTTCTCGCACTTCTGTGGATGAGAGGAAGCTGAGGCTGGGTCTTCTGCCCAAGATCACTAGCAAAGAGTAGCTTAGGCTTAAAAACCAGGCGTGGCATACCCCAGACTCTGCCCCTAGCCGAGTCTCGTGGTTCAGATAACTTGTGTGATCTGGTGCTCTGAGAAGAGAACACTTAATTTCCTGAATTGTGTGCCTTAGATCTTAGGATGACAACTTTGAAAATCAGGAATAATACCATTCTAGTACTGAACCAGACCACATATCTAGCAGTATTAGAAATACAAGTATGGCCCAGTGGTGGAGGTGCACACCTTTAGTCCCAGCATTCAGGAGTCAGAGGCAGGTGCGTCTTAAGTTCAAGGTCAGACGGGTCTACAGAGTAAGTTCCAGATCAGCCAAGACAACACAGAGAAACCCTGTCTCAAAACTAAGAAGAAGAAGAAAGGGAGGAAAAGAAAAGTATAAGTGTGAAAGCAACTCAGTAGGCAAAGTCTCTAAAAGTGATCTTTCTTGAGTAGATGACTACTGTTAGGTTTACATTCCCTCCTTTTACTTAGATGTCTTCTTCAGGTCTAGAGGACACTTTCTTCTTCACAGTCAGTGTTACTTACTTTACCATCCATAGAAATAGTCCCTTCATTGGAAATGGCATACTCAGATCATTTTATATTATGGTTGTTGTTATTAACATTCATGATAGCACACATATGGCCAGAGGAAATTTTGACGGCCCCTAGGAGTTGATTCTCTCCTACTCAAGTCATTAGCCTTGGTGGTAAATGCTTTATCTGCTGAACCATCTTGTTGGCCTTTACATGTTTTTTACATGATAATATTTCTAAGTTTAAAGAATATACAAAGCCATTTGAGCTTAAATTTTTATTTCTCCTTACTATTCTATCTTACATTTCTTAAGATTTGAGTCATTTTTAGTAAGCTCTAAGCCAATGAAATGAAGCCATTATTACTAACATCCTAAATGCAATTCTGATCTTTATACTAACACATGCTTCTAGATGTATTATTTTGAGCAGTATATGTTTAGACTTATAATAACTTGTAAGGCTTTATGAAGTCGTAAATATATACTACATAGTTTCTTGCCATTCTTGCATTTCATAGTAATGAGAATTAAAATGCTCTTCCATTACTTCTTGACCGTCAAGAGTGTTATCCTGACTATCATGGTCTTCCTCTTCCTCATCTTGATCGCTCCTGAAAACTTGAGTCTTCAGTTCTATTGTTTCACCATTAGTGCTCCTTTGTTCACCATAATAAATACTGTGTATATGAGGGAAGCAGAAGAAGATATATGAACTTATTGGTTCTTTCAGCTTATTTTGGTCCACACGAAGGTATGTTAAATGGCGATGATGTAGTGGATCAATAGAAGGACACATCATTGTCACATTGATATCTGAAAAATACAAGTTAAAAGTTCATCCTGCATATGATAGTTATATTTCCAGTTTGGTTTTGTTTTATGAGATGTAATCCTTATAATTCTTACAAGGATAATTGAGTTTAATTATTTTTGGAGTTAAGTTTTGTCATTTTTATATTAATTAAAACAAATGGAAGCCGGGCGTGGTGGCACACGCCTTTAATCCCAGCATTCGGGAGGCAGAGGCAGGCGGATCGCTGTGAGTTCGAGGCCAGCCTGGTCTACAGAGCGAGTCCAGGACAGCCAAGGCTACACAGAGAAACCCTGTCTCAAAAAAATAAAATAAAATAAAACAAATGGAAACTCTTGAGTTTCATATCACCAAAATAAATATGAATATATTGGCTTCACTGATTATATAAGTATTATATAATTGCTTTTTAGTAGAGGCAATCTTATTTTAAAAAAGAAGAAAAGGAAAAATAAAAAAACTCAGCCCTACTACCCAGGGTCATATGTCTTCAGATGCTCTCTAATACTGCTTGTTAATATATACAAGGTGTAAAGTTGAGTAGAAAAGACTATAGAATTAGAAGCCACATGCTGTGGCGCACACCTGTAATCCCAGCACTTAGGGAGACAGAGGCAGGTGGATCTCTGTGAGTTCAAGGCCAGCCTGGTCTACAAAGCAAGTCCAGGACAGCCAAGGCCACACAGAGAAACCTGGCCGGGGGGGGGGGGCAGGGATTAAAAAATATTAAAAAGAAAAGATTAAAATGAATGACACTCCCTTTTCCCAGGCCATTATTTGCTACCTCATTAGCCAACTTCACAGCAACCCCTTTCATCACTAAATAAAGCGTAGATTATTAACAATCCATTCTTTATAAAAAGTCAAAATGCCATTCTTGTTTCAAGCATGTTGATGCATGTGCCTTTTATCTCAACACTAGGGATGCAGAGGCACATGAATATATCTATGAGTTTCAGGACAAGCCTGGTGTACATTGAAAGTTCCAGGGCAGCCAGGACTACATAGAGAAACCCTGGCCCAACGTCCCCCCTGTACCCCTCCCCCCAACACACACACAAAAAACCCAGTCAAAATACCACTCCTTAAAAAATTGCAAAATTTTACATACTTTCTATTTCATTATTTTGTAGGTATAGATGTTCCAAATTCCTTGGAATGTAGAATGCTTGTTTCAATTTATTATGTCCAATGTTGAGTTCTATAAGATTGGAGAGATTAAAGATATCATATGGAAGGTCTTTCAGTTTGTTGTGTGATATTCTTAGAGCATGAAGCTTTGGAAGTTTGTCAAAATAATTTCCTGGTATAGATGAAATTGAATTATTTTCTAAAGATAGATACATAAGTGAAGAAGGCAATCCAGGGGGCATGGATTCTAATCTGTTATTACATAAGTTGAGCTGCATTAATTTTTCCATTTTGAAAAAGTTTTTTAACATCAAATCAGAAAGATGATTATAGCAAAGATCAAGCATAGTCAAGTTTACCAGCCCATCCATGGCATTTGTTTGAAGTGTGGAGATTTCATTATAACCAAGAATAAGTCTTTCCAGAGATTCAGGAAGAGGAAATGGAAATTCTTGTAAGTTGTTGTGCTCTAGATGAAGTTGTTGTAGATTTGAAAGTTTAGCAAATACACCATAATCAATCTTTTGAGATTTAATTTTGTTGTGGCTGAGGTTAATTTCTGTAAGATGAGTTGCATTGATGAATGAATTTGTAGTCACAGCCTCAATGTCATTGAACTGAAGGTAGACTTGCTGGATGTGCATTGGAATACTTGGAATAGTCTTGAGTTTACGGTTGTCACAGTACATTGATGTTGGGAAGTTAGTTGGACAGAAGCATTCCTTAGCACAGCCTAAAACACTCTGATAAAAGGGAACACCATATTCAAAATTTTGATGAAATTGGAATTCTGGCTCATAATCCTCATTTGGTTCTTGGTCATAATCTTCATCCCATTGGTAAGACTCATATTGGCAATATACTCTAACTCCAAAACAGAAGAAAAGGACACATATTGGACTAAAAAAGCCCATGTTCTTTTTCTTCCCTATTACAAAGAGAAAAGTGATTAATATTCAGAATAATTCCATATTGGTGCCTATATATAACAGAATATTCAGGAAGCCTAGGCAAAGCTCAAATCAAAATTTAATGTTTATGTAACTGAAATTTAGAATCACATGTTGCATTGAGCAGGAGTCAAAAGTACTCCGTTCTGGACTTTTTACAAAGTAGTCATTATCTTTTATTTGTTTACTTTTGTGTTTTATAGACCAGACTTCCCTTGTAACCCTTAATGTCTAGAACTTACTACAAAAACCAAGCTGTCCTTAAATTACATGCAGCCCTTCTGCCTCTGCCTCCCAAGTATGGAGATATATGTGAAGCACAACACACTATGCAGTCAGTATCTTCTAAAAGAACCTCAGTTGTCTGGTTTTCTATACTGTAGATTTATAGTGATGGTATGACACCACATTCTATTATTTCCTCCACTGTAAATGCTAGGCATTCTTGCCAGCCTTTTCGTCTATTAGTGATGCTTGCTATGCTTATGTGAGCAGATAAAGAACTTTCTCTAGTAAATTCTCATTAAACCAAAATTTTGCTCCCGACTGCTTCTGTTACTAAAGCCTTTTTTTTCCCTTTTCTTTTCTTGTTTTGTTTTGTTTGTTTGTTTGTTGTTGTTGTTGTTGTTTAAAAGAGCATTTTTTTTAACATGGTAACATATTTAGAAAACAATTTTTGGGTTTTTTGGTTTGGTTTTGGTTTTGGTGTTTGGGCTTTTGGTTGATTAGTTGTTTGGGTTTTGTGTGTTGCTGTTTTCTGTCTAAGCCTATCTACATCTTCAAAATTTCTTCTTGGAACGGTTTCTCAAATCTCAATTATTTTATCTCTAATTTATTGAGTAACTCGAACAAAGCTCATTTACACACAATATTTATATCTTGCAAGATTTCAGGTTCTCCTAGATTAATATTTTTGTTTTCTTTCTGACTCCCTTTTATCTCTTCTTCCCTCTCTTTCCCCTCCCTCCCTCTACCTTCCTCTTTTTTCTCTACCTTTCTTTCTCTTTCCTCCTTCCCTCCTTCCCCTTCTTACCTCCCTCCTTTTCTTCCTTCCACACAGGGGATTTCATAGACCCCCCAAGTTGGCCTCAAGCTTGCTGTTTAGGTGAGGCTGGCCTTAAACTCAAGATCCTCTTGCCTCTTTCTTTGTGTACTGAAAAGCATTCAGGTACCAGAAGCGTTACCATGCCTGGCTTTGAATAATATTTTTTTTTACTTAAAGTCTGGATTATAAATACTAAAATGCCATTCTCCTTGTCTAGGATTCTGAAACCTAATGGAGGATGAGAGACGTACAGTGCAGAGCTGAAGGATGTTGTAGTGAGTTGGATTGCCAAGGGGAAGGCTTTATAGACAATTAACACTTCTGCTGAAACTTGAAGGGTGGAGTATGTTCTAAACAAGGAACCTAAAATTTTTAGTTTCATTTCTGCCATGTATCAATTCTGCCTCTTGCTTTATTAAGAAAATAAGGCTTGTAGTTTCTGGGCATGTGCAGATGCCTATGATCCCACCTGCTCAAGGGCAGATCATTTGAGCTAAGAGTTGGAGACCAATGGTAATACAGTAAGATACCACCTCAAAAAGAATACAGTAAAATGTGTAACTATATTTAATTATGCCTGGCCTCGCGTGTGTGTGTGTGTGTGTGTGTGTGTGTGTGTGTGTGTGTGTGTGTGTGTGTATACACATACATGTGAAATCCAAAGGACAACCCCAGGTGGCATTCATCAGGCGTCATCTACCTCTAAATGTTTTTAGGTAAGAGTCTCTCACTTATGTAGGCTGGCCAGCTGGCCAGTGAGCCACAGGGTCTGCCCGTCTCTGCCTCCCAGGTGCTAGGATGACAAGTGTGGTCATCACACCTGGTCTTGTTTTATTTTTTAATGCTATGCCCAGATTGATCCCAAAAAGAACCAGAAAGACTCAAAAGCACTGTAAATACAATTAGTTCAGCCCTGGGCTGGGCCCTGCCTGATCCCCAAATCAAGTCTCAGGAAATGCACCCAAGACTGGGCTCTTTACACTTTCTTCCCTCCCAGTGCCTCCCAAACAGGGCAGCAGATCCTAGTTAACATAAGGGGGTCTAACATCCAAAGAGTTTAACTTCCTTTGTTCTCTTTTTCACTATTTGCTCAAGGAAGTGTGTAATCCCATGAGGCATGGGGGGGGGGTCGTCAGTTGCTATCAGATAACACTATCTCTGGTTGTATCTGTGAGTTTGAATCTCTTTTAAGTCTGTTTGTTTGTTTGTTTTGTTTTCAAAGAATTTTGTGGACCTCAGATAGGCTGACACCAAGATCCAGTGTTAGCTCATAAGGCTCAGTGCTTCCTTTGGGGTTTGAAAATCTTCTAGGCTTCTCATTCTTTCAATAACATGGGTTCTGTGGAAACAACTCAGAACTCAGTTCTTCCTGCTTACAAAGTAAGTAAGGATTTTGCTGCCAGGGTATCTTCCCAGCCTCTTATCTTGCCTTCTTTATCTTACCTGCTTATCTTTGGTCTTAGTCTTGCTGTTTATGTCACCTAAAAGATAAACTCTCAATTTAAGTGTCTCATTTTTTTTTCTGAGACCTTTTTTCTCCACCCTTCTCATCAGAGGTGTTATGAGAGAATGAACAAGTACCCTAGCATTGCTGTGTGTTAATGAGATAAGTTACATTTTATTCTTCTAGAATGCTACTCCTGTTTTTCAGCACTGGAATAACTGAGGAAATAGTTACATCAATCATTTCTCTGACAGAACTCCATTTGCTCCTTTTTCTCCCGTTATTTTGTCTCAGTTCTTCCTATGCACTCATGTCCTGGGCCTAACTACCAATCGTTGTATTCTGAATCTTTTTGTTTGTTTTTGCTTGGTTTGGTTTTTGTGGGGGGGTTGTTTTTTGTTTGTTTGTTTGTTTTTGTTTTGGTGGTTGGTTGGTTTTTGGAGGGGGGGTTGTTTTGGTTTTTTGTTTGTTTTCAAGACAGGGTTTCTCTGTGTAACCTTGGCTGTTCTGGAGTCGCTTTGTAGACCAGGCTGGCCTCAAACTCAAAACAATCCACCTGCCTCTGCCTCCCAAGTGCTGGGATTACAAGCGTGTGCCACCACGCTCAGCTCATATTCTGAATCTTGAACATCCCACACTGTGTATCTTCAGGTAGTACCTCCAACTGCAAATAGTTCCTGAGTTTCAGAGGAGTCTAACGTATGTTGATGTTACTGGTTTTTCATTGCCTCCATCCATGCTTTCTTACAGTAAAGGTCCCTCTGCCTGGGAAGCTACAGCTCATTGTTCTTATTATTCCTTTGCACATTCCCTGAATTTTCTGAGTTCTTTACATCTGGCAAATGACAGTTTTCTCCCTATTCTCATTCTGACTCATACAGCTAAATATGAAGAAGGAAAAACAGAACCAGGCTGACTGGGCTCATTCTCAGATCTTGGCCTCATCTTCAAGTATGGCATGGTTGCATTTCCTTAGTGCACCCCCTTTCCCTTTTTGCCAAGACTACTGGGGTTTCGTATTGTTTCCTTTCTTTTCTCAAGGGTGTAAAACATCATTTCCCTTCATTCCTTTTGGATGATGATCATGCTTTTTAAAAAAAAGTATTGGATAATTATTTGTACTAGCACATTATATTTATCCTTATCTATGAAAAAGTACCAAATTGAAATGCTTTGAGCTCTGGTAATATGTGATTTTTGTGGTGGTAGTGGTGGTGGGTTTGTTTGTTTGTTTGTTTGTTACACAGGGTTTCTCTGTAACCAACTGTCCTGGACTTGTTCTGTAGGCTGGACTGGCCTCAAACTCAGAGATTTGCCTGCCTCTGCCTCCTGAGTGCTGGGATTAAAGGCTGCACCAATACTGCCTGGTTATATATGATTTTTGTTTTTGGTTTTCGTGTTTTTGAAACAGGGTTTCTCTGTGTAGCATTGGCTGTTCTGGACTCACTTTATAGACCAGGCTGGCCTCGAACTTGCATCAATTTGCCTGCCTCTGCCTCCCGAGTACTGGGATTACAGGCATGGGCCACCACACCCGGCTAAGTATGATTTTTTTTTAAGTCAAGCAGATCTAAATAATTGCATCAATTCTTCCTTCATATAATTCATGAAGGACATAGCATATTAACTGTGCTTTGAAACTGTTAGAATGAGGTAAGGAAATCTATTTCATGTAAAGAGATGAATAGAGCATAGAAGTAAGAAGTGTGCATTGCCTAGAAATGATAACTGTACACTGTACAATGAGCCAGAATCTGAGTCTAAATTCCTAAGGAATTTGCATTTAGTAATGAGTTCCTAATTAATGAAGTAGTGTATTTGGCCTGTGATCTTTATACTGCAGCGTTCCCAGTAGAGTCTTAAGAGGATATGGTGTTAACGAGTTATGATTTCATCCCAATAGGCATGTTCAGAGCAAGCAAGGGCTCTGCTTTAGGCTAGAGCCTCCCTGTGAGTCTGCTTTTGGGGTAGTCATCTCCTTGCTGTTGTTACTCAACTAGACACTGTATGCGTGTGCTTAGTGCAACATTTTATAAATATTAGTAGTTAGTTTAATTAGACTACTTAAGGTTACATTAAAAAATTATTTCTATCTGTGAGACAATGTGCTAAGTTGTTAAGGAAAACAGAAATAGAGAAAATAAAAACATGGACCCCTCTATAAAAAGCAGACAGTTTAGAAGAGACTAATACTACAAATGAACCATAACTAAATGGGAGTAATTAGTGCTGCAGGGCCAGGTGTTGACCTTCCTGGGAGAAACAGAGAAGTCTTTTATAGACATCATTTGAACCAGATTTTGGCACTTTGAGAGAAAGGGGTTTAGAAAATCTTAAACATTTTACTCTCTTGTTTGTGACATTTTACTTGAAATTTTTTAGAATTTTATTATACTTGCTATTGTACATTTTAAAAGCATTTTTGCTACTTTGTTTCTGTTCCAGTACAACCACTAGAGTTAGATTCTAAGAGGCTGGTTTCCCAAAATACGCACTGAAAACCAAGAGGCAGAGCTGGTCTGTGGCATTGGCCTAGCCCTCTGAGGGCTCTAAAGTTTGCTCCCACTTGCTCATGACCATCCTTATCCTTGTGTTAAGACCATTAGCAGTCATCAGTAAGCAACCTTATTAGAATAATCTGTTGCTCAGTTCTTGGAGAAATCAGAAGAAAAGGATATCTTATTAGTACTCTGATCTGATACTTCATGGTAGTTTATCTTAGAATCAAAACCTCAAAACAAACGAACCTCTGAAGATAAAAAGATTCTTCATGTTGTCTCTTTCTGGTCTTTTTGTAAACACTTCAGAAGGCTTTCCCTGGAGAGCAAATTTCCTCTGAAATTATGTCATTTTCTAGTCTGTCTCTCTCCCCTGTGATGCTTTCCATTAGTGATTTTACTTCATTTTACCCAGTTAGTCTCTGGCCATTTGCTAAGCATATTTTGTTACTTTTGTTTCCATATTCTACAATTTATGCCTTGTTCCATGTAATAAAACTCAGAAAACATCTGAGTAGCTCACTGTCAATCATCTCATTTTCCAATCTCTAATTTTTAACAAAGCCTGAGTGCAGTGCACTGCTTCTAAGTAGTCGCAGATTTGTCGGATGACTGACTCAATAAGTCACAGAGACCTTATTAGCAACGCTTCTCGCTGTTATGGTGAGTTCTAAGCATTTCACCATGCTTAGAGAACTCGGCTATTATCTTTTCTATTTAGTTCTCTATAACAATATGTGATATTTCTCACTGACATTACATTGTCATTAGAAATGTATGAAGAAATGAAGAAGAAAATTTAAATCAAAGCAACAATGTAAATATTAAGAAATCCATTAATGTGAGTTTTTCAAATAATACAATAAGAGTATCTTTATCATAATATTTCATTTACTTGAAAAAAATCATATTTTAAAATCAACATAGGTTCTATTCTAAATTAATAAAATTGAAGTATAATTTTCTTAGTTTTGGAAACCTAAAAGTAAAAACATCATAGCATTTTACTAGTTTAAAGATATAATTGCTTTATTGGTATGCCGTAAAAACTAGTATATAAAAATCATTTGTGTTTGTGTCAAATTTCGTCTAAGACAACTTTAAATTTAATTCTGTAAAATTTTTTGCTATTAAAAAAGTGTGTCTCAGTTATTTTTAGCCATAATACATTTAAATCTTAATTAACTTAAATTGAAGTATCTTTAATAAGCAGATAAAATGTTCACCTCTTTGAGAATGATACAACTGAAAACAAAAACTTTCTAAATCAGTAATTTGCCCAATAGAAACGTTTTCCACAAATGCACCCCTTCCCTACAACTGTATTCATCAGCACTAGTTAGATTCATGGCTCTAAATCATTGTCAGCATCTTTGTCATTTAAAATTAAGAGCAGAAAAGCAGACCCAGGAGACTAAAGAGAGATCAGTTCCTTTAACCCAAGAAGCTTTCCCTTTTTCCAAAATTTATTTTTAAAAAGGGAATCTAAGCAAATACTGTTTGTTGAGTAATTTTAAATTAGATATTTAAACTCACCTTACTGGTATTTTTATCAGAACATTTTGCCTAATCAAAAATTTAATGTAATTTTTTACCAGATTTTGCTTCTCTAGATCGTGCTTTTATGATAGCTGCAGTGCATTCTAATATTAAACTAACCCAATATACTTTTATAACAGTAGGAATACATTCATTAAGAGTTGAAAATTATTTTATCACCATACCTGTTGAAATTGCTTTAGTTTCAGGGATTGATGAATTGGCAAATCCTTTTAACTGAATCAGAAATGCCTAAATTCTTAACGGAGTTTCTTAAAAATCCACAGTAACTTTGTGTCCAGACAGGGCTGTCCTTTGAATTACTGTAGCAATTTAAGTAAATACAGTCGGCTTGGAAAACACTTGGATTGAATTAAAATTTTGTGCTTCTTTTCATTATACAGAACTCTGTGGATTGAAATTAAGATGTTTGTGCTCTTGGTCGGATTTATGTGGCTAACTTCTTTCTTTTCTCCTTAATTTTGGTTTGAGGTGTGGTAAGAATTTCCTCTAGTATGAAAGACAAACAAGACTAAATGAAACAACATGTACTGATTACTGTTTTTATTTTCATTTTTATGCCAAAGAATTCTTCAGATTAAAGTCCACTGTGACCTGGAGCCCGGTGTCTCGGCAATTTAAGGTGGAATTCAGAATTGTACCCGCTCTGCGTGTTGACAGAGGCGTGTGTTCATGTCAGTGCTCCCCTGTCTGAAGCTAGGGAGCAGAATGGGAGCATCCCGCATGTCACATCGACTGTACTCTGAAAATGCAGTAGAATGCATTGCTTTCACGGGCTAAAGGCACAACTTTTCCACTTCAATAGGCTACTGATAACTTTTAAAAGAGAAATGATTTCCCTTGGGTATGTACTATGAAGGCATATCTCTAATTTGCCCTTTCCCCCCTCAGTACACAAAATAATTTTTTAGTGCATTTTTGTCTCTAAGTCAGATAGAATGAAAATCCTCTGCTGCCCAGTTATGTCTACCTTTACTGTGTGGATTTAGAAATTTCCCCATTTACTGAGTGAGCCCTCCTTAAGAGTTATAGCTAGCGAGCTTACTTACTCAGGGCTAAATTTTTGTGGTAATGTTTTCATAGTTAAACAGAGTTAGCTGTGTCTCTTGGCATTAGATGTTGGGTTCTTTGGAAGGAGATTCTTTCAAGCTTGAGAAGTTCATTTTTAGTTCTTCAAAACTTTTCTATTAGACGTTATAAGGAACTAACAGGATTTATTTTTATATTTCAGATTTGAGAAAAGTATATAGTGTTTCAAGGATGCTTTGGCAATATTGTAAACATCTAGCCTATTATTTGAGACATTGGTATGTGAAATGTGGCAGACCATACTTGGGCCAAGATTCCATTTTGTTACAATCATTTCCATATGTTTCCTATTACTGTCTTTGTTCTTAAACCTCATGCTTTCACACTCAGGAAAAGAACAAATTTGTATGTTTTTCTCAGACATTGTTTTAGTCCCCTTCATAGTTTTTTAGCAGATTAATTTAAAATCAACCACTTAATTTTTAAATATAGCTGTTTATTAACTGTGTGATTTGGCCTTCAAATAATGATTATGTTGTTCCTGTTTCTGGATTAGGCAGAAAATTTTTGTCACTAGATAACTAGAGCACATTTTTTTTTCTTTCTTTCTTTCTCTCTCTCTTTTTTTCCCTAGAATCCAAGAGCTGTGGAACACACTTCTAATCCCAGCACTTGGGATCTCTGAGTTCCAGGCCAGCCTGGTGTACAAGCCAGCCAGGCTGACACAAAGAACCTCTGTCCCCAGAGCAAAACAAAAAAATATTTCTTGAAATTTAAAACGAGGTTGGCTGTAGATAGGAGTTTCAGCTGGCAGTGATTGAAAATGGAGGAGGTAACAGTTAAGATAGGTGGTAGTTTACGATCACTGATGTATGGTTAGGTGTCTTAATTGTAGCAGTTGTGGAACAAAGTCAGAAGAATTGGTTAAAAAAAAGAAAACTAAATTATATGGTAGGTTTATAATTTTATTGAAGCAAACACAGCACCATACAACGAGGACATTTGCTCAACTATGTTCTTAGCAACTTTATTCATAATAGCCAGGTTCTAGAAACAACCTAGATGTCCCTCAACTGAAGAATGGATAAAGAAACTGTGGTGCATTTACACATTGGAATATGACTCAGCTATTAAAAACAAGGAAATCTTGAAATTTGCAGACAAATGGATAGAACTAGAAAAGATCATCCTGAGAGAGGTAACCCAGACCCAGAAAGACACTCATGGTATATACTCACTCATAAGTGGATATTAACCTCGTAATACAGCATAGCCACACTACAATACAGAGTCCAATGTGCCAACCAAGGTCCATGTATGATGTGGGCAACCTAGACGCTCTGCTCAGATGTAGTAGATAGACAGCACAGTCTCCTTGTGGGTCCCACAATATGGGGAGTAGGGACTACTTCTGACGTGGAGTCTGCCCCCTCCCCCTCCCACGTTGATCACTTCCCCCTGGCGGGGCGGCCTTGCCAGGCCACAGAGGAAGGGGATACAGGTAGTACGGATGAGACTTGATAGGCTGAGGTCAGATGTTAGGGGAGGAGGACTCCCCTTTCTGAGAACGAGAGAAGGGAGGAAGGAATGGAGGGTGGGATTAGGAGGTGACAGTGATGGGCTATAATCAGGATGGAAAGTGAACAAATTTTAAAAAATAATAAAGATTTAAAACATAAAAAAAAGAAGCAGACGCAGCATCGCAAAGCTAAACAGCATACAAATAAGGCCCATTTGGGTAGCTCTGGAGTACCATTCCACTCACTAAGTACCACAAGTACCACATTTTGCATCATTACTATCAACAACATGCTAGTGCTGGCTACGAAAAGCCTGGTTCAGACTCATTAATCTAATAGGCTTTTTTTTTTTTCATTTATATGCTCACTGTTCAGCTCTTTAAAAAAATTAAGCGCCTACTTTGTGTAAAATAGTTTAAAACTGAGGACTCAGCCATGAAAATTGTATTGCAATAGAGGAAAAAAGTAGAAAATAAAAGTTTATTGAGTGGTAAGGAGTACAGGAGAGAATAAAGCAATAAAAATGAGTGAGGTAGAGCGTGCAGACTGGCAGTTCTGTTGCTGCTATGTGTGAGCTAGGGTGGAACAGTGAGTTACCCGATGGTGGGTGGTGGGAGCCAGGTGCTGCGCTGTTGAAATGGGATGTTAAAGGTAAGGAAGGGCACACGTGTAAGAGTGCTTGGCTGGAGTGTGACACAAGAGTAAGAGCACAGTGGTTGGTTTTTTTTTTAAAGATCTGTGTATATACATACATTAGAATACATGTGTACATAGCTTTGCTTTGAAGCCATCAGGACGTGTAATCAACTAGACTTTTGTAGCAAGGAGCTGACAACAGGATGTTTGTCTCAGTGAAAAGGAACCAGGCCTGTTTTTGGATAGGGAAAGTATAAGATGGACCTGGAACACTGAGAAGCACCAAAAAGAGAAAAAGCTCTTGTCAAAGACAGAGGTCTGGGAAGATCTCAGTTTTGCAAAGAACCTAAAGCTGCTGGAAAAAAAAAATAAAGGAAGGCTGCAGATACTATTTTAGGAACAGATATTTAAATCTTAATATTGTGTAGTTAGTATCAGAAGGAAGGAACCAACGTGGCACAAGTTAAGCGCACAGTAGATCAAGAACATAGGAGGTGTCCTTAGAGGGATAGCCAGCACCAGCCTCTTGGTAGATGTGTACTTGGAAGGACCCACTTTCCACTGCTGTAAGTGAAATCATAATATTTTTTTGTTTGCTTTAAAAACAAAAATCTTACTGTGTTGTCTAGACTAGCTTCCAGCCCTAGGGAGCAGACAGTCCTCCTGCCACAGTTTCTCCAGTAACTGGGACTACACATATTTCACTGTCTTGGAATTGTGTTTTCAGGGAAATAGAGTGTTGGATAAATGAGCTCTTTGAGATGGGCCCGTGAGGGTAGCCCTGCAGTGCTGTTCCCCACACTAAGTACCACAGTATGTGTCATTAGACTAAGCAGCGCGTCTTTTAAAATTCGTGGGTCTAAGATCACTACAGCCTAAACCCGGGAAGATAAGTTCTCTGAGCATGGGTATGAGAACTTACAGCAAGTGCTTCAGCCTCCAGCCCAACTGCCCCTCTTCCTTCACTCCCAGATTGGACAGGAAGGGACGTCCTTTGCATGTTACTTCTGAATATCTTCTAGTCTATCCATGTTTTGTTACTATATCCACTTATTCTCTGGAGGGCTTTGACTGGTCTCATATTCACACATTTTCTTCTCCTACCTTTTTTCTACTTACTTCATAGAAAAACACTTTTTTGTTGTTTTTTGAGAATTTCATACAATGTGTTAAATAATATACACTCCCAACTTCTCACCTTAACAACCCTCAAATCCAAACCACCACCTTATACCTCTTATGGCAACTTTGTGTTCTCTTTTTTCTTTTCTTCTTTACTCTCCAAAAACTTACCCACTCCTGTTGTGCCGTCCATATGCTATTGGGTGTAAGGCCATCTACTGCAGTGTGGTTAACATACTAGGCTCCATATCCTTAAGCTTGACTCTTTCCGAAAAGTCAGCAACTGTATATAGCGTCTCAGTTAGGGGCTCTTGTGAACCCCTTCCCATTCCATACTAGAGTTTTGACTGGCAGTTAGAATAACTATATATAGTTGTCTTTGACCTCCTATAGAAGATAGTAATATCATCTTCTCTCCTCCAAGTAAATTAAAGAATTACTACATCTCTCTTTGGTTTATCAGTATCTTAAATGGCTAGCTAATAGGATGGATAGTAAGGTACTTGGCAGGGCCTTGCTGAGCTAGGAAGCTGCCCTCTTGGTAGATAAAGCCACCTAGATAACAGCTTAATCATGCAGTGAGTTGTTGAAGCAACTTCTCTCTCCCCCTTCCCATATATTTATTTATTTACTTTACATCCTGATCCAAGTCCCCTCCCTCCTCTCTGTCCAGTCTCACCCTCAGGCCCCTACCTCTCCCCCTCTTTTCCCCAGCAACTTTTAAATTTTTGTTATTTAAGTTTCCTATATAAGAAATTCAGGAGTTGGAGAAATCGCTCAGTAGTTAGGAGCATTGGTTGCTCTTCCAAAGGTCCTGAGTTCAATTTCCAGCACCCATGTGGTGGTTCACAACCATCTATAGTAGGATCTAATTTCCTCCTCTGGTGTACAGACATACATGAAGACAGAGCACTCATTTACATAAAATCTATAAACAAATCTTTTTTGTTTTGTTTTTCATGACAGGGTTTTTCTGTAGCTTTAGCTGTCCTGGACTTGCCTCAAACTCACAGTGATCCACCTGCCTCTGCTTCCCAGAGTGCTAGGATTAAAGGTCTGCACCACCACGCCTGGCATAAATAAGTCTTTTTTAAAAGAAATTTAACGGCATCTTGCTATGTTGTGAATCAGAAATTTAGATAGATGGTGAGTAAAACTCAATGTCTAGACTACAGTGTCCTCTGTGTGAATCAGTAATTGGAATCCAGTGTTTATAAAGTTAAGTGTGAATACATTTATGTAGAAATTCAACAATGAAAATGTAGCCACACAATGAAGACAGCCCTTTGAGGTGTTCCTGACCACAAAGGAGCCTCCTGTGCTACAAGTGTTCTCTTCTTAATCTATATATCCATTATATGGTTGCTTTAGTTGTAAAACTTTATCAAACTATAATGTTGGGATAATCTTTTGTCCACTGTGTAAAGGTTGTCTTTGTATTATTCAAATGTTGATTTCTGTAATGGCAGAGAGTTGAGAACAGGCCAGACCTTGGTATTTTTTGGATATGAACCATCACTTGCCTCGGTATTTTGTAAACATCTTCTCTATCACTTTTTGATTGGCTTAATAAAGAGCTAAATGTCCTGTAGCAAAATAGGAGAGGATAGGCAAGACTTCCAGAGAGATAGGAACTCTGAGAAATAATCAGGTGTGGAGTGTCACAGATGAAGGAGCAGGTGTCAGGATGTGACTGGGAAGGAGAGGTAATGGCCTGGGTTAGAATAGCTCAGAATTTGCCCAGCTTAGTGCCATAAGCTAATAATAAATATAATAAGTCTCTGTGTTATTATTTGGGAGCTAGGGCGGGTATAGAAAGTTCTTACTAACACTATATATAGAGAGTGACAAAAAAGGGGACAACACACCAAGGATAGGTGTGTATTTCTTGCTGGTTGAGTTTGAAGAATTTCATTCAGCACAACTCACAAATCAAAACTGCTGTAAAGGTTGCCTTCATAGAGATACTAATTCCTTTCTAAGCAGTATATAAGGCAAACTTGTTAAAACAGTTGATGAACCATAGATAGGGCCAAAGATTTGTATGACCTTTGAGTTTGACCCTATCAGCACTTTTTCTCCACAAACCTAAATAATACACAATGCCTTAAAGGAAAAACAAAATGTATGGAGTGTTTTGTCAGCCCAGAGTGGCCTGAAATTTCCTAGGTTGCCAAGAATGATTTTGAACTCCTGATCCTCCTCCCTATACCTCCCAAGTGGCCCAGGTGGAAATTCATTAAGATAAGAAAAATAAATAAACCAACTCATATTTTTCACTTAATTTCTTAAACTTTGCTTAACCTTTGAACTATGTCCCTTTACACATTTTAACTACAAAGTGATCTATGTATCATACATGTTCCATGTTTAAATAAAAAGTGGGTGCTGTATATTTCTTTCCTAAATCCCAACTTTGCTTCCTCCTGAAACCCTTTTTTGCAGTGTAAAGCAAGATACCGGCCACTCCAGAGTGGAGGCCCCCTAAGGGAAGGGCTCCTTCCTGACACAGCAGTATCAGGGTGTGTTCTTAGCAGCTGTGACACACAAATCATCATTACACCATTTTCTTTTTAATAGTTTTGTTTTTCAAGTCAGCATTGCAAATTCAGCAGCTTGTTTACAGGAAACATAAGACATAGAAAGCAGAGAAGATAGAAGAATAAGTTGAAGGTTGCTACTGGTATGCAATTATCAAAAAAAAATGGACTGTAAAAAATACTGTTGGAAAAATAGCCTGTTTTTTGTGTCACATAAGTACTGAAGAAGAGAAGAAAAGAAAAGACAAATGGGAAGTGTGTAGGCTTAAAAAAGAAAAAAAAAAGTGCTGAGTAGGCAAGGTGCATGTACCCATAATCTCAGAACTGAGGAGACTAAGGGCAACATAGACCCTGCCTACAAATAAAAAAACAACAACAAAAGGGGCTGGAGAGATGGTTCTGTAGGCAGAACCACTTGTAGCACAAACTTGTAGGACCTGAATTAGAATCCCTAGCACAAACACAAAAGGTATACCTGTGTGCTTGCCTGTAGATCTAGTCTTGTGTGGATGGAGACAGGGATGGCTGAGGCTTTCTGATTACCAGCCTATATCCAGGCTCAATGAGAAAATAAAGCAGAGAGTGATGGAACAAGACACCCGAACTCTGTGCACACACATCACATACACTCCACTTACAGTTTAAGTAATTATGGCATAGCTAAAAATTTGAGCAATTACTGGGTTAAATGATATTAAGGAATTAATTTGTTTTTCAGAAATGGTTTCTCTCTGTGTATCCCTGGCTATCCTGGAACTCACTTTGTAGACTAGGCTGGCCTTGAACTCATAAAGATCTGCCTGCCTCTGCCTTCTGAGTGCTGGGATTAAAAGCGTGCACCACTACGGCCACCCTAATATTAAGGAATTAATTTTTTTTAATGTGATAACTATGCTTTTTGAAAATGAAGAGGATACCAGGCCTGGTGGCACATGCCTTTAGTCCTGACACTCAGGATACACACACAACACACGCGCGCGCACACACACATATATGTTTCCATGTTTTTTATTGAGGTTATTGTGAACAATATTGTTTCCTTCGTTTGTTTCTCAGTACATTTGTCATTTGTATAAAAAAAGGCCACTGAGGTTGTGTGTCAATTTCGTATCTTGTAACTTCCCTGAAAGTGTTTGTCAGTTGTAGAAGCTGCTTCGTGAAAATTTTGGGGTGACTTATATAAGATCATATCATCTGCAAATAAAGATTCTTTGACTTCTTTCTTTCATGTTTATCCTTCATCTCTTCAGTTGTCTTATTGCTGTAGCCAAGTACTATACTGAATAAGTATAGAGAAAGTGGACATCCTTGTCTTATTTTGCGTTTTAGTGGAAATGCTTTGAGTTCTCTCATTTAAGTTGCTGTGGGTATGTCTAAGTTGCTTTTTTCTGTTGTTGAGTCGTGTCTTTTGTATCCCCACTCTTTCTAGGACTTGTAACATGAAGGGATGTTGGATTATTTCAAAGGCCCTTGTGAATCTAATGACATGATCACGTGATTATTTTGTCTTTCAGTCTGTTTATGTGGTAAATTACATTTAGAGATTTACATATGTTGGACAATCCCTACATTTCTGGGGCAAAGCTTACTTGATCATGGAGGATAATCTTTTTAATGTATTCTTAGATTTGGGTCACAAATATTTTATTGAGAATTTTTGTATTTATGTTCATAAAGGAAAGTGGTCTATGATTTTCTTTTCTGTTGTTATATATCTTTGTGTGGTTTTGTATCAGGGTAATAAAAGTAGCTTCATAAAAAGAGTTAGGAAATGCTTCTTCAGTTTATATTTTGCTCATTATTTTGAGGATTTATTGTTGGTAGTTCTCTGAAGGTCTGGTAGAATTCTGCACTGAATCCATCTGACCAAAAGGATTTTTAGTTGGAAGATTTTACATTATGTTTCTGTTTCATTAGAGAGTATGGGTCTGTTTAAAATATTTGTTTCATCTTGATTTAACTTTGGTAGTCAAGAAATTTATACATTTCTTTTAGATTTTCGAATTTGGTAGAACACAGAATTTTAGCATATATACTTACAATTTTCTGAATTTCTTTTATGCCTGTTATAAGGCTTTTCCCTTTCATCCCTAATTTTATTAATTTAGACCTTTCCTCCTTATCTTTTGGTTAATTTGACTAGGAGTTTGTCAGTCTTGTTGATTTTTTTTTTTTCAAAGAACCAACTCATTTCTGAGTCTTTGTATTTTGTTTTTGTTGTTTCTGATCACTGATTTTTATCCCTAAGTTTGATCATTTCTTCTCATTTACTCTTTTTTGGGTTTTTTCGAGACAGGGTTTCTCTGCTTGGCCTTGGCTGTCCAGGACTCACTTTGTAGAGTAGGCTGCCTCTGCCTCCCCACGTGCTGGGATTACAGGTGTGCACCCCCGCACCCAGCTTGCTCATTTACTCCTTTTGACTCTTATTTATTTTTGTTTTCTAGAGCTTTCAAGTGTTTCACTAAATTATTACTATGTGAACTTGCCTCTTAGAACTGCCTTCATTGCATCTGATAAGTTTGGATATGTTGTGTTTTCATTTTCAATCAAAGGACACCATTATAGTTAAGAACTATGTTGATAAAATACTATTCATTACATGATGACCATGTATGAAAGTTTCATGACAAAACTTTTTGTAATGGAAGTATATTAGTGATATTTTAAAAGCACTATTCATGTATTTTTTTTTAAAGCCACACATCTGGAGAACGCTTGATTTCAAATCTCACGACCTCCATGGCAGCTAAGAGCTGTCTGTGACTATAATTCCAGGAGCGCTTTGACCCTCTTCAGGACTCCTCTTGTACCAGGCACACATGTGCTGCACATATATGCATACAGACAAAACTACTTATATGCATAAAATAAAAATAAGTAAATAAATATATAACATAAAAAATAAAATAAATGAAAGCCACAGATTAGACCAATACATTTATAGTGCTTAGCAGATCCCTATCAGCATTTTATCACTCTTGTAGGTCACTTTGAAGGAAAGATTAATAGCACTATTAAAGTATGCCAAAGAATAAGCACTTGAGAAAATAAGCTATTCACTTGACCAGCCTGCATATGAAAAATATTTCATTTCTTTGCTCTTTAAAGAAATGCAAACTAAAACCACATGAAAATTGTATTAGTTACCCTGTAGAAGGACTTCAATTAAAAGGACTACCTAGTAATTATGGATAAGCTTGTGGAAGAAAAAAAAATCTCTAAGACGTTATTGATAAGAATGTAAATTGTTACAACTGTAGAAAACTTTTGGCACTAAATATCTGGCAAGCCAGCTGTTCCGCTCTCAGGTACATGTGATATGGAAATAAGGACATTTGCCCCAAATGTCCTGCACAAATATGATTGTAGCAGCTGCTTCATAATAATGAAACAACAAGGCTGGAGATGTTTCTCTGTGGTGCTTTCTTTGCCTTACGTTCATGTCCAGAGACACATGAACGTACAACACTAAGAAAACCTCAAATGATCCTTAACATTATAACGTAAAAGGACACACACACACACACACACACACACACACACACACACACACACTGGAATGCTATTCAGCAATACAAAGAAATTGAGTATATTTTGCTTATAAAAGTGCTATAATTCTAGCTACTCAGGTGACTAAGGTAACTAAGTTCAAGGGACTAAGTTCAAGTTCAGTGGATTATGTGCTGGTGTAAATCTTGGGCTTTAATACTTATACAGCAGTGAGCACAGCTTGGTCTCTATTTCAAACCATCTTCATTTTCATGCCCATTTACAGCTGCACTGCAACTTGGATATCATGTTGTTTTTTTAATCCATCTACTTCTTTTTTAAAAATTTTGTATTATTTAATTAATTTATTCAGATTACATCTTAATAGTTTTCCCCTCACTTGTATCTACCCGTTCCTCCCTCCCTCCTGATTTTACCCTATTCCCCTTCTCTAGGTC
The DNA here is from genome assembly GCF_964271855.1 of Acomys minous. NCBI lineage: Eukaryota > Metazoa > Chordata > Mammalia > Rodentia > Muridae > Acomys > Acomys minous. The sequence continues at coordinate 44,840,190 of NC_140490.1, forward strand.
TAGAACTGAGGGGAACCTCCTCCCCCATTATATGGACATAGGCTATCTATTAAGTCTCATCTTGGTAGCCTGCTTATCCTTTCTCTGAATGCCATCAGGCCTCCCCACCATGGGGAAGTGGTCAAATATGGGGCACCAGAGTTGATGTCAGAGTCAGTCCCCACTCTCCACATAACTGTGGAGAATGCCCTGTCCATTGGCTAGATCTGAGTAGAGGTTCAATGTTTACTGCATGTATTGTCCTTGTTTGGTGCAGTAGTTTAAGCAGACCACCCTGGGTCCAGATTTGCCTGGCATGATGTTCTTCTTGTAGGTTTCTAGGACTGTCTGGGTCCTTCTATTTTCCCATTCTCCCATACTTCTCTCACCTAGGATCCCAGTCTCCTGGTAAGTGAAGACTTTCATAGGACATCCCTTTTGGGCTAGTGTCCAATTGTAAGTGAGTAGTTACCATGTGAGTCTTTCTGCTCCTGGGTTAACTCATTCAGTATGATCATTTCTAGTTCTATCCATTTGTCCACAAATTTCAGAAATTCCTTTTAACTGAGTAGTATTCCATAGTGTAAGTTTACCACAGTTTCTTTATCCATTCTTCGACTGAGGGACACGTAGGTTGTTTCCAGGTTCTGGCTATTATGAATAAGGCTGCTATGAACATGATTGAGCATATGTCCTTGTTGTGTGCTGGAGCATCTTCTGGGTATATTCCAAGGAGTGGAATAGCTGGGTTTTGAGGTAGCTTTATTCCCAGTTTCCTGAGAAAGCACCAGATAGATTTCCAAAGTGGTTGCACAAGTTTGCATTCCCACCAGCAATGAAGGAATGTTCCCCTTTCTAGATATCCTTGCCAGCATGTGCTGTCACTTGAGTTTTTGATCTTAGCTATTCTGATGGGTGTAAGATGGAATCTCGGTCACTTTGATTTGCATTTCTCTGATGACTAAGGACATTGAGCATTTCTTTAAGTGTTTCTCAGCCATTCAATATTATTCTGTTAAGAATTTTCTGTTTAGCTCTGAACCCCATTTCTTAATTGGGTTGTTTGGTTTGGTGGTGTTTAATTTCGTGAGTTGTTTATTTTGGATATTAGACCTTTGTCAGATGTAGAGTTGGTGAAGATCTTTTCCCAGTCTGTAGGCTGTCACTTTGTTCTGTTGACAGTGTCTTCTGCCTTACAGAAGCTTCTCAGCCTCATGAGGTCCCATTTGTTAATTGTTGACCTTAAGGCCTGGGCTGTTGATATTCTGTTCAGGAAGTTGTCTCCTGTGCCAATGTGTTCCAGGTTCTTCCTTACATTTTCTTCGAACCAATTTAGTGTCTCTGGTCTTATGTTGGGATCTTTAATCCACATGGACTTGAGTTTTGTGCATGATGATAAATATGGGTCTAATTGCATTTTTCTACACATAGGTATCCAGTTAGACCAGCACCATTTGTTGAAGATGCTATCCTTTTTCCATTGAATAGATTTGGCTTCTTTGTAAAAAATCAAGTGACCATATGTGTGTGGATTCATTTCTGGGTCTTTGATTTGATTCCACTGATCAACCAGCCTATTGCTGTGCCAATACCATGCTGTTTTAATCACTGTTGCTCTATAGTACAGCTTGAGATCAGTATGGAGATTCCTCCAGAGGATTTTTTATTGTACAGGATTGTTTTAGCTATTCTGGGGTTTTTGTTTTTCCATATGAAGTTGAGAATTGATCTTTTAGTGTCTTTAAAAAAGTATGTAGGTATTTTGATGGGGATTGCATTGAATCTGTAAATTGCTTTTGGTAAGTAGCCATTTTTACTATGTTAATTCTCTGGATCCACGAGCAAGGGAGATCCCTCCATCTTCTGATGTCATCTTCAATCTACTTCTTTAGAGATTTGAAGTTTTTTTTTTTTCAAACAAGTCCTTCAATTGCTTAGTTAGAGTTACTCATAGATATTTTATATAGTTTGTAGCTATTGTGAAGGGTGTAGTTTCCCTATTTTCTTCCTCTGGATGATTGTCATTTGTATATAGAAAGGCTTTTTTGAGTTAATTTTGTATCCAGCCAATTTGCTGAAGGTGTTTATCAGCTGTAGGAATTCTCTGGTGGAATTTTGGGGGTCACTTATGTATACTATTATATCATCTGCAAATAGGCATAATTTGATTTCCTCCTTTCCCATTTGGATCCCCTTGATCTCCCTTTGTTGTCTTATTGCTCTGGCCAGAACTTCAAGAACTATATTGAAGAGACATGGAGAAAATGGGCAGCCTTGCCTAGTCTCTGATTTTAGAGGAATTTCCTTGAGTATCTCTCCATTCAATTTTATGTTGGCTATTGGCTTGCTGTATATAGCCTTTATTATGTTTAGGCATGTGCCTTATATTCCTGATCTCTCCAAAACTTTAAACATGAATGGGTGTTGGATTTTGTCAAATGCTTTTTCTGTATCTAAGGAGATGATCAGGGGGGTTTTCTTTCAGTTTGTTTATATGGTGGATTACATTGATGGATTTTTGTATATTAAACCATCCCTGCATGCCTGGAATGAAGCCTACCTGGTCATGGTGAATGATATCTTTGATTTGTTCTTATATTCAGGTTGCATGTATTTTATTGAGTATTTTTGCATCAATGTTCATCAGAGAAATTGATCTGAAATTCTCTTTCTTTCTTGGATCTTTGTGAGGTTTAGGTATCAATGTGAGTGTGACCTCATAGAATGAATTTGGTAGTGTTCCATCCATTTCTATCTTTTGGAGTAGCTTGAAGAATATCAACATTAGCTCCTCTTTGAAGGTCTGGTAGAATTCTGCACTGAAACCCTCTGGCCCTGGCCTTTTTTTCATTGGGAGACTATTAATGACTGCTTCTAATTCTGTAGGAGAAATAGGACTATTCAATTTATTTATCTGATCTTGATTCAATTTTAGGAAGTGGAATTGATCAAGAAAAGTGTCCATTTTCCTTAGATTTTCAAATTTTGTGGCATGTATACCTTTGAAGTAGGATCTTATGATTCTTTGTATTTCTTCACTACCTGCTGTTATATCTCCCTTTTCATTTCTGATTTTGTTATTTTGCATAGTGTCTCTCTGCCTTTTAGTTAGTTTGGCTAACGGTTTACCCATCTTGTTGATTTTCTCAAAGAACCAGCTCCTGGTTTTGTTGATTCTTTGAATTGTTCTCTTTGTTTCTAACTTATTGATTTCAGCCCGAGTTTGATTATTTCCAGATGTCTGTGCCTTTATCATTGTTTCCATTTTCATCTTCAGATCTTGAACTGTTTTAATCACTTCCCTCATCTGCTTGTTTGTATTTTCCTGAATTTCTTCCAGTGCCTTTCTATAGTCCTCTTTTATGTCTTCAACCTGTTTAGCTGCATCCTCCTGCATTTGTTTACAGTTTTTATTTGTTTCTTCCATTATCATCTTAATGAGTTAGGATTTGAGGTCATTTTCTTGTATTTTGATTGTGTTTGAGTTCTCAGGGTTATTTTCTTTGGAATACCTGGGATCTGGAGATGCCGAATTGTTTTGGGTTTTGTTGTTTGCATTCTTACGCTGACCCTTAGTCATCTTGTTGTCTCTGATGTTGGGAGGTAGCTCTGGCGTCCTTCACTGGTCTAGTGCTCTCCAGTTCTTGCAGTCTGTGGCTCCCTGACAGGTCCCTGGTCTCCATGTGGTAGGTCAGATACAGTGCGTGACAGTTGCCGCCATCTTGGAATCTCCCTTTAAAAATCTGTCTTCTTTTTCTTTTTAAACTTATTTTCATTTTATTTGCATTAGTGCTTTGTCAGGTCCCCTGGATCTCGGATTACAAACAGTTATGAGTTGCCATGTGGGTGCTAAAAATTGAACCCAGGTCCTCTGGAAGAGCAACTAGCCAGTGCTCTTAACCACTGGGCCATCTCTCCAGGCCCTATCCATCTACTTCTTACATGCTACTCTTGTTAGCATTTCTTAGACAAATTTTTAACACAAAGAAGAACACAAATCCCAAGTGGATAGTAAATACTAATATAAACTATTTTGAGGCCAAGCTTACCTACAAAATGAGTCAAGTCCAACCCTGGGCAACTTAGTGAAATGAAATGTTGCTCAAAACAAAACACTAAAAAGGAAATGGATGTATATCTCAGTGGTAGAGAACTTGCCTAAGATATGCAAGGCTGTAGCTATACCCTGTAGAGCAGTAAGTAAATAATGAACTGAATACTGCTGTGTGTAGTGAAGTGGATCCATCTCATGCTAACCTGAAGCTGCCACTGTACAAGGTCAGGTTTGACTTTGAAACTTTGCTTTACATAGTGAACTATAACCCAAGTTGGTATGTTGACAGTGTGAACATCAGTGGCACGTCAACCTGGAAAACAATCTGGCATCTTCTCAAAAGGAGCATGAATAGCAACTGACACTGTACTTCTACTCCTGGATATATGAAAGCATGGATCCTCTCAAAACTTTGTATACAAGTCTTCATAACAGCATTTTTATATAGTCAAAAATGGCAACAGCCCAGCAACCAATGAGTGCATAAATGTTGTATATACTTTCAATTTAATGCCGCTCAACAATAGAGACAATGAACCTCTGATATGTTACAACATGGGTAAACCTCAAAGAACCTATTAAGGAAGAAGCAGTCACCATATTCTATTCATACTCTGCTCATATTAAATGTCCAGGTTAAGGCTATCCATAGAGAAAATAGATTTGCCAGGAGATAGGGAAAATAATATATATCTAGGTACATGGTTTCAACATTGGTTTATATAGTGGTAGTTGCATAACTCTAAATGGTGAATTATATATTTTAAATGATTGGAATATGCTGTACGTAAATTATCTCTCAAATTTAGTAAAATAATAGGAGAGTTTAAAAATGATGGGTTATGAATTGTTAAAACTATGAAAAGTACATCGAGGTTCATTATATTGTTCCATTTACTTTGCTTCTGTTATAAATTCTCAGTAAAAAGGCAGAAGGAACAGCATCCCTGACATTTCAAACTAAACACCTTCATTTGAGCACTGCTCCTGCCGTAAAGGTAGCAGGTGGCCTGGATCAGTGTTCCTTAACCTAGCTGTCCTTGTGTAGTAACTCACTTGTTTCAGACTTTAATGGATTTCAAGTGGGCAGCATTTTGTATTTACCATTAAAATATGTTTATGACAGAAAACTTTAATGCAGTTCTGGCAGCTTAAGACTTTATTAATAATTTGTTTTCATGAACTTAAACCCAAAATTGTTAACAGTTGTGAAGTGGAAAACAAAAACATTGATTGCACAAAGTTAATTGCAAGGATTCAGCAATCATTTCCACTATTTTTTTTTCTTTCTGTCTTTTCTTTTTAGGAAAACACTGTTAACTCTTTAAGCACCACTATTCTCATTATAGACTACATGTTGACATGTCTCTGGTCATGTTCTTATCCATAATTTAATTTGAAGAACTGCATTTTCCCAACATCATTAGATATTTGAATTTTATGTGTGTTTCTACTAGTGTTGTGATATCACTGCTCATATTGTAGAAAGATGTTTCATTGAAAAGCTGGAACTTTAAAATGTTTTAATTTTGGAAGGGCTGGAAACATAGCTCAGTGGTTAAGAGTGCTTGGGGCTCTTCCAAAGGCCTGAAGTTTTGGGCACCCATTTTGGGCAGATAACAACTGCATATATCTTTAGCTTTGTGGGATCTGACATGCTTTTCTGGATTCCACAGGTACCTCAACACACATGGCACCACACTTACACATAAGTAAAAACGAAAACAAAATCTTTAAACTTTTAATTTTAGAATAATAGCCCTTATAGTATTTTATTTTTAGTTTTCTCATCAGCCCACAGTTCAGTAATAGATGTTCATGTCTTATGAACATTTGTGATTTGTAAAGCATTTCACATACACTTTTATTTAGTAATCGTAGAAGCTTCATTGGTCTGTGTTGTCACATCTGTATTATCTGCAGATGAGGAAGTAGACTCAAAGCAGGTGGCCTGCTCCATACTGTAAATGGAACTGAATGTCCCAATCAAAGTCCTGCACTTTGTACCACTTACACAAGTGATAAATGTTTGCTATTTGAATCTCACTATGTTCTTCTGTATAGTTTTTACAAAGCAGCAGTTTTATACTAGTTTCCAAAGTTATGTCATCTTAGATGTAATGTACATTTACTATAAAGAAGCTGCTCTTAGCCAGCTCAGATTTTGCTGTCATTTCCAGCATTCATACAGTAACACTGGCCAATACTTGGAGAAAACGTTTATTATCACAATGGTGGCAGCTGGAAGAGGTAGAGACAAATGAGCTGCTAGCATTCTGCATTGTGCATAGCAGTCCCTGTCCCCAAGAACAGTGGCCCAAAATACCACTGGTGCTTAGGTTGAAGACTGGGGTGTTATTCACCATTCTTCATCTGTGTTCAAACTTCTACCACTTTTATTACATATCTATAACATTTTTTCTTCTTCTACAATAAAATATATTTGAAGTCTAGATTTTTTTGAGGTAGTTTAAAATAAATGTAAGGAGCTGAAGAGATGGCACAGTGGTTAAGAGCACTAGCAGCTCTTCCAAAGGACCCAAGTTTGGTTTTCAGCACCCACATAGTACCTCATAACTGTCTATAACTCCAGTTCTAGGGAATTCAGTGCCTTCCTCTAGACCAGGCATGCAAGTGGTACCCATACATGTAGGTAAGACACCCACACACATGAAACAACATAAAATATTAAATTAGTTTTCTAAAGAATAAAATAGTATGTTCCTGATTTATGGGGAGAGACAAATTGAGCCAAAGTACACATATCTGATTTAAAACCAGTATTTTAATGTTTTTCTTATTTCCAATTTTTACTTAATTCATATTGAATATCAGGTTTTGTTTTTAAAAAAAAAAAACACATGAAGGCATCTCTTTTTGGGAGGGGCGCAGTGTGAGACAGGGTTTCTCTGTGTAGCTTTGGCCGTCCTGGACTCACTTTGTAAACCAGGCTGGCCTTGAACTCACAGCGATCCACCTGACTCTGCCTCCCAGAGTGCTGGGATTACAGCAAGCATCACCACGCCTAGCTCATGAAGGTACTCCTAAGTTTTGTTCAGTTTTCAGTTTTTGTCAGACTACGTGTGTTTCTCAGAGTTATCCGGTCTGCATATTTGAAAAGACAAGTTGATATAAAATTGATCGGTGTCCATGTTCTTCCAAAGGAATATCATGAAATATTTCTAGTTGAAGTGATGACACTTTGTAACCTAACAGGTACTGTGTTCTTAAAAGCTTATATAACTGATCATAAAAAGCACATTATAGATTTTATATAAAAATCTATTATATTTTACAGTTTTATAACCAGATAATTAAAAGAAAATCATGTGTTATAGTTCCAAAACCAACTCTTATGAATATTATCTGTTAATAGTGAATACTTGAATTTTTATTATGAGTTGAGAATTTCAATATGATTTTGTCAAACTACATATACTTCAACATTATTCAAAATATTACAGTACTATCTGAGTTCTTAAAGAGATAATAAAAATATGTGTACTCTTCATATTGCTGTTCTTGCTAGTTTTGTTTTTCTAACAGCAAGGAAAGGGCACAATGTTACTAAGTCAAGCATTCTGTTTACAGTACAATTATATTTAACATACTTGGTAATGAAGTGTTAAATACTGAATATCATCTTTTGTTGAGGGAAAAAAGAATGTTCAAGCAAAAGATTTATGCAGAATCATTCATGTGCAAAGGGACACTGCAATAGATGTTTATTCTGAGTATTGATAGGCAAAATTCTGTTGAAATTTTTTGTCATTGGCCACATGGTATAGAATTTTGCTTATGTATACAATATTATCATTATTAGTACAGTTCAAGTATTCCAATGTGTAGATTTTTGAAATTTTATATTCAATGGATGTCATTAATTATTATTTTTCAACATTCCCAAGCTGAACACTCATTCTGCCAAGAACACAACGAAATGTTGCAGGTTGGATTTCCCAGTACTTCACTGGGTTGTTGAATAAACTTATTGCGCTGTATAAAGACTTCTTCATCTTTGGCACTGTTGGACAGAAGTCGTTCACTCCCACTCTTGTAATTGAGTTATAATGCAGGAAAATTATCTGTTATGGAGGAAAAGAATGAATGAATTTTAAATGCCCAGTAAATACAAAAGGAATGTGTTTTATTAATAGTTAGAGTTGCTAAATCTTGAAATTGCGCCTTATGCATGATAGAGAAATATTCTACCAGTGAGCTACACTTTTGATCCTTTTTATTTTTATTTGAGACAGAGTCTTGCTCCATTAAAAAACCTGGCCTTAAACTTGTGATCTTCTGGCCACAGCCTCATGACGAGTACCTTGGATTGCATGTATAAACCACTATTCTCAGATATAGTAGCATTTGTTTGTGATTTATGGACATATTCATCTGTTCCCTTATGTTAGTTTGTTTGTTGGGGACACTCAGGACAGGGTTTCTCTGTGTACCTCTCTGTCCTGGAACTCACTCCATAGAGCAGGCTGGCCTCAGATCCACCTGCCTCTACCTTCCAAGTGCTGAGATTAAAGGCTAGGTGTGGATTGGTTTACTTTGCAGGTATGTATTATCCACTTGGGACTTGTGTTCTTTTCCGTTAAAATTGTGTGCACTATGAAATGATAAGTTGTAGTGCAGAGCTGCAGATGTGGAAATTGGAGTGGAGATGGGACGTGGCTTCAGAGAAAACACTGGGCTGTGCTCATGGCTGCAGAAACATGGAAGCCCAAGACCCACACCCACACATAGACCATTCTTCAGTGGCTTGAGTCTCCAGAGTGCAGTGAACAAGACTTACTTAAAGATAGGGGGGAAAAACCTGGGCATGATGGTACACACCTGTAATCAAGAAATTGAATGAAGCAGGAGGATTATGAGCTTTTAAAATGTCTATGCTGCATAGTGGGTTTGAGACCAACCTGGACTACATAATCAGATTCTGTCTCAAAAGGGAATAACAACAACAACAAAAGAAATAGTACCAATAGTACTCAGTGCTTAGTTACTTTTGCTTTGCTCCTTGAGGAGAAAAGCCTTTGCAGAGTAAGGAAAGGCCTTGGCAAAAATGGATTGAAGTAAAATAAGGATTTTTTTCATCTGAGAGCAATAGATGAGAATCCATGGAAATCTAGGGAAAACTGTAGAAGTTCTAGAATTATTTGTAAAATACTGTCTTCATTTTTGGTGACTTATTCCAGCAGGAGATAACAAAATATGAGCTTTGTAGAGAGTGTGTGGATACTGAGGATTGAGCCTATTGCTTCACACATTCTATGTAAGAGCTACATCTGTAGCCTGTATCCTTAGGTTCTGTAGTGTTTAAGTGAGAATGGCCACATGGTCTCATATGTTTGAATAGTTGGACCCCGTGGTGCAGCTGTTTGGGGAAGATCAGGAGAGAAGGCTTGTTGCAGGGTGTGTGTTACTGGGGAAGGCGTTGAGGTTTCAAAACTCCCACCATTCCCAGTGTGCTCTGCCTCCTGCTTGTAGATCAGAAGTGAGCTCTGAGCTGTGCTCCAGCCACCTGTAGCCATGGCTTCACTCTGCCATCATGGGCTCCAACCTTGACGCCGGAAGCCCAATTGACTCCCCCTTTTCTAAGTTGCCTTATTCCTAGTCTTATTGCAGCAATAGAACAAAAACTAAACACATGCTCCATACTGGTTTTTCAGTTAATTTCATTCTTTGGTGTGAATGTTTAAAACTGTATACCCACTTCTAACCTAGCACCTGGATCCTAATCCTCTTGCTTTACCTAGTGAAATGTTTCTAGAACAAAAGAAACAGATGATTCTGCTTAGTGTCCTAACTAGTCCTACTTGAGAAACTTGAACAACTTGAAGTTTGCTTGATGAGCGTCTTTTGTCACAATGACCTCAGCAGTTTCAGTAAGTGAAGGTGACGAGGGTCTTACTCTTCTCGAGTGCTATCTTTGTAGAAAGTGTTCTCCTCATGCTCTCCCACCCATACCACTGGAGTTCATTATATTTAAAGCTTTCTTGTTGCTTCCTGGATTGTTGTTTGAGATAGACTAGTCTGTTCTTTACAAACGAAAATGTCTACCAAACACAATGTGTTACCTGGAGGTATTTCAGCTCCTGTAATCCTGAAGGGATTTTTTTTAGTTTATTGTGTTCCAAGTGTATCTCTCTCACACGTGGTATATTAGCAAAAGTTCCATTTTCAATATCTGTGATTTTGTTGTTTCCAAGACCCAGCCTATAGATAATATAAAATGTATCATGGTTAGATTTGATGAGCCATTTGCTAAACCCCCACACCACCATGTAGGATATGAGTGTTAGCACAGGCAGCGATAACAGTGAATCTTTTTGTTTGTTTGTTTTTGTTTTCCCTTTATATTTTCTTAAGTAGGATCCCTGTACAATCTCTAAAATCTTCATTAATGCTTTAGTCATGTATGTTTCAGTGACGACTTTGGGAACTTTTACCTTTGCAGTTCTTTGTATCGTTTAAAATCTTCAAGTTCCACAGTTGAAATTTTATTAAAATCTAAATGAAGCTCCAGTAAAGTTGGTGGTAGGCCTAAAAAGAAAAAGATGTGTGTTAGACATCGTAAGGCCAAGCCTCAGTGACTGTTGACCAGGCTTCAGACTGTGGAATTAGACAGGTATTTCAAGCGTTTGTTTGTAACAAACCTTTCGTAATAGAAATTTTCAACCATTCTCAAAAGTAGAAAGTATTATTATGAACCACCATACTGTTGTCTTGCTTCAACTACTAGCTCCATTTTCCCATTTCATCTACTTCATTTATTTACTTGTTTATTTAGTCACATTTTTGGGTGGAGTTTAACTGATATCTACCATATGACTTGATACCCTATGAGCATATACAGGGGGACTGAGGAGGCCCCCCTCAGTCACAGTCATAGGGGAGGGGAGTAAGGGGAAAATGAGAGGGAGGGAGGAATGGAGGATACAAGGGATGGGATAACAGTTGAGATGCAATATGAATAAATTAATAAAATATATTTTTTAAAAAAATCTACCACATAATGAAATGTAACCTGTGAATACTTTGCTAGATGTCTGATAAGTTCATATTTTTTGTTTTGTTTTTACATAACCACTTTATCTGTATTCTGGAAATTGACAACAATCCTTTATCATCTAATATTTCTTTCCCTTGTTGTCTTAAATTGTCTTGCGTCGTTTTAAAGAGTCTCTTCTTCCTTGGATATGATAACACACACTTATATCCTCAGCACTCGAAAGACTGAGCAGAAAGATTGCAAATTCAAGGGCTGCCTGGATATCAAGTTAGATCCTGTCTCAAAAGCAAACAAATCAAGGACTTAAGATTATATAAGATTGTAGCTAAGTGACTACAAAAAAAATGATCCCCAATTATTTTTTGGTTTTTTTTTTTTTTTTTTTTTTTAGACAGGGTTTTGCTGTGTGGCCTTGGCTGTCCTGGAACTCGATCTGTAGACCACCTAGGTTGATCTCCAAATTTTGAGTATTAACAATTAATATACAGCTGGGCAGTAGTGGTGTACCTTTAACTCCAGCACTCGGGAGGCAGAGACAGGTGGATCGCTGTGAGCTTGAGGACAGCCCGGGCTACAAAGCGAGTCCATGACAGTCAAGGCTACACACACACACACACACACACACACACACACACACACACACACACTCCGTCTCGAAAAGCCAAAAATAAAGTGGGGGGAGATGGTTCAGTGGGTAAGAACAGTGGCTAGTCTTCCAGAGGACCCAGGTTCAATTCCCAGTACCCACATGGCAGCTCACAATTGTCTATAACTCCAGATGCAGGAAATCTGATGCCCTACACATTAAATAAAATTTAAAATTACAACTCTACACACACACACACACACACACACGTGCACGCACACATACACACACACGATCATGCGCATGCACACACATACAAACACACACACACCACAGCCCAAAAACTTGAATAACATATTCCTTACATTTCCTTTTATTTGTTTGAGAGACTGATTTGGTTGAGATGTTCATCTTTTGAATTTGGCTGGCAGCTTACAGGAATACTGTTTATCAGAACTGTGCCTCCTTATTTCTGTGTCTTGGCCCTCAGATCCAGAAACACTGCCAGATGGGTTAGGTCATTCTTCATTTGATGCTTTAGGCACTCGTAGTTGTTGCTTTGATCTGCTCTTCACTCAAAATTGGAAATGTGATTGAGATGGTGTCTACCTAGGATCCCCAGGTTAGCTACAAATTCCTGGTTGCAAGCCAGACTCTTTTCTTAGCTTCCAAAATAACTAGCAGTACATGTACACTGTTGTAATTGGCTTTGGTGACTTTATAATATTGTCTCTGTTTATGGATGTATTTATTAGCTGTAATTGTTTTCTCAATAACTTTCTGTGATTATTAACTTTGTAACATTATTTTTACAGAAAAAAAGCAGCAGACAAGTTTGTTTTAGGCAAATCATACAAATGCCCAGAGGTTGCCTGTTAAGTCATTTGTTTCTTAACATCATCAATATATAAAATCTTATTCTTTGAGATGTTTGTTTGAGTTAGTAATATTTATTTTATATAAGAAATTTAGCTGCACTGCCCTGGCATATGGCAGAACATTTGTTCTTTTCACACTTGTGTGCCCAGAGTCTAGTCCTCTGCGTTTATAGATGTCATGAAAGAGGCTGACCAGGGGACTCATCTTTCAATGTATTATTTTTCAACCTATGGTTCTAGATATCTTGCTAGAAAATCTTCCTGTTTTCAACTTTTGCTGAAACATTTCCTTCCCATGTTAATGGCAGGAACTTATGAATGAAGTTGGAATAGCTTATTATTATCAATAGACTTTATGGCTAAATTTAATTCAATTTTTTAAATGTATGAGTATTCTGTCTGCATGTACACCTGCATGCCAGAACAAGGCATTGGCCACCATGTGGTTGCTGGGAATTGAACTCAGGACCTCTGGAAGAGCAGCTAGTGCTCTTAACTGCTGAGCCATCTCTCCAGCCCTAATTTGAATTTAAAAGTAAACAGACTTGAAAGCTGGAAAATGATTCTTGTAAATTGACAGGATTTTAATGTTTTGAATTTTGCTTGAGTTTAATTATATTTATACAATGACTATATAATACTTTCAGTTATAAGACAAAAGGTCTGTCACCATAGGCTTTTAATATTCCCATGGAACAGACAGTCCATCCTTACATGGAATTACTAGATAGTGTCCTGTGTCAGCCTATTCTGGGGTGAACTGTAGGAAGTTGGAGAAGAGCAATTTAATAGGGAGCTTGATGAACTTTTTTTTTTTAATGTATTCTGTGCTCTGCCTGCGTGTACACCTGCAGGCCAGAGAAGTACATCAGATCACATTATAAGTGGTTGTGAGCCACCATGTGGTAGCTGGGAATTGAACTCAGAACCTCTGGAAGAACAGTCAGTGCTCTTAACCTCTGAGCCATCTCACCAGCCCTGAGCTTAATGAGTTTAAGAGGACCATTGTCCTTAGGGCATGAGGAAAATGGGTGACAAGAGAACAGAATGAGCAGAGCCTCTATAAGACAGGCATGAGTAGGGGTATACACAGAAAGATAATCTAACAAAAGCCCATCTGCTGCTGACAAATATTGGCATGCTTTTGGATGGGACTATCTATTCCTTACCACCAGCCCTCCCCATCCTCATGGGAGTATGCAGTAGAATTTCCCACACAAACAGCAAAGAAGACATTTTCTACTTTCCTTCTGTTAATTCTTTCTGCTCCGACCTTCTGGGATGTGTCATTTCACCCTGCTGCAAGTTATATTACTGGTAGAATTTTGACCTACAGACTATCACATTTTAGTGAATAACTTTTTTTTTACAAGTTTCTGAATGCCAGAAAGATGGTGAGAGAATAGCTGTGTAAGTTGAGATATTTGGCTCTTTTTGTTTGTAAAGATTTTTTTTTTAATTTTATGTATTATATATAGTGTTTTTCCTGCGTATGTGCCTGCAGGCCTGAAGAGGGCACCAGATCTCATTACAGATCTCATTACAGATGGTTGCTGGGAATGGACCTCTGGAAGAGCAGCCAGTGCTCTCAGCCTCTGAGCCATATCTCCAGCCCCTAAGACATAATTTCTTGAGCTCTGAAAATATGTTTTAGTTTTTTAAAGAAAATTGTAGTTAAGGTATATTTAGGGTAGGAAAGAGTCGCTGTGCCTACTGATGTCACCCGAGCTGTCAGGCTGGGCACCCTACCCATTAAGCCCTCCGCTGTCCCTTCTTTACCTCCACTCCTTTCCCTGCTTACATCCAAGAAAGAAATTGTGTGCTTTTGACCTACTAGGTAGAATTTGTTATTTTTTGTACTACTATAAAAATTATAAGATTCTAGGTTTCTAGTAGTTTAAACAACCACTTCAACTCTAAAGGTGATTTATGTATGTAGGTATGGATTAAACTATTTCTTCTCTGTGGGGAAAAATGATCTTTCCACATTTACTTTATATATCTTTCAAAGAAGTGAAAGATAATTTAATTCTGTATCTATGGGTTTTGCTTACATGTATTTCCATGTACCATATGCAAGCCTGGCACTTGGCAAAGCCAGAATAAGTTTATGAGCAGCCTTGTGGACAACTAGGAATTGAACCTGGGTCCTCTGGAAGAATAACCAGTGTTCATAACTCTGCTGAATCATTCCAGCCCCATATAAGTTCACTTGTATTATAAATATCAATTTCACTGTCTTGTACCCTTTGTTTTGTTCATTTTGGATCAGAGTCGTAAGGACAAGTTGCTATTTTTATTGGTAGATACTGAAATTACTGCTTGAAATTGAGAAGTGTTATTAATATGGGTTATTTTTATCCCAGAATTTATCACAGAAAACAAGCCTTTATTGGAGATGAGAAAGCAAGATTGTGATCCTGAGATCCAAGAAAGGCATTCAGTCCTACCCAGCTAGTTATCAGGTAGCAAGTTTGGAAGTAAGCTATCCAGCACAGTGAAGGAACGTGTTTCTTTGGAATGCCTACTTCAGGCCCCATGAACCAGGGCTGGATGTGTAGAGCTCCTTATAGTAAGGTTATGGCGTGTACTATGTGCCAGACACGGTCTTCAAGTGTTTCTGTGTATTGACACGTTAACCTTCACCATAGCCCTGGGAAGATGTCAGAGAACCCTTTGTGATACGTTCTTCTTGCCAAAGCCAGTGCTGTCCCCATCTGGCCTTACAATCTCTGTCCCTCTCAGCTTTAGCATCATAGCTAAGGATAAGGGTCTAGCCCCATTCAACTTGCTCTCTTTCTTCCTCTACAGAATTCTCCACCTCTATAGAACCTCATAGGTTGACAGGTTTAGAAGAATAAATATCAGAAAAGAGAAGGAAAATAGAAAGCTCACTGTTTTTTACTGTTAATTCTTACTGAGAAAAAGGTTATGGTTTGATGTTATCAAATGGTCACTACATGCGGCTCTCTGTAGTGTGTGAAAGTGCACAACATTTCATAGTTCTGTGATCAGATCCACTGGCCCGGGACTTCTGGTTGTTGTGTAGTTCTGGTATTGTGTAACATTTTAAATATTACAAGTTAATGTGTGATAATATAACAATGTTAACTTATTGAAAGATAGTGCTTTGGGGGAGTTGTCAAGACAGGGAAAAGATGGTGCTTCTTAAAATACCATATTTTAAGTAAAATAAATACAAACCTTTTGGGATTGAGGTTAGTTTTGCTTCAGCAATCCTGATATGGAATACTGTCACCCCTTCAAACGCCCCTGGCTCTATCCCATTGTTATCAAGAGGGTTTGCACTCATTTCTGTGAAAGAAATTACATGATTTAGCACACATCAGTTATCATCATGGAAACTCACCATGTAGAAGTCTGAAATAGTAGAGAAGTGTGGTCTTCATTATTCATACTCATTTCCACTTAGTTACCTACATCTGTGTACTTATCTTTCTACTGAAAAAACCACTGCTTTGAATTTTGTGAAATATATACGTATACATAATTTCATCTCGAACCACTCAATTGATGGCATTAGTTTCCAGTATGCAATAAGCATGATGGTTTTGGTGCATTTATAGTAATAATGCAGCAGGGGGGAAAACACCCTTTACATAATTTAAGGCATTTGTGTTATTCCATTTGTTACCTCTTAAACTGTTAGTGTGCATGTACACATGCTTATGGAGGTAAGAGATTATTCTTGGATATCATTCCTAAGATGCTACCCATTTTTCCCATGTTGTTTTAAATTGATGTAAATTAATTACACATAACCACCTTAGATGTGTCTGTTTGTTGAGATAGGGTTTTTGCAAAGGAGGCTAGGCTAGCTGGCCACTATACTGTAGGTATCTGCCCATCTCTGCTTCTTCAATGCTGGGATTACAAGTATACACTTCTAAGGCTGGAGAGATGGCTCAGACTTTAAGAGCACTGTTGGCTCTTCCCTTTAACGGTCTTGACTTCAATTCCCAGCAACCACAGGGTGGCTCACAACCATGTATAGTGAAATCTGGGGCCCTCTCTGGCATGCATATGTACATGCAGGCAAAACACTATAAATAAGTAAAATAGTGTTCTTTTAAAGTGTGCATTTCCATGCCCAACCTTTTAATGTAGATTCTGAGGATCAAACTCAGGTTCTTATGTTTGTACAGCTTACTGACTGAGTTATCTCCTTAGCTCTACCTTTTAATTTTTAAAATGCCATATATAAATTATAAATTATGTTATTACTAGAAATCTAACTTAGAAGAAATGTCAGTAAGAAGCTGTTTCATAGATGCCATGTACTTGGTTGAATTAAGCAACTCTATGGACATGACCTTTGCTTAGGTGTTTTAATGACTGTGTGGGAAGATGGCAGTGATATGACCGGCATTACCATAAAATAGTGAGAGTTAAGTGGTACAATAAAATACTCTTCCTGTCTTAAGATGGATAACCATAATTATGTTTGTATTCCAAATAATAAAGGAATTGACTGTGTACATTATGTTTCAGTAGTTTATACAATACATTAAACTGCTACCTTTAAATTTAATAGCATAGGCTTTGTTAATTAGGATTCAGTTCCTAAAAACAGAGCAAAGTGTCAGATTGTTAAAAAAAGAGAGAGCGAGAGACAGCATCACAAAACTTCCTTTTATGTCCTGTAATTTTTACACTTTAGTTTATAAATAGATTCAAAGATTAATTTTTTAAATTACTCTGAAAATTAATAACCTAAATTTGGGCATTAATTACAACTTCAAGATGTTCCATTCATTGGAAAAACTTACCCAGAACATGTAAAGCATTCATTCCTTTGAATGCATCCTTTTGTATCTTCTTAACTTTATTATCATGAATTCTGAGTTCTGCTAATGATTTGGGAAGGTTAGGTGGAATTTCACTTAGTTGATTGTGGGATAAATATAGCCTTCGCAACTTCTTTGTAGTTAGAAAGGTTTTAGGATGAATTTTTATTAGCTTGTTGTTGTTCAGAATCAGAGCCTAGATAAAGCATAGAAAGATACAGTTTAAGGCATATATCCTCGACTTGTGGGTCATGACCCCCTTCACAGAGGTCACACCTGTGACCATCAAAAAACACAGATGTTTACATTATGATTCATAATTGTAGCACATTACAGTTATGAAGTGGCAATTAAAATAATTTTATGGTTGGGGACAAACACAGCATGAGGAACTGTTACAGATTCACAGCACTAGGAAGGTTGAGAACCACTAGTTCAAGGCAATGGATTGATTACTGGTATTCTACAAGAACTACTCACGGAAATCAATGTAATTTCTACTGTTTGTTTACTAGCTAAAGATACCAGTCACAATTTCAGCTATAGAAATATTTATTATTAGCTGGGTGTGGTGGTGCACTCCTTTAATCCCAGCACTCGGGGAGGCAGGTGGATCTCTGTGAGTTCAAGGCCAGCCTGGTCTACAAAGCAAGTTCAGGACAGCTAAGCCTACACAGAGAAGCCCTATCTCCAAAAAAGAAAAAAGTTTTTATTGAGTTAGAACAGTACAATGTTTTAAAGGCTGGTGCTAGTTAGATACATTCACAGTAAAAGTAAAATAGTGTACTTCTGGTTTTTTCCCTCTGCTATGTTGATTTTTTTTTTTTTTTGAGGCAGGGTTTCTCCGTGTAGCCTTGGCTGTCCTGGACTCCCTTTGTAGACCAGGCTGGCCTCGAACTCACAGCGATCCGCCTGCCTCTGCCTCCTGAGTGCTGGGATTAAAGGCGTGTGCCACCACGCCCGGCTTCCTCTGCTATATTGAACAGAAAAAAATTTTGAAGTTTACCAATTGTGGTGGCAAGTTTCTTAGCATCTTTAGGATCTTTTTGTCCCTCTGATAATCTGATTCTGTAAGTAGCAGCTTGAGATTTATTTCTTTTATAAACTTTATCCATACTCTGTTCTTCCTTTTGTTTCTAGGTAGATACAGTATGTCTTCCTAGGGCTTCTCATTTGTTTCTCCTTAGCACATACATTCTGGCTGCACAGCAAGCTCCTTCGAGGGTGTGCTCATTCATTTACTCTCTGGCCTTTGTGTCTCTCTCTAATCATCCTCTTTCCTGACAAACCATGGCTGTTAAAGGTTTCATCTAAGAGAGATTAATCCTAGGAGAAGAGGGGAAACTGTTTCTTGCTGCCTTCTAGCAAAATAAGTTCCTTTCCGGTGTATTTCCCTTTAGTTAGCAGTTAAATGAGATAGGGAGTTGGCTTTAACAACTTAGTGAATCACAAAGGTAGCTCCTGACTCTGACATGACCTCATGAGGTTAAATCAGGCTTTCCTTTGAGTGCTACAGTACAGTATGAAAAAAAAAAAGTGACTTGACCAGAAGACCGAAGATGAGGCTCCAACGTTATAGAGAGTGTTGGGTGACTGTTCAGGCAGTAAACTGTCTCAGTCATTTCGTTCATTTTGGGAACTGCTAACCTGCACTGCTGGTTCACTCAGGAATTTAAGTCTTATTCCTTCTCAAGTCTCTGAGGGGTGTTGAAGAACAGATAGTTTAGTTCTACAATCAAGTTTAGTTGGTTAGGGATGAGATCTTTTTATATCAAGATAAAGGAGCTAAGTTAATAGAGATGAGATAGGATAGATATTGAATTTCATTCAGAAATTTAGACCCAACAAGACAGGAAAGATGTTTACTTCAAGTTTGACAAATACAAATAGCCAAATCACTATGAATGTAACATTTATAGAACTCATGATTGTCACATGGTTCTCCCTGCTGTATGTAGTTTGTTTTATGCATGTGTAATAAAATAAATGTATATGAAAAGAAAGTGACTTGCTTGTTGTCGCCCTGTAAATGAAGGTCAGAGCTTTGCCTAATAAGTATATGCCTCAATAAGATCTTGTCATGGTGCTCAGGACTTATGTCTTTGTCATTTATATGTTTGTTTTCTGGTTAAGACATGCATTTGTTGGATTTTTGAAATTAAATAAAAGGAATGATGAGTAATAAAACTAGGAGAAAGCTTTTCTTCAACTTTGTTCAGCTCTGTCCAATGCTGAATGACATAATGCCTGGCATGATGGGCTGGCAGAGTAACCCCAGGTCAGCTGTACTCTCAGTGTTGGCTTTTATACAAGGAACTGGCTGTCCTGCAGCCTAGAGCCATCACTAACAAACAGTGGAGAGGAAAATGCACTGTGCAGTAACTGTAACTGCAAAGAGAAGTAAGTAGGGAGGCCTGAGGGTGTTCTGGGATCCCAGTCACTCTGTGTGTTATCTTTTCTATGAGAGTACCAGCACCAAACAGGCAGCTTAAAATAGAGCAGCGACTCCTCGAATGGCTAAGACATTTGATTTCTCTTTTAAGACAGGTAATTTAAGATGACATTATAAATTAAACTTTTAGTATTATACAGAATACCACTACTTCAAGTATAAAGCAGCTGCTGATGGAAGTGCTTTATCCTGCAGCAGTGGCAGACGCTTCTTACTACACCTGCTTGGGGGAGATAAAAAGGATCATCACATAAGTTTGAGGCCAGCCTGGGTAATAGTGAAACCTTCATGTCTTGTAAAAAATAAAAATGAAGGTGGTTTACATTAACATATTTGGTCAGTCTACTCACACTGGTCTGACATTAATACTGATCAACAGTCAAGGAAATCCCTATCTTTGAGTAGCAACTTACAAACCATTGTACAAAATCCATGCGATCATTACACCCTTCTCACTTCTGAGGAAGGTGAGGCGACTTCCGCCAGTGTTATATAGCTGATAGTGCCAAGAGCTGTTCCCAGGTTCACCCAACACCAGAAATGCACCTTTAACACAATGCAGTATAGAAATTGACTTTAAAATATAATAAGATTATGCTATACTGATTTGAAACTTTTATAGTTTTGGTATCAAATAACAGTTGTTGTTTTCGTGGTTACTTAATGTTGCTTCAAAGGTAGTAGAAGCATTCACAGGTTTATAACTTTCCACATTCTCTTTTTAAATTACATGTGTATTTATGCACATCTTTTCAGTCTGATGGTAGAATAATGACCTCTCTTTTCTCCAAGTTTTTGGGATGGCCTAGATGTCTCTTTGGTAGAATCCATTGTGTTATTGCTAACTATCTTAGTATATGAGTAAGTCATAATATATTTGGATTCCATATATGGAAACTGCACTTTATTTGGCAATTGAACACTGTCTTTTTACCTTAAAGAACTGTTAGAGGCCAGCTACCAAGCAGTACAGTGCTTAAACACAAGCTTTTGGGGAGGGTTGACCTTATCTCCAGGCTCTGAGTATACCATGACAGTTATCTTTTTGTGTGCCTCTAATATGGTGAGTATGTCTTTGATCTGGGATGATGGGGCAGGGGTGGGGACACCCTTGTTACCCAGATGTAGAATCTATACTACTGTTGTATATAAATAGATCTAGATGCAAGGCCTAGTATGATTGTGAATTCTCTTCTCCTCTTAGTATTTTACTTCCTCTAAAGATAGCAGATTGTATGTTTATTTTCTCTAGCACAGCCTAGGAGTATAGAGTACTGGCCTGAAAGAGCTAACCCTGGCCCACTATTGTAAACAGTATAGAGCCAGAGCTGCTCCTCTGGCACACCTAGCCTCAGCTCAGCAGGACAAGGGCAGTGCTGGCAGGAGCCTGGCACCTCTACAGCAGACTCTTCATCCTACCTGAATTTCAGAATAAATTAGAAACTCAATAGACTCATAAGGTCCAAAATCCTAGGTAATGTCATGAAAATAAAATATTAATTATATTTATTAATATAGAATGGGGAAATTCTTTTCCTTTTTAAAAGATCAAAAAATACATACATGAATATATTCTGTGTGCTACAGTTAGAGAACTGTGGTGAGATCTTAAGTCAGTGGTTTGGGGTAAAGATTTCTTACATACTATGTTTATTATTGGTTTAGATCATTATTATTTGTTGGTTTTGAAACAGGGTTTCATGTAGCTATGGCTGGCCTACATTCACCTACCTCTGCCCCTCAAGTGCTGGAATCAAAGGCTACTAAACACTGGCAGTAATTCTCTTCTTACTCGTTTTAGTAGCTAGTGAGCATTGTCATCTGATTATGAAATCATTTAAACTCTCAGCATAGTAACCTTTTATCTGGCTAGTATTCTGTAAACATTAATTGGATTAATACATAGTGTTGGGGCCAGGTGTGGTGCCACATGCTTTTAATTTTTAAGCCCGGCAGAGAATTAAAGGGAGGCAGAGGCAGGTGGATCTCTGTGAGCCTGGTCTACAAATCGAGTCCAAGACAGCCAGGGCTTATTACAACAAGAAACTATCTTGGAAACAAACAAAGTGTGTGTGTGTGTGTGTGTGTGTGTGTGTGTGTGTGTGTGTGTGTGTGTGTGTGTTGTTTACTTGACTGAATACAAGAATTTTGCAGTGGGACAACTATAGGAAAGTAAGATATCTTTATACTGATGCAGTGTAAGTAATCATTTCAACAGTGATAAGAATTGTCAGTTAAGTATTTGAAAATATTGAATATATATTCTTACATAAAGTGAAGTGAGTCCTCTAAAATCATTTTCTTTAATTTCCTTAATTTTATTATTTTGAAGGTCAATCATTCGAGTATCAAATGGAATATTGCTTGGTACCGAGGTCAAACCTGAGAAACAAACAAAGATGTTACAGATGCTAGACATTCATGTTAAAGATGAGATCAGTAATTCTGTAGAGATGTACATTTTAAAAATTCATGGTGATCAATAACATAGGACTTGGTAGTTGTAAAAAGTGACAAATAACACTTTCTTTTGCAAAGTCTCAAAACCTTTTCAAGGAACTTCTTATCTTTACAAAGTATGTATCCATGTGTCTTGCACCTGGCTGCCTCCAATGTGATATACATGGTGGTAGGCTGTGCTTGGCTTTGTGTAGAGATCACAAGCAGCAGCTTGCACCATGCACATTGGGTTGAAAATAATAGCTTTGGAGATTTGTGGGTTATCAAGAAACTGGAACATATGGGTCTTGACCATTTTTCGTTTTTAAGAAGAACCAAAAAAGAAATTGGGTGGGGTGGTACACACCTTTAATCCTAGCGCTCGGGAGGCTGGGAGGCAGGCAAATCTCTGTGAGTTCTAGGGTAGCCTGGCCTACAGAGTGGGACCCTGTCCAAAAAAATAAAAAGAAGCCACCCAAAGTGTATAAAGTGTAGATATGCTAGATTATTTTCATGAATATTAACAATAACTTACTGTTTTACTGTGAATAGTCAATTCCTCTAGCTGGCTGTAAATCTTATTTACAGATCATACAAATATCTAGATTAGTATGTAGATATGAGATATAAATTATTTCATTCATCACCTACGGTATTATTTCAAGAACAAAATGATTTAACTCACATCACTTTCCTACCCTTATGCCTTTAGTCTCTGTTCTTTGCAGGAGCAACAGGTACCTTTATTATCTCAGAATAGGATAAAGTTGCACACTTCTTTTAAATTTTTTGGAGATTATAATATAATTACATCATTTCACTCTTGTATTTCCTCCCTTCAGACTTGACTTGTCATGATCTCCTTCTCTGTCTCTGTCTGTCTCTCTCATCTCTCTCTCCATCCCTCTCTCTCTCTATCTCTTTGGTTTTTCAAGTCAGGGTTTCTCAATGTAATAGCCCTGGCTGTCCTGGACTCCCTTTGTAGGCCCAGCTGGCCTCGAACTCACAGAGATCCGCCTGCCTCTGCCTCCCTGAGTGGCACTATATCCAGCTTCCTCTCCCCTCTTGGTTGCCAGTATGTGAGCTGCAATGCGCAGCCACCCAAGAACAACAAAAACAACACAATGAAGTTACTCAGCAAGAAGGATAAATTTTAAACAGACTTTAGTTCAATCACTTCTTTTTTTAGGACGTTCTAAGCCCAAAATATTCACAATGAATAGAACATTGCATTTAAAATATCTGAAGATCTCATGACATCTACAAGGTCCACGGCATTGCTCTAGATGGCACTCTATTTTGTTACTGTAGAGTACTACTGGCAAGGACAGGGTCAACCTCTTGACATTTTGAGTTGAATTATGGTGAAGGAAATTAAAAATTAAGTGATTAGATTTGAAAAGAAAAAGAATGCTCTCTATGTAAGGTGCTCCTTTTTTTCTTTTTTATTCTGAATTTTCAGTAAGTGTAAATATGCTTTGCAGTCTGCTGTATTCTCCATCTAAACATTTCTCTGCCTGTTTTGCAGTTCTAGGATTAAAATGAGCGCAGGGAGCAGGCAACCTACCACCACTCCACTTTTCTTAGTTCTTACATGTCCTCTCCATTTTACCTAAGGTGGCCTCTAACTCAGCCCTTCTGTCTTGGCTTCCTAAGTAGTGTGGACTAAAAGCCTGGGCTCCCACACTTGCCTTCCAGAGTGTGGTAATAATAAGAGTGCAAATAAACCATTTTACATTGAAGAGAGTTTTGAAATTTCAGTGACTACTTTTTTTTTAATCCTCTTAACCTTTTCAAAATAGCAGTATTCTTCAAAACAAAGTTGCCTCCTGTCCTTACCTAGATCGGAACAGTGGACAACCCGAGAGTAACATTGGCACCCAAAGGGACATGTTGGAAACAAATCAAAAGGGAAAAAGGGGTTCACTGGCTCTTTTGTTGGAAAGAGTGAATTGTCATCATCATCGGTGTCATCATCATCTGTGTCTTCCATATCCTTCAGCATCATGTTCTTCAGTGCTGTGTGTGAAGGACTAAAGGGTTTAGCAGAGCACACAGCCAGCAGCAGCAGCAGCAGCAAGTACTCCTTCATTCTGTCCTGGGGACAAGTCCAACCTGCCATTCAATAGACATTGAAAGTTAGAGTTCCAGCTTCTGCTATATACGTTTCTAGTGTTGGCAAGAGTATGACATTTTTATCCATTACTAGGTAGTGTAAGATCAAATCTATTAACTTAAACAGCTGTGTCTGTCAGTGATGGTGCATGCTCATAATAGCAATAGTTGGGAGTCTGGAACAAATTTTACTGGTAAGTGCAGGCTTGATCTCATACTTTGAGATAAATTTCAGTGAAAGAAATTAAAATGAAATACTAGTATAGATTATTTTCTGTGAAATAAAAAAGCAAATATTTAAAAATACTTAACCTACTTCTAAATTAAAAATAAGTAATACAAATAAGTCTGACCAACTATAAATGACAGTGGTAGAACTATGGATAAAGTATTTGTCTTTATTAATATGTTTTGAAATACAGTTTCACATATCCCAAGCTGGTCTGGAACTTATTATGTAGCCAAAAATGGCCTTGAACTCCTGATTCTCCTGCCTCTACCTCCCATGTTTAGGATTCAGGGGTACAACACTTATACCTGGTTTATGTAGTGGTGGGGATTAAACTTAGGGCTAGCTAAGTGCTCTACCCACTGGATATCCCCAGCCTGGGTAAGTTTTGTCTTCTTTTTTTCCTTTAAGTTTATGAGCAATAAATATTTCTTTTATAATTAGGAAAGAACATTTAAGTATTATATAATTAACACTGTAGTCTCAAAATCCTTCCATTGCTAATATCTATGTCGTTTTCCAAGGATATCCTCAGTGGTTCTTAGACAATGTGGACATTTTTCTTAACTGACTTATTTTTTACCGCACCCAACCTTATTCTCACATGTCATTGGGATCTTTTTATTTCTAATCTGTTCTGTTATCTAATACCTCATCTTGACCATCTGATGCCCAGACCTTTTTGTTGTTGCTGTTTGTTGTTGTTATTGTTGTTGTTGTTCATTATTTTACTGAGTTTCATCTGGTTGAGTATTTGTCTCTGGTAGATGCTATGGGGTTTTTGTTTGTTTTTTTTGTTTGTTGTTGTTGTTTAGTTCATTTTGGGTGCGTGTGTGTGTGTGTGTGTGTGTGTGTGTGTGTGTGTGTGTGTGTTAAAGCGTATACAAACTAGAATGTGTAAATGAGAACCTTCAGAGCATGAGTTCATTACCATCTGATTTCTGATATTCCCATGGGTTTATTTACACATCACAGTTTAGGAGTTATTCTTACTGTTACTTTATGGTTTGAAACAGGGTCTCCATATAGCCACCGGTTAGCCTCAAACTCCTTGTGGGTGCTCCTCCTGCCTCAGTCCCAAATACTGAGATTACGAGCACTTACCACAACCTAGGAAATATGTACATTCTTAGACATTTTCAAAGATTAAAAACATAATGAAATCCTCAAGAATAAGTATATGCCAGTGATATCTGTTAGCAAAACCAAGTCTTAACTCGACCATGCATATAATACATCTGCTGAATGTCGAGAACAAAGGGCTCTCCAGAATGTCCCTCAGCCTCCATCACTTAACAATATGCTGGGTCTGCATTTGTGTCAAAGGTGACTCAGAAAGAAAATTCTATGTGTCTGGCCCAGTTTCAGAATACCTGATCCTTGAGTCAGCAGTTTGCTGTGTCCCAGAACCCAGAAATTAACTTTAACATTTACATTTTCCTGAATTTAAAAATCAGAAATAGAGCTGATGCAGTCAGGAAAGTGTGTGCTGTGCAAGCGTAAGAACCTGCACATGGGTGAGCATGACAGGCACAGGGAGTGGTTCTGCACATGGGTGAGCATGACAGGCACAGGGAGTGGTTCTGCATATGGGTGAGCATGACAGGCACAGGGAGTGGTTGTCTGATAATGAGACTTATGGAATCCACAGCGGGGACATTTGCTGGGTACAGGTAGGGAAGTAGATGAGAAGCAGGGACAAAATCATTCTGGAAAACTTGTATGTAGTCCACGCTGTCTTTGAATTTATGGGCATTCCTCCTATCTCTGCCTCTGAAATACTGTGTTTACAGGTGTGAGTCCCCACATCTGGTTCCAGTACATCTTCTTACCTCACACTTCTTTGCGGTTTCCCAGCTCCTTACTGTTAATACCATCTCAGCCTTAGTCTCCAAAACAGTCTTTCTCTAGAAATTTAGCTTGTCCTTAGCTGACTTAGTTGTCACTGATTTTTTTGTTTGTTTGTTTTGCTTGCTTGCTTGTTTTGAGAGAGGGTCTCACATACCCACAGGCTGACTTGGATTCTCTATATAACTGAAGATGGCCTTGAGCAGCTGGTATGCATGTCTCCACCACCCAAGTCCTAGGATTACAGGTATACACCACCATGTACTGTTATTACTGTGCTGGTAATGGAGCCCAGGACTTCATGAATACTCAGCAAGCATCTACCCACTGAAGTGCATCACCAGCTCCTTTGATTTTTTATTTATTTATTTATTTATTTATTTTTTGCATCCTTACATTGCAGCTCTTCCAGATGCACAGCTACTCCTAATCTCAGCAACAGGAAGCTTACAATTACAACGCTATTTTAAGTCCTGTTTTTTGGCCTATCCTAGTTTGAGGTTGCCACAGTTAGTTGTTCAGTGAGCATTCTTTTGCTTTTGTTTGTTTTGTTGTTATGGATTTGTGGGTTTGTTTTTTTGGGGGTTGTTGTTTTGGTTTGGTTTGGCTTTGGTTTTTCGAGACAGGGTTTCTCTGTGTAGCCTTGGCTGTCCTAGACTCACTTTGTAGACCAGGCTGGCCTCGAACTCACAGCGATCCGCCTGCTTCTGCCTCCCGAGTACTGGGATTAAGGCATGAGCCACCACGCCCGGCTTTATGGATTTGTTTTGTTAGTGGGTTTTATTTGTTTGTTTTGGTGGGGGTTTTGTGGATTTAATATGTTTGCTTTGAGACAAGGTCTCTATGATGTAGTCCTGGCTGGCCTGGAACTTTCTATATAGACCAAGCCAAGTTTGAACTCTGAGATAGAATTATAGGCATGCACTACCCCAATCAGTCAATGAACATTTTGGGGTTTTGTTTATTGTTTTTGTTTTGTTTTTTAAGACAGGATTTCTCTGTGTAGCCTTGGCTGTCCTGGACTTGCTTTGTAGACCAGGCTGGCCTCGAACTCACAGTGATCCGTCTACCTCTGCCTCTGGGATTTAAAGGCGTGCACCACAATGCCTACTAGCTCAGTGGGTTTTTGTTTTTTTTAAAGTATTCCCGTCCCAAGCATGATGTCAGTTCATTTAATTGGTAAGGTGGCATATATAGCCCTCCTGTTCCTTTCCTCGCAGTTCTACTCAAAACATAACTATAACTCCTAATTAAATACTCTTATGAAGTATATTGTTAAAGTTAGCATTAGAAGCTGGGCATAGTGGCACATAACTGTAATCTCAACACTTGGGAGTCTGCACAAGATCATGAGTTTGAAGCCAGCCTGGGCTATATTGAGAATCCTGGGACAGCTTGAGCTATATAGAAAGACACTGTGAAAACAACAATAACAAAAAGGGATACTCTTGAATGTTAAGTGCTTTGATGGCAGTGAGGGAGAGCTGGCTATGGAGATTGCTGTGTGAGTAAAGGGCTTACTATGCAAACATGAAGCACTGATTTGATATCCTCAGCACACACTTGAAAACTGGGTATGTTGACACATGTCTATAACTCCAGTGCTCAGCGTGACCTGGGGAGAGCACAGATGGACCCTGAGGGCTCTGTGGACAGCCATTCTAGCATGAGTGCCGAGTTCTAGACTGAGTGAGGACCCTATCTAAAAAATGGCTGAACACACCTGTTCACACATGTGCCCAAGCATACACCACACACACTTTTTATGAATAAATGAATATGCTAGTAGTCTAAATTAGTAAGTATCCACTGTATATTCCAGCCCGGTGCATGTAAGGGCTCTGACTGTAGATGTGAGTTTCCCAAATTTTGAAGATGACATGTTTTTTTCAAGACGAGGTTTCTCTGTGTACCCTTGGCTGTCCTGGACTTGCTTTGTAAACCAGGCTACTAAACTCACAGCGATCCACCTGCCTCTGCCTCCCCGGTGCTGGGCTTAAAAGCATGCACCACCACGCCCAGCGAAGATGACATTCTTGAGTGTTTCTCTCCTTTTAATAATCCCCCATTACGTTTTTAAACCAATAAAGCATTGAGAAAAATTTAAATGAGTATAATACCATATAAATGGGGTAGAATGACACCTTTTCTCACACATAGGTGGTGGTGGTGGTGGTGGTGCAAAGACTTTTTTTAATAGCCCAGTCTGGTCTCAAACTTGTGATCTGCTTTAGTGCTAGGATTTTAGACATGTGTTACCGTACCTACTATTAAAATATTTGAAATACCAGCCTGACAACAAAAGTCTTTGCTTTAATCCTAAATATATGCCTTGCCCTTTTCTACCTCTTCTCTAGCATTCTACTGATAGCACAGCTGGCACGTTTCCACACACATTGTTCTCATTCATTGGTCTCTCCCAGAAGACAAAGAAAAAAATACCTTCCTGAAAAATTGTTTTGGAATTCACAGTGCTTTAAGGTCTTAGCCCCATTTTCTAGATTATAGCAAATGAAAATTGGGTTTATTAAGTTGGCTGATTGTTTTGGTTTAAGTCTTTTACTGTAAAAACTGAATTATATGGGCTTTATCTTCCAGTATAAGAATAAAAACTATTTTAACTCTAAGGTATTTGAAATATAGAACTAAGAAAACTATGGAAAACTTTTAAAGTATATATAACAAGAGGAGTGTGTTAGCGTCCCAGAGTGAGTGCCAAGAACACATCTTGATTTTCCATGTGGCCTGGCAGCAGAGTTGAGGGCTGGACTCATGTGTATGTGTTCCACATGCTGGTGAGAGAGATTCCTTTAGCCTACTTGCCTAAATGAGCTTGAGAGTAACTCCCCTAATGCTGAGTGGAGGTTCAGGTTGAGGAACAGGATATGGGGTATGAGAAGTTGGAAGTGGATGTACGGGAGTAAGGAGAAAGCACATAGGACAGGGAACCAAGAAGCAGAACAGTGATGGGTTTGCTGTCTTCCACATCCTGCCTCAGGTTCACTAAGCATCAGCTGCAGTCCCTCCTTTTCTAACTTCTTTCTAGAATTATAGTATTTCATGACTGCCTGTCTTTTTCAAAACTGTAGTAGATGGAAGTATGAATTGAGACCTCTGTCTCACAGTAGAGGAGCCTTGTCATTGGTAAGTAGTGGAGGTAACCAGACCTATATAGGTACAGACATATATATTCACAGCCTGCCACCTCAATGAAACTACCTCTTGGTAGAGGTTCTAAAAAACAGTCTGGACCATACTACCTTCATAATGCCAATGAAAGTACTCTAGGGAGCACACACCTTTAGATCTTTGGCCACCTATAGCTGTTACAAACATCCTTTTATATTAGGAACAGAAATGCCTTCTTAATAGTTCTCTATTCTAGGGGGCTGGAGGGATGGCTCAGAGGTTAAGAGCACTGGCTGTTCTTCATAGGTCCTGAGTTCAATTCTCAGCAACCACATGGTGACTCACAACCATCTATAATGAGATCTGGTGCCCTCTTCTGGCCTGTAGGTGTACATGCAGTTCTGTTTCTATCTTCTGTTAGCCAGTGTGTGTGTGTGTGTGTGTGTGTGTGTGTGTGTGTGTGTGTGTGTGTGTGTGTATTCGCATTCGTTCTCAGTTGCTTGTTAAAAAAAAAAAAACAGAGGCCAACCTTGTTATCCTGAGGAATTTGTCCACTGATGTTGTTAGATATCTACTATAGATTTCAGGAGTCCATGAGAAGATCCTAAATCGCTGTTGGTCACACTCTACAGCTGTTTAACACTGGATAAATATTTGCAGTGCATAAGAGGAAGCACTGTACACGTTGGGCGTGGTTGTGCACTCCTTTAATCCAAGCACTCTAGAGGCAGAGGCAGGTGGATCTTTGTTAGTTCGAGGACAGCCCGGTCTACAAAGTGAGTCCAGGGCAGCCAGGCCTACACAGAGAAATCCTATCTCAAACCCCCCCTGAAAGGTTATTCACTTTGGCAGCATTTAAATTGTACTATTTTTATAAGATTTTTAAAAATATATCTCATTCTCAGGAATACTCTATTTTCCTGATTTAGACCAGTGTTGTCTGTGTTTCTACTTATGGAAAGCTTTGGGATTTGGTCTCAAGTTCTAGTCTTAATAAGAAAACTTTGGGAATACTGTCCCAGTGTTCCTACTGTTGCTAATAAATCAGAACATTTAGAGCTGAGAAACAGCTCTAAAACATCACTCCCAGGAACTCTGTAGAAGAGGAAGTGTAGACTTTGGGCTTCCAGAACTCCCTGGAGGCAGCAGAGCTGAGGCAACTTCCTCACTCTCTGCTAAAGCTCTCAGCCATGCTCCGAGTAGATTTTCACCTCACAGAGTCGCTTCCAGACAGTGAAACAACTTTCCTCTGTGAAACAGCTCTCCTCTGAAAAAGACAAGGTGAGGTCTGACCATCTTCTCAGACTTCCTAAATGCAGCAAAGAAATACAGAGGTTTCTTGTTTAACCTTAGACTGTCTGCAGACTTAAAATGGAAATCTTGTCTGAGAGAATGCTGTTTTCTTTCAGAACCTTTTTAGGTATATAAGTCACAGTATTCTTTAATCCCGTGTTTAAAGATCCACTTGACAACTTGACTTGAATATTTCAGTTCACAGATACGTTATAAGCTCCAGCATATAAATGTGACATAACATGTCCAGTATATCTCACAGAGAGACTACAGACTACATGCAGATATAATCAAGGCATAGCCTTATCATCATATAACTTAAAAGCCCAAGCATGCATTGGGAAACATAATCACTGTACCATCTGTTCATAGATACCAATACTTTTAATCAATTTTACCTTGAAAATATAAATGATATTCTAATTAAAGTATTGGCTGTTTTCTTTCCTTAGATGCCAGTTTTTCTCTTTATCAACTATATTCAGCAACCTAACTGCTGTTTTAAAAACAAGACATTCCTCTCCACTTTTGAGATTTCTACCAGTGCTTGTAAAGCTGGTCTGTTCTGCCTCAAGCCTCAGGTCAGGTATCAGGACGCTCATTTCTAATGTAGCGGTTAGTTGTAACAGAGGCTGCATTGCTCCAATTCTTTCCACTACTATACTGCAGTGCTCCATGCCAAAACCAAACAAGAAACAGCAGCTCAGATCCTCTCACACGAGCTAGGCTTGTGCTCCATCTGTCTCCCTTTCTTTCTTCTTTTCTTTCTTTCATTTTCTTCCTTTCTTAACACAATGGTTATTGGTTGGATTACAAGAAAAATAAAGTAATAATAAAGCACACTATTTATAGAGCAATAGATAAGACACACAGAAACTGCTCAGGCTTTGTGACTTTGTGACTCAGTCCTCATAGCATGTGGCCTCTGTTTTCATGGCAGCCACACCTCTGAATACATTAGCATGAAAGAATACTATGTTCTATTTAGAATATTGGGAGTAGATTGGTGAAAGCATTCTTAAATTTTTAAGATATTAAAAAAAGAAGTATACTTTGTTTTTTTTTAAGTGCACTTTGTAAAAGAACAAAGGAAATCTTTAAGAATGAGGTTGATGAAAAGGAGTCTCTAATTTTTCATATGAAATATAGACTGTTTAAACTATTGCTGATAGGTATTCTTCAAATTATGTTGATTTCTGTTATAATTTCCCAGTATTATTTTATTGTACAATAAGACATGTATGTAGCAAGGAAAAAAAAGTTTTCAAAGGTATAGAAAAAATGACATTTGAATAATTTACACATTTAAAGAAACAGTATCATAGATTTACATAGTGAAAGACTCTAATATATCTAATATTTAAATTTTCATTGATATTAGTAAAGTAATATTGTTTTTCAAAAGGATTGTATAAGATATCTGTTTACTTTTTAAAATCAGTCAGTCATATTAATATTTATAATAAAGCATTAGTGACAGTTTTTCACGTTGTTTTTAAAAAGTACATAATGGTTAAAATAAATTTATTAGAAGCCATAAAACTAAAGTAATTTTAGTTACAAAATGCAGAGGTTTTTAAAATAATGTTTATTCTAAGGAACTACAGTTTAAAGTTTACCATGTAATTCACAAATATTTATTAATAACATTTATGCTTCCTTAGGATCAACAATAAAATAACTGTATACTGGTACATGTAATAGAGACATGAAAACATACCTTGTCAGAAGAGAGTTTTCTTCAAAGTAGAATTTATCCACCCTGTATTACTTAGCTACAATGTAAGTATCCTCAAACCTCTTTCAGAAGAAAAGATAAAGTATTACATTTAAAAGAAAAGAAAACACAAAAAGCCAGCCGTCCTAACAGTCTCTGTGTGGCTGCACCCTGGGTGATACTAGAATAAACTGCTTCCACAGATTAGTACATGTTAGTACTGAAGAGCGAGATTAAAACTTGTTACTGCTCATATGTTTTCCATCACTGTTTGTATCGGAGCCAAAACTTCTAGCTAAACGCTAGACGTCTACTGGAAGATTTGGAAGAAAGAAAAAAAAGGGGGAGTTTAATAATTCATGGCAACTGGCCATTGAGACTGTAGTAAGTCACTCTAGAAATACCTTATTTGAGAATACTTTATGAAATTCTTACATAAATGAACACCTATAAATTAGTTTCAAAAATCACTCACATTTTATAGACTAATAAAACATTTATAAATGTTAGTAAAGAACACCCACATTATTTAAGTGTAAACCCAAAGTCTACATGTACCTAAGTAGCCATGACTGTTTTCTCATAATGACTGAGAATTATGCTATTATGTTAAGCAGATGTCTCAAAACTTTTTTTTTTTAAGCTCTTAACCCTGCAATAGGCATCTTAGGGAACTGCAAACCAGGGCCTGCAAACTGTTCCTAGGCCTGTGTCTGTTGTGGTACACACAGCCAGGTAACTCCTACACCTTCCCTTTACAAGAGTCTCAGCTCTTTTCTCACTGGCGTTCAAGAGATGCCATTCTCTGAGAAGAAAATAATTTCCCCCCTTTCCACTTCAAGAGCCCCACATCCTTTAAGCACACAATCCTGTAAAAGATGGTATGTTTCTGACTCTAGGGAGAAAGACTCAGTTGGTATAGGTGATCCCTGTGAATCACGTGATTTGTGCAGATTTGTGAAAACATAGTCTAGTGGGTTAGCAGAAATGTAGTCTGTCCTGTCAAAAAGTCTCATCACCTGTTTTCCCACTATGCAGAGAAATGGTACAGAATTGAGCCAATGACAACCATAGAAAATTTGTATCTCACACATGTCAGGAAGCTTGGTTTTGTATTCATCTTCCCTTCCTTCCCATATGTAAAAGACTCGTCTTTTAACCTCAAATCTGACATCAGAGGCAGCTCAGCACTCCCAGATACCCCATTCATTGTGTCTCAGGTGTTGCTACAGCCTTCTCAGCAATGTCTTATTTGCAGTAGATACTCATACGCAGTTATTTAATTGCATTTTAGTTATAAATGTATCTGTTAACTTGATGGATTGGGAACAGGATAAAAGTATAAACTGTACTATGTTAATCGTGTGCCCAGAACAATGATGCCTGAATTCCATCAGAGTATAGTCACAAAAAGGAAGCTCATGAGTATAATTAAATTTGTCCTGCACAGTGACTTGTTTTGTATTTTAATATTTTACTGAAACATATTAAAAGAGGTAAACATAGCATAATAATACAGCTTGATGAATTTAATTCTTGATAAAAAAAAACTGAATCCCTTCTCATCATCCCCAACAAAATTAATTTCAACATCATAGATTATTCTTGAACTTTATACACATGCAATCATATTATATATTCTTCATGTGTCTCTCTTCATTCAACATTTTGCTTTTAAAGTCACATGTGTCATTGTGGTTAGCAGTCGTTCATTCTCACTGCTGCATATACTGTAGGAATGCGCCACACATTAATAACATATTCAACAGTTAATTACCTTCTAAAGAATTGTTATGAACATTTTAAAATCTTGTTATTTGTGAATTATACAAATGCATTTTAGTTAGGTGGGAATATCTTAACTTCTCCCAGGGTACAGGAAGGTGGGACTGAGGAGCTTTCTTCCCCAGGCCAGCATTAGGATGCTGTGTCTCCTGCATTCTGAGAAAATCACCTTTGAATAGAACCTCTTAGGTCCTTGGAGTCTTTTTCTTTTCTACCAGTCTTGTTGTTTTCCCCTACCTCTCCATTATGTTTGCTCTAAACATTAAATAAAGAACTAGTTGTATTAGAACAGTATTTTAGAAGTTGTGGTTATATTATATCACGAATGAGATAAATTACTAAACTTAAGTAATATTCTTTTTACTTAGTGAACATAAAATTTTGACTGCTTAAAAATTATATAAAAATGCAGGTTTTTGCCCTATATACTAATGATTATGAAAATAAAAATAGCTAATACTGTGCTCACATAGGATTCTGAGATGCTGCTAGTCCTTCTGGTGTAGACATGGACAGCAGAAGTCAAAGTCTTTACTTACAAGGTAAAGTAAGGAAAGGCCTGGGAAACCGTGTCAGGTAAGGTGAGTGCTGTAGGAGCTGTGGCACAGGTGGGCTGTGGACACACACGGTTGCCTGCTAGCACTTTGTGTTTTGGTGTCTAGCACTCTCTCACTTTCTTAGAGAACTTGAAAAGATTGTATTTCTGTGGAGGAAAATGGGGTGAGATGACAGGTCCAGGGCCCTCACAGTACATCGAAGGCTGCAAGGATGTATGCCATACATCTCAATAATCTCCAAGGATGCTGGGCATAATGGTGCAGTTATTTAATCCCATCACACCGGAGACAGAGGCAGGTGGATCTCTGAGTTAGAGGACAGCCAGGGCTACACAGAGTGACCCTGTCTTGAAAATCAAAAAAGAATGGCCAAGAGCACTGAAGCCTAGAGTGCATATACGTACACCACAAGGCTTGGTTTGCTTCGTTTCTTTTGAGACAGGATCTCTCTAAGTATCTCAGACTGGCCTACAATTTTTGATTCTCCTTACTCAGCCTCTAACATGCCTAAATTATAGACTGGGTTTGTACTGCCTTGGTTGGCTAATAGCCTAGAGTTTTGCATTTAATGTATACTTAGAAAAACTTTTGGGGATGGTTCAGATTTTATGGGTTGTTTCTGTATTTGTGCTCTCATGGAGGACTAGTCAGGCACATTGATCAGGAATTTGTAACTATAGAACATGAGCTAAATACAGTATGATCTGCAACTGGATTTAGAGCATATGGCTTTTTAAGGGAAAAAAATCAAGAAATTGTGAGGCTAAGTCCAAAGTTTTAGCATATCTTGAAAAATGCTATGCAGCAAAACACCCTGAAGGCCTAGGGCGGAGTTCTCTGTGTATTGTGTATCTCCTGTCTCCTCCCTGCCCTGAGCTTCATGAGTTTACTGCTGCAGTGGCTATTTATGAGGTAGACCTCACTCCTGTTCCCTTGCTTGAGGTTTCAGTCTGTGAAAGGATTATTGCCATCATTTGTCATTTAACATGGATCTAACTGAGTTTATGAATAATAAGAAGTTTATACAATACAGTTTAGCTTATTGTAGAGCATGGATATGAAATACTGTTAACTGTCTCTGTGGTGGTTTGAATGAGAAATATCTCCTATAGGCTCTGGTAGTTGATAATGTGATTCCCCTGACGCTTTTGGGAGAGATTGTGGAACCCTTTTAGGTAGAGCCTAGCTAGAAGAAATAGACCTCCTGGGACAGGTTTTGTGTGGGTATCGTTTCATCCTACTTCATGTTTGCTCTCTGATTCATGCTTGTAGTTGAGAATGTGGTCTCTCAGTTTCTTCTCCAACTTCCATCTTTATTTCCTTCACTTGCTGCCTTACCTTCCAGCCAGAATGAACTCTTATTCCTCTGGAACCAGAAGCCAAAGTAAATCTTCCTTCTGTAAGCCACCCAGGTCATGGTACTTTATCGCAAAAACTGCTGTGGTCTTAAAATATGTTTCTGCTTTGAGAATTCAGTACAAGAAATTATTGTATTTTGAATAAATATCCCAGCGTGTTCCTTTGAGAGGACCTAAGAGAGGTGAGTAAAGCTAGCTTCCAGGTCTGTGTTTCCAAATACTATTACTGCAAAGAATATCATGCCTAATATTAGGCCATGAGCTTCATGTAGGTCCTGAACTCTGTACTCTGCAGTGTAGGACCCACTGGGACATTTGATATCTGAATATGGATGGTGTGCTCAATCAGTGTTCAATTATTTTTTTGGAATTTATTATGTAAAAAATGATAATTGGCCCAAATATAAGGAAGTCTTGTTCTTAAGTGGTTCATACTTAAGTATTGAAGGTGAATGTTATAATATGTCCAAAAGGCTTAGGTTCATCCTTCTGTAGTAGATGAATGGGTGGATACAGATTAAGATGCAAGGGATGGATGGATGGATACATAGATGGATGAACAGCTACATATATGGAAGCAAAGACAAATTAGATAAGCTGCAAAGTATTAATTGGTATTTGTAAGTAGATATAGATATATAGATAGAACTGCATATTATATTATTCTTTCAACTTTTCTGTAGCCTTGAAAATGTTAATAAATAGAATAAATAAATATTTAACAAGATGAAGCAGCTTGTCTTAATTTTAACCCTTTGATTTATCTTTATTGTAGTCAATTTTTTTGTAAAATTATTGTAAGTTAATTTAGTTGCTAGCCTAGACAAGGTTTCTTTTCTTCTTATTTTAAGATTCATTCATTTTTATTTTATATATATAAGTGGGTTTTTTAACATATATGTGTATGTGTATCATGTATGTACTTGGTGCCAGCAGAGGACAAATCCCTGGAACTGGAGTTACAGATGGCTGTAAGCTGCCACATGGGTGCTGTGAACTGAACCTGAGTCCTGTGCAATAGCAGTCTGTACTCTTAATCACTGCTCATTCCTCTAGTCCTAGACATGGTTTCTTAGCTTGCATACATAAATCTATGTACGATTTGTGCTGGTGTTTTATAACTCTCTTTGTGGGTTTGTGGGTGTGCTTGTGTGTTAACATAAGTATGCAGGTACATGCAAGTGTGTTTGCGTGTGTGTGTGTGTGTGTGTGTGTGTGTGTGTGTGTGTGTAGAGGCCCATCACGCCATCACGTGTCATCCCACTCACTGGTCTCATCTACCTTGTGTTTTAAGACAGCGCCTCTTAAGTGTCTGGCCGGTGAATCTTGGAATGCATGTTTTCACCTTCCCAGTGCCAAGATTACAAGCACACACCACTTAGTCTGGCTTTCTTCGTGGGTACTGGGCTCCCCATTTTGTATGGCAAACGATTAATGGCTGAGCCATCTCCCCAGCCTCATTTTATAAATACTTTGACATATGCAAAGTAGCTTTTGTCCCTAAGGGATGCCCTGCAATTGACTTCCAACTTAAAACGCATTGTTTTCTTTTGGGTGTTGGAACACTACTTGAGTTAGTCTTCAGCAGTTCACATGCAGATTTGGTACTGGTGAATGTAATTCCCAATTTATGCAAAACAATGAACCTCCAGCTGATCCCAGCTTACAAAAAAACTTGCTTATGTCCACTGATGGCTTGATGTAAGTTTATTTGACCACAGAGATTGTTACTTAGAAACAAACCAGAACATTTTAATACCATGATGTATTTCTTTTCTCTTCCAAGCTAATACTCATTTAGTATAATCACATGTTATTTTTAAGACAGTTCTGCTTTCCCTGGTGTAGGGTTCACATTCCTCACATTTTATGCAAAGGAAAAATAAGTTAGTGTGTAAGTTTATACTCTATTCATTTATATGTTTAAAAGGAAACAAAACTTGACAGAAAAATGTAGTCATATCGTTATTTTTTAGTTGTGTAATCATGAAGATATACTTACCAAGTTTAAACATTTGTTCCTTTGCAAATAGACAGAATTCCAGCAGTGTTCTCAGTTTCAGATGTTCTTGTTCAGCACACTGAAGCAAGAGAATGTGAGCGTCGTCCAGCGACTTCTTATACACAGACTCAAACGTGCGTCCACAGGACCACAGTGTGCAGTAGGTTTCTTTTATCTGAAGGTCGTTTTGGATATGGGAGATAACTAGCTTCTAGTATTTTGTGACATTTTAACTAGGTCTTTGAAATTTTCATACAGCATATGTTGATCATATTCCTCCCTGCCTTGTTCATTTGGGTTACATTCAGTTGGAATGCATAGCCATAGGTCCAGAAATGCAGTAGAAGAGACAAACTTGCCATAGAATGTTCCGCCCCAACTTGGCTGCATGAAAGGCCTGAGCTCTCCGTGCAAACTGTATTAGGGACTCAGATGCTATTTCTAAGGGAAGAGTCTATCAACTACACAGGCTTATTGATCAAATACTAGTTCTAATTTGGTTCACTGTTATATAAGTAATGTTCAGGGTTTTATTTTTGTTTTTTTGTTTTTTACAATTTTTAGATATTGCAAGCATC
This sequence comes from Acomys minous, assembly GCF_964271855.1. Taxonomy (NCBI): domain Eukaryota; kingdom Metazoa; phylum Chordata; class Mammalia; order Rodentia; family Muridae; genus Acomys; species Acomys minous. Next base: position 44,879,015 of record NC_140490.1, read on the forward strand.
CAAAGTGATTTTTACTTATAGGCCAAATTTAATTTCCTTTCTTATCATCAATTTGGCTTGCCTAATCATAGCCCAGATTTATGCATAATTTATTATATATGTGGCCCAGGCTGGCCTCAAACTTGAGTATTTGTCCTGCCTTAACCCCACCCCCTTGTTGGTTGGTTTTTCGAGGCAGGGTTTCTCTGTGTGGCCCTGACTGACCTGGACTCACTTTGTAGACCAGGCTGGTCTTGATTTTACAGAGATCCGCCTGCTTCTGCCTCATAGTTGCCAGTCCTACAGGAATGCACCACCATGGCCTGCTCTGCCTTACCCCTTTGAGTACAGGAATTATAGGCATATGTCACCACCCCAAACCTAGTGAGGTTTTTTGTTGTTTTTGTTGTTGTTGTATGTTTATTTGTTTGTTTATTGTGTATATATCTTAGTATATTTGGGTGCCTGAGGCAGCTAGAAGAGAGTGTCTTCAAAGCCTTGGAGCTAGAGTTGCATGTGGCTTGTGAGGTGCCCAGTGTGTGTGCTAATACTGGTTTCAGTTCCAAGTTATCATGTTCATTTTTTTTCCCAAGTACTGGAGATAAATCTCAATGTTTCACAGAATCTAGAGTTTAGGTGCATCTAATGTTTATCTGGTATTAGATTAGAAATGACCAGCAATTTCTTATAATGAGTTCTTTTAATTTTTTAAAATTTCATATCAGTGATCTGGATTGATATGCAACCATAAACAAAGAATCAGTTCAGATGTCTCAGTTTATAAGCTCTTCTCTGAGGAAAAATTTACCTCTTACCCTAAATAAGAGGAAAGGATAGAATTGGTATCATATAGAGTTTTATTTATACCACCCTTCGAGGTTTCCGTTAAACAGCAGAATTTGAGTATTTCACTAAATCATCAGCTTGGCAACATAGTAATTCATGGTATGTTTAAATGATGGCTTTGGAAGGACTGTGATGCAGAGCAACCGTATTGATTACTAAGTATTCCCAGTTGTCAAAACATGATTTGATTACTTAAAGAATACAATCTGGGCTGGAAAACTAACTCAGCAATTAAGTTGTATCCTGTTCAGAGGACACATGTTCCCAGCTCCCACATCGAACAGCTTACAACAACCTGTAACTCCAGCTCTAGAAGAATTTGATGCCTCTCAAGTCTCTGGGTACCTGCACACATGTTCACATTCCCACACATCCACACTAAGTTAAAAGTATCCTTTGTTTTTCTAATGTCTAAGTTAGGAAAGATTAATAAGAAAGATTATCCCTGATTAACTTTATGACCCTATGATTTTTTCCATTTAGTTTTCCATTCTTTTGAAAATGCTTAATTTTTTTCAGATTCTTTTCTATTGTTTTTTTCAGGGGGTTAATGTTTGTATTAACTTTGGCTGACCTATGAATTTATCTGTTTTACACTGAAGACCAGGAAGACATAATTCTTTGTTTATTCAGTGCTCAGTTTTACTGCCTACTATGCACAGCATGCAAAGGTCAAGAGATGAGTCCTTGTTTTCTTCTGAGTTTTTCAGTCCTTTTGGAAAAGCACTTTATGCCTCTCCACCTAGCTGTCATGCAACACCTCCATACACAAAGACATCATATCTCACTAGGAGGTCAATTAGACGTAACTAATAAACCCAGACTTAAGCTGGGTATTAATGTTAAGATGAACATGAAGTACTGGAGGGTGCTTCCTGAAGAGTCAGGGGCTAGGTGCAGTTCTTCCTGTAACTGGAAACTTGCTTGTACTACAAGCCAGGTTCAGCTTATCCACTCACTATTCTCTTCCTCATCAGTGACCTAGATTCCCCATGAGCCTTGTGTGATCTGATCCACTGATCTATTGGAAACATAATATTATATGTCCTTCTCTGGTGTCTGGCATATTTATTTCTGCATAACACCAGGCTATGTATGTTTTCCAGTAGATCATATCATAGTCTTTTTTAAAATAATCATGAACAACAAGCCACATCTCAGAATTAAGAATACAGATAGGAGCATTCCTTGTACATGTATGCAAAGTCAAGACACAGCATTAATGTTTCCCAACAGTGGCTAGTCTTTAAGACTTCTTAGTGACATATGTGTTAGTGGTTACAACAGATTTATGAGGCCAGACTGAACATCTGTTTGTTATAACATTGTATCAAGAAGAATGTTTGCTGTAAGGACATTTATCACTATATCTATGAAATTAAAACATCCCATTCAGAACATGATGAAATTTCAGGACTAAACAGGTTTCATGCTGAAAACGTTCATAAAACTAGAAAAACATTTGAAATATGTAGGCATACTTTTATCTATTTTATTTTGAATTTCTTATATCTCCACCCCAATCCCTTCCACCTCCCCACCAACGCCAGATAGGAGAGAAAGAAGGTTAGTGGGGAAGAGGGCGTAGTTCTCTGTAGCTACTTCCTGCTGTTTAGGGACGTGCCGGTTCTTCCATATGTCCAACTTCTCATCAGACTACAACAACAGCAACCAGAAACAGCAGCCTTCTTTTTTTCTCAGAGCTCCCTGTTCCTCTCTGGGATCTGACATTTATTCCCTCTCGAGTCCTGCAAATTAAACCATCCACAGCTGGCAAAGATAACGTCCCTCTCAGAGCCCGCAGAAGGCAAAGTCTGCTGCTTTGGACAATCAAAAGCAGCCCAGTATCCCACACTTGGGATTAAAACCAAAATATGTTTATATAACTGATTTTTTAAAGATACCAAAACTCTCACTACAGGGAACAAAATGAATCTTCCAAATCCAGGACAAAGTTTCAACTGTCATTCTGATTTTTAGCTTCTAAGAAATTCTGCTACCTTAACAGAATTGAGGGAAATGAGCATAGCAGGCCACAGCGCATCTGTGTCTCCAACTGTAGGCACCATCTTTCAGTGCAGGCTGTTGACTATGACCACATATTCCCTGAGAGCTCTCATGCTCTGGCAGAGGAAACCTGGGCTGATATTCTCTTTTCATCACCACCCAATTGACAGCTCTTGCCTGTACTTGATTTTCTGCTTACAATTCTGCTAGAAAGGAGAGAACTTCTTAGTTATGTTTGTCGTTGAGTTCCTAAAGTGGCATCATAATGAAACTAAAGAAAGTCACAGTACAATTGATAGATGATGCATACTTATAATCCTAACAACTCCTGGGAAGCAACAACAGGACGATAGTGAATTCAGAGGCAGCCTGAGCCACAGAGTAAAACCAGGTTTGAAAAGAAAAATTGTAAGAATTATAAATAAATTGTTTAATAACTCATCGCTGTTGTATTTAGACGTTAATCCCATTGGCTCATCGTCCTCGATTGGAGTTCCCTTTGACCTGAGCACAAGCATTCATTGCCTCTAGTTCCTGGTTTTAAACACAGTGTGACCAGCTGCTTCAGTCTTCTGCTCCTTTGACTTCCCTGCCTCATGATGGACTATATCCCTAAACTGTATAACAAAACAAACCCTTTCTTCCTTAAGGTGGCTTTTATCAGGGTATTTTTATCACAATAACAGGAAAAGAAATTAAGGCAAAGGCCAGAGCTAGAACTTAAGTCATGACACTAGTGTTTCTTGAGAACACAAAATTGAGAGTTAATGAAAGAAGTCCACATAGTTTTTGTATGTATCACATAAATGGTTTTTTGTTTTTGTTTTTGTTTTTTTACCAATACAGAGACCTAAGGTCATCATGGTTGCACATGCCTTTAATTTTAGCACCTGGTAAGATCCAAGCCAGCTACAGTTACACAGTAAAACTTTAACTCAATAGATAGATAGATAGGTAGATAGATTTACATTAATAAGAGGAATCATTACAGGTCAATGAGTAATGAATACTATTTGTCATTAAACTGATAAGAAGTACATGTTAGCAACTATGGCAAAAGAGATGATTGCTAACTATAACTAGTAGAAGGATGTTTTCAGAAATGAGTTATGTTTACATTTAGTTACCATTAACAATAGTTTGTATTTTTAGCAAACTATGACTTTTCATAGACTTTTTTTTTCTGAACATAGCTCCTGCTGTCGTGGAACTCACTCTATAGACCAGGGTGGGCTCAAACTCAGAGATCCTCCTGCCTCTGCCTCCCAAGTGTTGATATTAAAGGCATGGGCCACCATGCCTGGCTTTTCATAATGTTTTGAGCTTGTTGAAGAATGAAAGCAGTCTTGAAATGTCTTTTTTTGTTTTTACTTTAAAAAGTAATCCTAGACTTATAATGTAGAATTTTTGTACGCCCTTCTGCTTGCTTTCCTTACCATTACCAATGTGCATATAACCACTATAAGATGATCTAAACCAAGAAGCTAGCATTAGAATGGTGTTTTGGTGGCTGGAGACGTGGGTCACGCAGTTAAGAGCATGTACTACCCTTACAGTGGACCCAAGTTCAGTTCACAACACACAGATCGATTGGCTCAGAATCATTTGTCACTGTATCTCCAGGACATCCAACACCTTCTTCTGGCTCCTGAGAGTATTGCACTCATGTGTCCAAACATATACACACACACACACAATAAAGAGATGCAATTTTCTTTAATGCATGGGTGAAATTTATAGGTAGCAAATGAAAACTCAAAACTACTTGATGTTTTGTGGTTTAAGAACAATACTTGAATACAGTCTTATGCATGAAAATGCATAGGATGATATTTCTCTAATTCTAATATAATTGTTTTCAAGATGAAGATGTTCTAGAGCTAAGTCCTCATCCTCTTCAACATTGCAGATTTGTTCAGGAAGAATATTCCTAAAGAAAGATAGACATGTAAATTATAGGCAGTCCAAGAATCTAACTGTAGAATTTAGAAATTTTAAAAAATGTTTTGGTTCTTAAAATACAATTAGGCATGACATGGTGATTCACATTTATAATTCCAGTACTCAGGAACCGGATGAGGAATTGCAGTGAGTAAGTTTACATTCACTATTACATTACAATTGAGTTCTAGGCAGCCTACTCTGGAAGAATGCCAGGTCTCAAAATGGGAGAAAAGGCAATAGAGGTATATCACTATATCTACACAACTATAACAAATGAAGCTACAAGAGTGCTCTAATGGAGCATAGTCAGGGAGTTCTTCCTAACTGTTGATTTAAAACAGAAGGATCTCTTCTCGTATGGGTGTAGCCAAGGCTGGCCTTTAACTCCTGATCCTCCTCTTCACCTCTCAATACCTTGAATTATATGCACGAGCCACCATACTTGGCTCCAGACTGTTCCAGATAATCTTCTAGTCATCCATGCTCCCTAGGCAAGCATAAGGATTAAACATGAAGAAACATGTTCACCAAAGTGAGGTAAGTTGAATCCCAGTAAATGTATTCAGAACTCCCCTTCATAAAAACTCAAGATTTGGACAATTTTCATATTCTGCACGTCACTTTCTGTATATACATGGGGATTATCGTATAGTGTATTTATTGCTTTACAGCCTTAAATGAGTCTGTCTCCAAGATGCTATATACTATGCAATAACGTTCTACTTAATACGATAGAACTTGACAAAATTAATACAAAACTAGAAATCATTATTAATCATCACATACCTATTCCATTTTAGCTATTACTAACATTGCCAGTTTTGTTTAGTTCTAATTATCTTTAGCACCATTTTCCTCTTCAAAATAAATCGAAATGTTCATATTATGAATATTTGTTAACCAAAATTTAAATTGATACTTGAAAAATCCAAAATTTACCGAATCTTGTTGTTGTTCAGTCTCAGAAAATGCAGTGCTCTCATTTCTCCTATTCCAGGTGGTATGGATTTTAAGTCATTATGATCCAGAAACAATTCTCTCAGGGAATGATAGGCCCCATAGAATGAGACTAGGTCCACACCATCATCAGAAAGTCTATTAAATGACAGGTACAAGTACTCCAGGCCTGGTTCCATATGGCCAAACACATAGCCAGGAATCCGTTCAATTTGGTTCCCAATTAGTACAAGGTGCAGCAGCGACTTGGGTAGATAGGAGGGGACATGGTAAAGCTTGTTATAGGAGAGGTCAATAGATTCAAGATTTCTGCAACAAACAAAAAGTGAACAGGATAAGGAACTTCAAGAGGCTGACTGGCCATCCTGATGACCTTAAACAGAACTAGATTAGATGGTGCCACCTGGTCTGTCTGGCTCTCAAATTCACACTGTTCCTTAGCTATGGGTGTGCATCAGAGTCCAGATGAAAAACTCAGAGCCTTTGGAAAATGGAGGAACTAAGTTCCAATTGTTGAATCAAATGAGATCCAGGAGTCTTTAGTTTCAGTAATGTTTCCTGACAGATGAGATAAAGGGATTAGAGTAAAATGGAAGGATCTAGAGTGTTCATGCCCTGGGACGTTAGGAATGTGGTGAGCTCCCTGCTTTGTTTTAGAAGCTTCCCCTGAGTCTACTAGGGCTTCTGCTTAGCCCTTATCCCCCGATAATGACTCCTATTCATGAAGGACTTAATTATCCTCCAATTGGATCCAAAGCTTCTTTTCATTTCTCTGAATAACCCATTTCCCAGGCTGGTCGACTGGAAGCATATTTTTGCATAGATGTGTAGCCTATGTCTGTACATATCCATTGGACCTGATATCCAACAGGTCCACTCTTTGCTAAAGACTGAAAATAGGCTGTTGATTCCTGTCTAGGAAGATGGATTCTATTTTGTACCTCTATTCTCAAACAAAGTCTTCTAAAGATAGAGAAATGGTTTGGGTCAAAGAAGGCAGTATGGAGTAGAACGACAGGCCTGGCCTCTACAGTCTGGCATTTCCAATAAATGATGAAAATAAAGGGTGTCTCTGTATGCATAGGATTTTTGCTGTTTAAATTGACAACCTGTGAGGTAGGTATTTCTAGGGTGGCATTTGATTGCTAGAAGTCAGCCCTCATTTCTTGCTAACTCAGCACTTAAGGCAGTGGTCATAATGCTAGTTATGTAATACATGGTTTGCAAACTCAGGGAAGTAGCTAATTGTTGGAGTTAACAGAAACAGTTCCATGTGAAGGGATGCTTTGAAAGTTAAATTGTGGTAGATACTTACTCTTGATTTATCCATGCTAAAGGAGCAATCCGACTTTCTTCTATTTTATTATAACGTAGTACGATCATAGTGATCTTTCTGGTATGATTGAAACAAATTTCAGTTATTTCTTCAATTTGATTATTTTCTAAGTATAACTCCTATAAATAAGAGAAAATATTATTTTCTTCCATTTGTGTTTGGTGATACCCAATTTCACAAAAACTAAAATAGACTTTTCTCATTAGTATTATTTAAAACCGTATTACTTATTCAAGTGAGTTCATACTTTTAAGTTGAATTATATAGCTAGCAAAATAAAAAGTACTGCCTATAGTGATTATGGGATTAAATTAATTTGTGTGTTATGCATATGCACATTTAAGTGTGGGTGTATGTGAACATGCATGCAGGGGCATGTGGAGGACAGGCTGGTATGAGATGTATCTTTCTCAGTCACTTCTACCTTGGTTTTTGAGACAGGGTCTCTTTCTAAACCTAGTGATCACTGATTCAGCTAGACTAGCTGGACAAGTGGGCTCCAGAGATGCCCTCTGTCTCCCTGTCCCATGCTGGAAAGACAGGTGCATGCTACCACATACAGCTTTTTATAGGTGCTAGAAATCAAACCTGTGTGATCAAATTTGTGTGGTAAGCATTTTACCAACTAAGTTATCTCTTCAACCAAGTATACTTAGCTTTTTAGCCATAATATACGATATGGCATAGTATATAATTGTATACATTTCCAGCATTATAAAACTTACATTAATTATGTCACTTGAGCTACAGAACACTGAAAATTAGGAATAGAAATAAGCACAATTCACCAGTAAGAAACCCAGGCCTGTGGAGAGAGTAATGCCCACCCTAGGTTCCAGGGCTGACACATGAGGTGCCAATCTGGCTGAGCCTTAGCTTCAGACCAGATTCCCACTGTTTCATAGTCTATAATTACTTTATGCTCATGTGTTTAGACTTGAGTTATAATTTATTTACTCATAAGAACTGTCCCTTACTTCCTTCAGTGATGAACGGTGATGTGGAAGTGTAAGCCAAATAAACCCTTCCCTCCCCAAGTTGCTTTGGTCATGGTGTTTTGTTGCAACAACAGAAACCCCAGCTAGAACAGGGGACAAGTAGTTAGACCTGCTGGGGGTTTGGGGGATAGTTTAGTCTCTTCTCCACCAAGAACTGTCATCATTGCCATTTTTCATACTTAGATGATAGTGAATTCTGTATGTAGGACCAGAACTATTGAGTTTAATATATATTACAGTATCTTCTAATATTAGAGCCAACAAGATAGCTTAGTAGATATCAATATTTGCCACACAAACATAACAACCTGACTTTGAACCCAAAGATTCCATGATGGAAGGGAGAAAATCAATACCTGAATGTTGTGCTCTGACTTCCATATACACCTTGTGATGTGTGTATACCTGTTCTCATATGTGTGCCATACCAATAATAATATTTGAAGAATATATTTGTCTTATATATTTTTGCAATATGTAATACATCTAAAACATTAAAAGAAAAGCTAGGCGCTATGGCACATGCCTGTAATCCCAGTACTCAGGGAGGCAGAGGCAGGTAGATCTTTGAGATCAAGGCCAGCAAAGACTACAGAGTGAGTCCAAGATAGCCAAGGCTACACAGAGAAACCCTGTCTCGAACAAACAAAAAACATTAGAAGTTTAATGTAATGGCACATAGGAGGATCATCTAGGCCACTTTGGCCTACATAGTAAGATCCTATCTAAGGAAACAAAACAAAACAGAAATTAGAAAAAAAAATATATCAGTACCTCAATAGAAGCAGGAAGACCTTGTGGTATGATTCTAAATTTGTTTTTTCCCAGACGTAGGTATGATAGGCTCTTCAAAGATTTGAAAGCTAAAGGATCAACATTGATTTCACTGAGATTATTTCCTTCCAATTCTAAGGTGACAAGTTGATTTAAGTCTAGAAAAAAATTATCCAAATATTAGGACAACTTTTTGTTTGTTTGTTTTTTTTCAAGACAGGGTTTCTCTGTGTAGCCTTGGCTGTCCTGGAATCACTTTGTAGACCAGGTTGGCCTCGAACTCACAGCGATCCACCTGCCTCTACCTCCCAAGTGCTGGGTTTAAAGGCATACGCCACTAGCACCTGGCTATAATAACTTTAAAAACATGCAGTTTGGTCTAATGATGTAGCTCGGTGCCAGAACACTTGCCTAGGACCTGGGCCAGAGCCCCAGCACTGTAGAAAGAAGAAACAGTAAAAAGAGGAAAGAAACCAATTTTTAAAAAATGCAATGTATTTGGACATTTGTGGTTTCTTTATCTTTGTTTCCCCATAAATCCTTCTCCTGGGTATTTTATACATGACCTCTGCACAATTCTACCTGGACAAGAGTTGTTGGGGTAATCCTTCAGGTGTTGAAAGGTGCAAGTATGTGTAGGGAACAGAAACCAGGAAGAACAGAAGATAGGCAGAGAGTAAGGCTCACCTCTAGAGGCCATGCTTCCTATGCTGGACAGTTTTATGTCAACTTGACACAGCTGTGATCATCTGAGAGGAAGGAACCTCAGGTGAGAAAATGTCTCCATAAAACCAGGCTGAACACAAGCCTGTAGGGAATTCTATAATTGGTGATCAATGTTGGGGATATGGACTGCCCATTGTGGGTAGGGCCACCCCTGCACTTGTGGTTCTGGGTTCTATAAGAAAGTAGGATGAACAAGCCATGGGGAGCAAGCCAATAAGACGTACCCCTCCATGGCCTCTGCATCAGCTCCTGCCTTGAGGTTCCAGCCCTGTTTGAGATCCTTCCTGACCTCCTTTGTTGATAGTGATATGGAAATGTAAGCCAAACAAACTCTTTCCTCCCAAGTTGCTTTGGTCATGGTGTTTCACCTCAACAATCATAATCATGATTAAGGCACTTGCTAAGCCAGAATTTAAATTTCAATTGGACAAGGAGTAAGAGTGTCATCAAAGTCATTGGAGGTGTTTGCAAATACCTACAGGTATGAATTGGTAATGCAATAGGCAATGGGGTGGTGATTCTTTTTTCTGTAACACAGAAAGGAATACTGTCCTGCAAAACTAAGGAAAGTATAAATATAGCAGAGTGTCAGGAATGATGGTGCATGCCTTTAATTCCAGCACTCAGGAGGCAGAGGCAAGTGAATCTCTTGGATTTGAGGCTAGCCTGGTCTACACAGTGAGTTCAAGCCAGAGCTACATAGTGGGACTCCGTCTTCAACAACCCACCAGCCATCACAGTTACTCATTTACTGGCACTGAGTGAAGCCAAATGAAAGGGTTTTTGTTGTTGTTGTTGTTTTGTTGTTTTGTTTTGTTTTATTTAAGAAAGATGGTCATAATTCTCTATGTATTCAGTCTGAGCCACCAAGGACGGCCTTTATACAAATAAGGTTTTTTGTTTGTTTGTTTGTTTTGTTTTTTCCTGCACTGTTTCTACTAGCTTCAGGAGTGGTATCATCTAGGTCAGATAGAGCACACAGCACTCAACAATGACATAATCAGAGACCTCTGAGTCACAGGTTCAGGGTGTAGACAAGATTCCCCAAATAAGGGATGTTTTCCTGTTCAGTCTCTGTCATCAGCATTGCAGCTCAGGCCTGTGCAGCTCAGACCTGTTCTGGGCAACAAAGCAGAGAGTCACATGAGGAGTCGAGATAAAAATTGACAGGAGATTTGAAGTAGTGTGGGTTGGAGAGGTGTGGAAGTGATAGGCTCTTACGAATACAAAGATCTAGATAGAGTTAAGAGGAGTTTCAGGTTGAACCAGCCGAGTGAGCACATGTTGTGTGAGCTCACTGCGATGAAGACCTCACCCTGAGGTGGGCTGTATGCAGCAGAGTAAAGTTGTTGTTCAGAGGGCATGCCATTGTGCCCTGTCAGGATGCTATGACAAAATCCACATAAGAACAGATTATCCTGGTGCTGGTACTTAGGATCAATCAAGGACTAGGTTCTAGGAAGTAGGGAAGACAGCCAGGAGACTGGAATCCATAGGTATATTTCTTTCTATCTTAATTCCAAAATTAAAGGTATGGAGGATCCTGTAGTTCTCTAATATATAGGTTGAGATGGTTACGTTTAGAAGCTCTCCACTGAGAAGTGGAGAGTAGAAGTAACATTTTTTACATGGCATCCTGAGAAACAACAAATTTACAATGCTTTGTGCTCCTGTGCTGTTTTCTCTGTGTGTGTCAGAAGCGAGCTGAACAACATTTAAGTTGGATCTGAGGTCACTGTTGAAAGGATTCATAACTAAAAAATAGAGGTAAAAGGCCTTTGTTGTGAGTAAGGTCATGACTCATTGTGGATACAATGACACGTTAGTGTTTCTTGTGGACTGAAACAGCCGTGGTGACTTTGATTGTTCTGGCTGTTAGGCATGACAAGAATGTTCTGGGGCACATCCTGTTTCCCCCTGTTGCTCCCTCTGCCTTTTACTCTTCCCCAGTGGTAGAGCTTCTCTTTCTGTTTAGTTCACATTCAGTCTCAGATGGTCTCCTTCCTTCACTTGTTCTGTGTGTCCTTGTACCTCCCTCACCTCTTGACTACCAGCCCATCCTGCCAGCAGTTCCTACAGCATCTAGAATTATCTTTTTCTTTCACATGCTCCATTTCTCCTGATTTTCCACTTCTCTGTATCTGTGATCTAAAGGCCATTGGTGAGTGGCTGCACCACGGAAGGATTACCAGAGAATAAAAGCTTTTGGAGGTAACACACAGAGAGGCTGTGTCACTGCACTGAGTGAGGTGTCTCACCTGCTAGCTGGCATCCACAGCAGCAGAACTCACCAGAGGCAAGGGAGTGCAGTAGCTGCCTCAGCCAAGGACTTTCTAACCCCCCGGGGGCCAGTACACAGCAGGAGTCAGAGCCCAAGCCACCCAGTAAGTTCAGGAGACTTCTTATGTGACAGCAAAAAAGCCACCAGCATAAAGACAGGCTTCCTCTGTGCTTGGTGCGTCGAGATAAGAGATAAGATAGCCAGTCCACCCAGGACTACAAATCAACACTCTGGAAGTACAAAGTATTTGTCCAAGAGGGACAAAGTGTACTAGGAAACTCCAGGGATATATGAGAAAAACTTCAAAATAGGAAGTATATAGTAAAATATGCTGACTCATAACTGTAAGTCTAGCACCAAGAAAGCTGAGGTAGGAAGATTGGAAGTTCAAGGTCAGCCTGGACTACATAGTGAGACCCGGCCTCAGAAAAGAAAAACTAGCAATTTATGTTTTATAGGGTATCAATTTAATGGCAGATGTAGAAATGTAAACTCTGTTCACACAGCCTATTTATATGCTTGTTCTCAACTCTGTTCCTTTCTGTCTAATAGAGCAGTTATAAATTAGAGTTTCCAGTGTCTTTTCCATATGACAAAGCCCATCAAAATCTGTGATTATTAATGTTCTTCATGTGCACACTTGAGTCCATCTGGAAACTGAGTATTTCCATAGATATGTAATCCTCACATTTGGCAATTCTCATAATTGCTGTTCTTTTCCCATCACTGGAAGTGTTTTTTCCTATGAAGTTTTTGGAAGCTAGCAGAAGTAATACTTTGATTGTTTATTCCTTTATATGCTCTCTCAATATTGCTCAATAACTATGTTTCAACTCATTAGCAGAAAGTGTTGGACACTATACTTCAAGAGTAATGCTAATGGCTATGAAGATGAAAAAGAAAATTAGGCAGCCTATCCTAAGGGAATTCATAAGCTAATCAAAGGTGTCAGGATTTGTATAAAGTGAAATATGATGACACTTCTGTGCAGTTGTGGCTCAACAACTTCAGCTGCTTAACACCGGAGAAGGAACAGGAGCCCACTCACTCCTTACTGAAGTGCCCATCAGACACCCAAGCTACGGTGACAGCTTCATTTCATATATCATGGGGTGTGAGATTAGCAGGACTTCAACATTCACACTGTCAGGAACAGAGCTGCCAAGGCTGCTACTGTGAGGTTCCTTGCCCTCTATTCAACAGCACTTCTGCCTCACAGTCATGTTCATTCCTTCTTTACACGGAATTTCCATACACTTGGATTGAGGTTCCAGAGTGCAGAAAATTAAGTAGCAATGCATATGGACACAGTGAGTCACCCCAATACTTGGTGTTCAGGAAGTTGGAGACTTATATTTCTTGGGTACATGACTAAAGTTAATCAGCTTAATGGTGAAATAGCATAAAATGTTCTAGTTATGCATTTAGTAATATTGTAAACCAATTTTTATAGGACAATAGAAGAATGTTTATAAAGTCCATCATTTAAAAAATGTTGGTCTGGGCCAGCAAAAAAAGTCAATGAAATGTTACCTAATAATACTCTCCTATACTCGTAGACCAGAGCCTAGCATAATTGTCATCAATGAGACTGATGGGAACAGATACCCACAGCCAAACAATGGAAGAGGGGAAAGAAGGATTGTAGGAGCCAGAGGGGTCTAGGACACCATAAGAACACAGCCAACAGAATCAACTACCCGGGGCTCCTAGGGGTCCACAGAGACTGAACCAACAATTAAGGAGCCTGCATATATGTCACATTGTATAGAAAGAGCCAACAGCTTGGTCTTGTGGGACTCCTAACATTAGGAGCAGAGTCTGTCTCTGATTCTTTTGCCTATTTTTGAGACCTTTTTCCTCCTACTGGTTTGCCTTCTCCAACCTTAATATGAGGAGAAGTGGCAAGATTTCTTAAAATGTGATATGCCATGTTTGGTTGATATTCCCAGGAGGCCTGCCCTTTTCTAAAGGACTAGGGAGGAGAAACTGTGGTGGGATATAATATATGAGAGAAGAATTTAAAAAAAAAATCGGTCTGGGGCAATGGCCCAGTGGGTAAAGTGCTTACTGTTTCAAGCATGAGTACCTGAGTTAGATCCCCAGCACGCTGGTAAAAAGTGGATGTTGCAGGACATGCCTATAACTTCAACTCTAAGAAGTAGAAACAGAAAAGAGCCTATGAACTTACTGTATTGGCCAGCCCGTCTAGCCAATCATCCAGGTTCAGTGAGAGAACTTTGTCTCAGGCGGGGGAGAAGGGGGAGGGAGGGAGAGAGAGAGAGAGAGAGGGAGGGAGGGAGGAGGGAGGGAGAGAGGGGGGGCAGGGAGGGGGGAGGGAGGGAGAGAGAGAGAGAGAGATTGAGATTGAGATTGAGATTGAGGAAGACACCTGAAATCATTTACTTCTGGTCACCAAAGCATTCGTGTGCGCATTGCACACATGCTTGCATTCGAGTTAAATACCTGATAGACTTTCTTCATTGATAACCTGGAGATTGTTGTCATTTATTTTGAGTTCTTCCAGTGTAGATGGTAATTCTGAAGGAATATGTACCAAATTATTTCCATCCATGTTCAGACGCATTAACTTCTTCAAAAACTTAAAAAACAAATCTCAAAATTACCATTTTTTTCAGTCACAGCTATTTCTCAACAGTCCCCATAAAATGGTCAGTCTTATTTTGTGAGGTCTGAGATTTAACCTTCTTAGCAATAAACAGAATTAATTGAATACAGTAATTTGAACCTGTTGTGAATGCTAATAGTTAATTTTAGTGTATTTAAAAAGTTCAGCTTTCTAGTTGCATTAAAATTTATGTTAGAAAAATTATTATAAAAGGATTATTATATATTTAGGTTGGTAGAGGTGGAGAGGATCTGGAAGGATTTGGAGGGGAAGAATATGATCAAAATATATTTAAATTTTAAAATGGTTTTAAGTTATAAAAATATACTAAAAATTCAAAACAAGTGATTGTCTATAATTATCCAAACAGTTGACTTTTGAACACTATATTTCCACACTAATAATTGCATGCTTATTGCAAGGCTCTCCTGCAGCACCGAGTAGACACAGAATGATTAATTTCGTAGTTTCACCATGACAGAGAATCCTCAAATCAAGAAACAGATTATCTATGACTTTTTTTTTTTTACTTGCTCAGTTATAGGATAAGTCTGTGACTCTATGCCAATCATCTATGTCAACAGGATGGAGAATACAGAGCAGGCACTAGGAGTCCTGCTGTCTGCCCGCCCAGACTCCAGAGGACTAGGAAGGAACCAAAGAGGCCAGTCATTTGTTTCCAGTCAGATTAAGGACCCAGAATACTATGCAAAGAGGGGGAAAGTAACCTAGTGAGGTGCAGCGGGCCTTACTTGTGGCTTTAAAGCATGTGATCTCCGTATTCTCATTTATGCACACCAACCTTCCCTCTCTTGCTTATAATTTGTTTCCCTGAAATTCCTTGATCTTTGAGAACTTTTTGAGAACTTTCCTTTTTCAAAAAACAATTGTTTGCTCAAATCTGTTTTCTTTGTATATTTGTTGTCCTTTCTCTTTCACTCCAGCTCCCTAATCTATCTCACACTAATTTTCATATGAGCTCATTTGTTTTGTTTTTTTAAATCTCTCTGCTAAAATCTTCTCCACCAGCCAGGCATGGTGGTGCACACCTTTAATCCCAGCACTTGGGAGGCAGAGGCACGTGGATCACAGTGAGTTCGAGGTCAGTGTGGTCTACAAAGTGAGTCCAGGACAGCCAAAGCTACGCAGAGAAACCCTGTCTTTTAAAAAAAAAAAAAAAACCTCCACCATATTCTGTCCACTGTGCAAAAGTCAGAAAACTTCACTTTACTTGCCTGGCCATCTTAATAGAGTCTTTACAGGAGTTCTACTTTATTACTGGACAGTTCTGCACATTCCAAGAAACCAGACTTCAGTGTCTCTTATCCTACTGGGGAGAAATATAAAAATGGGGGAAACTATTCCTTAAACTCGAAACATTAATTATGTCTAATCTTACCATTGCTGCCTTTTTTTTTTTTTTTTAATTTTCAAGACAGGGCTTCTCTGTGTAACCCTGGCTGTCCTAGACTCACTTTGTAGACCAGGCTGGCCTTGAACTCAGAGATCTGCCTACCTCTGCTTTCCAAGTACTGGTATTAAAGGTGTGTGCTACCACACCCGGCTTGTTGCTACTCTTATAAGATTAACATATGTAAAGCATCAAACTATAATCAAGAAAGAGCATGGCTGTAATTTAAGGACATCAGAAAAGAAACCTAATATAGAAGAAAATTAGCAATAAAAATCTTTCTGCTTATTTTTCCCTTCCTCACCTCCAACCACAGGCAATAGGAGTTATCTTGTTTCATACTAATAGAAATGTGTACCTTGAATGCTTTTGGACCTATGCCCGAAGACGTGATATTATTTCTGCTCAGATCAAGTCTTTCCAGATTTGGTAATCCATTAAATGCTTCATCAGGAATGGAGATGATTGAGTTCCCTAGATGTACAATAGTTGTATTAAACACATGTGCGTATATAGATATGTACATATACGTGTGCATGTCTCCTTATACATGAGTATTAAGAGAGCTTTATATGGAAAGTAAAGTAATATCCAGAACAAGGACAGGAAATATAAACAAATGCACACTTAGAAAAATAAAAGATTGGGATGAGACAATTTAACAGTCAAAAGTGTGTCTTGGTCAGGCCTTCATGATTCAGATGAAGCTGCTTAAAATAATCACAGCAGTCTGTTGGGCAGGACTAGTAGCATTGTGCATTCACAACAACGGTGTGTTTCTGTGAGGCTAGACAGAAACTGACTGCTCCCTTCATATTTTTACATTGCCATTTCCCGGGACTTGATGCTGTATGTATCCAAAAAATCAAAGGAAAATTCTGTGAGCATGTTTCTTTCTCTGTATAAAAAGCTTCATCACCATATCTGAGAGTTTACCTTTCTGTCTTCAAGCTAAAAAATTCACTTCCTTCACTTTTACGGACTTGTCTTAACACTTGACTAGTTTAGCCATCAATGGTTTTAAACAGCTTCTTGTAAAACAAAGACTATATAACCCTATATGGGTTATTCATCCCTCCCACGACTTTAGTCTTTCACTGAGTGCCACATAGACCACAGGAGAAGGCTTTGCCGTTCATTCGAATTCATTAAGTGATTTTACATAAAAACCTGTTGTCAAGGAGACCACAAAAATTTTTAGTATGTTTGACACTGGCAGTGTCCTATTGCAAATTTCCATTCCTGCACATATATCTTGGACCCATTCAGATCTCCTTACATCTGCATCCTAAGGATACCTCTGCCATGGTATCCCTATAAGCCAGACATGCTTGTTTGTTTGTTTTTGACAGGATTTCTCTGTGTAGCCTTGGCTGTCCTAGACTCACTTTGTAGACCAGGCTGGCCTTGAACTCATAGAGATCTGCCTGCCTCTCCCTCCCGAGTGCTGGGATTAAAGGTGTGCAGCACCACGCCCAGCCACAAATGCTATCTTTTTTTTTTTTTTCACAAATGAAATCTTAATACTCCACCACTCACAACTTTCCCTGGTAGTGTGATAGAGACATGGTCAAAAGGTCTGGACACCACATTCTCATGGGAACAGTTAAAGGAAATAAAACAGCTAATGATACAATCTGCTGAGATTGTGTAATAGCCACAGCTGCTGTGGCAATGGGACAGCCACCTTAGAAAATGTTAGGCAGTTTCTTAAAAGTGTGTTTCCATAACTCTTAGCCCATTGTGCTACTTCCAGACTCAATGAGAAATCAAGGCATGGGTCCCCACAGACATCTGTGTGTGGATGTTTCAGCAGTTACAGAAAAAATTGCCTTAAGCTGGAAAAAAAAATCACTTGTTCTCTAGCTAATTTATACAATAGTATACTGCTAAGAATAAAAGAAAATGAACTAGTGATTTTTAAAAGCATTAGAAGTCTAACCAAAGACTTACTGTGTGATTCTATTTAGTAAAACTCAGAAATCATATCAATAAACACAGAAAACAGGTCAGTTTCATGGTGACCAGCAACTGGAGGAGATGGTGCTACAAGGAACTTGGGGGAGTGATGGAAGAATTTATCTTAACTGTAGTGGTATTTACATATGTAAAATTTTGTAGAACTATATAAGTTTTGGGTTGTTTTGGTTTGGTTTTTTGTTTGTTTGTTTTTGTTTTTAGAGACTGGGTTTCTCTGTGTAGCCCTGGATGTCCTGGACTTGCTTTGTAGACCAGGCTATCCTCGAACTCACAGTGATCCACCTGCCTCTGCCTCCCAAGTACTGTGTTTAAAGGCGTGCGCCACCATGCCCAGCTGATAAATAAGTTTAATTACACAGACAAAGTATACCTCATTAAAGCTAATTTTTTAAAGTGCTCCTGGGAAAATCACCATTTGATTAGAGTTTGTTTTAAGTCTAACTGGGTCATTCTACAGTGTGTGCCCATCTCTGCTGCACAGTTGATCTGTATGAAGACAATAAAATTAGTCCTTATTAAATTAAAGCAACATTCATAGGACAGTAAAATTTACCATTTATATCTGATCATGAAATAAGTGATCATCTCTTACCAACCAGCTCCAGGCTTGTTACTTGTGGTGCTGTTATTGGTGGGATCTGGGTGAAGGCTGCGTGAATGCAGCTGATAGTCCTGTAGGACAAGGAACAGCCTTTGGGCAGGCGTGGCCTGCCTCTTGGAATTCCAGGCATGAGCCGGGAGGGCATTCGGAACACATCTCCTCTTATGGCATCCTCCTTGTCCTCCTCTTCCTCCGATCCTTCACTCTCAGTCTCCTCCTCGCTGGCCTCTTCCTCCCCTCTTCCATGGTAGAGTGGCTGATGTGCTGGCCTCCTTTCCTCCTCAGGCCTCAGCTTTCCCTCCATTCTTTCTCCATCACTGCGAAGCTTAGTAGGCTCAGAGGTCTCTTTCTTGTGTTCCCTATGTTCTTTAACTGCTTCTTCACCATCCTCAGATTGAAGTGCTTTTTTTATGACTACTTGGTCCATTTCCATCTGAGAAGGTAGCACTTGCTTGTGAAGTTCATTAATGGGTTCTCTTGGTTCTGAAGAATCACCAGAAAATTCATTTTTATCATGTAGTGTTCTATCATTGAGTAGAGAATAGGAGGCTAATGACCACAGAAGGATGAAGTAACAGAGGCAATGGAAAAAGTCGTAATGAAAATGAAATTAGTAAATATTATTCCCTCTCTTGATTTGACTGCTGTGTAAAGATGAAATGCACTTGAAGTTTTTCCTTGAAGTTAACTGTAACTTTCTCTTGTAGGATTTGCTGTAGATATGTGATTTTGGTGCCCATGAGTACTAAATAGTGTAGTACTTATTTTCACTAGAATATTATGCTAATTGGTAAGCTAAAGAGGGAATAATATTGCCACATGATGCAAAACAGAAAGCACTTTTATTGTGAGGCTTTGATATCATTAGATAGTACACCATTATAATAGATACTGTTCTGTACATCTTTGACAGACAGTAAAGGAAAATATAGTCTAGATTTATTCTCACTTTGAAGAGTTCTAAAGAGAAATGAGTTCATAGGACATAGGTTTTCTTCCATCAAAATTTATAAATTCATGTAACCATCTCTCTACTTTTAATTGCTAATCATATGCAAACTATCCTAAGAAGGAACCCAAAGATATAATTATTTGAAGAAGTTACTTGTGATAGTCATTCAGTATGTGTTATTAAGTCTGAAGATTTGTCTTTTTACATCCATAGCAAAACATGCAGAAGAAGGAAGAAAATTAATAAATAGAAGCTAAAGGTGTCATAGTCATATAAAATCTTTTGTGTCCAAGTTTGCGTATCTAATATAATTACAGTTCAAGATGACTCCAGGCCCTCTGAAAAATGTCTAAGAATTTTTTAATCTTGTCTATAAGCCTTGTATTTTACCTTAAGGAGTCAGTTTCAACAAGCACACCTTCTAACATTTTTTAAAAGTATAATGTTTCATGAAAGGTTTGATGGTATTTGTCTTTAATTCCGGCACTTGGATGGCAGAAGTAAGAGATAGGGGACGTTCTGTCCATTTGAGGCTAGTATGTTCTTATATAGCATGTTCTGAGCCAGCCCAAGTTACACAGTGAGAACCTGTCTCAAAAGAAAGTACGGTGCCTTAGTGGAATAGTTAATAGTGTGATGCAAAGTCTAATCTCTAAGAATTCTGAAAGTTCCTCCTGGCAGGAGACTTTTGTCAGTACCTGTCCTCTGGTCATCTGTGGGGGAGAAGGTGTCTTGATACTGACAAGAAAAAATTTGCCTATCTGTGCCTATCAAATTATTTAACAACTGTTTATTTTCATAAGTCACTAGCTAAACTTTCTTCCAGGAGGCCTAAGCCAACCTCCAGAGGGCACCCCCACTTGTTCAGAAACCACTCTAATTTGAGAACAGATCAGTAAGCATCCAGTGAAATCTATGCGGTGATCTCCAGTACAGAAGTGCCACCCAAGAACACCAGGCCCTCGCCCACACTTATGTATTCTACTGGGCTTCTTCAGACCACTGGTGGATTCCTGTGCTGCCTGTGGGAGGCGGATGGGAAGAGCCAGGAGGCTTGAAGCTTTGTTTGCTCTGGTTATAAATCACTCCTTTGTTCTCCTGATAGTGATTAGTATAGTCCTGACAAGTTTGATTAAATAGAATAGTGCATATACAGATAGACCCAAATAAAATCCTTAACTAATTAATAAGCAGGGTTTATTGTAGGAATTCTATTACTGTGCTTCTAAAGCCTTTTAAGATCCACACATGAAATAGAATCAGGTTCAACTTGACTTAGTCTAAGAATTAGAACTATAAGGCCACAATCTCTTTCTGTACCCTAAATACATTTTCCTAGATATTCTGTTTATCAGCACTGAACTACATTTTAAGTACCTCGGTGGCTACATTTATAATAATTTAACACCTTAATGTAATGACAGAATAAGAAAATACAAGTTAAAGACTAAGTTATCTGTGATACTTTGTTTTATATATATATACCAGCATCAGAGCAGATAGGGCAACATTCTCCTTCCGGTTTCACGGTATAAGGGCACGCCTTAGGGTGGCACACAGTTTCATCGCAGAACACTCTTCCATTTGAGCAGAGGCAGGTGGTGCAGGGTTCAGGAGACCACACGGCTTTGTTGTACA
Source organism: Acomys minous (assembly GCF_964271855.1). NCBI lineage: Eukaryota > Metazoa > Chordata > Mammalia > Rodentia > Muridae > Acomys > Acomys minous. Next base: position 44,900,074 of record NC_140490.1, read on the forward strand.
TGATCATGCCCTTTACAGAGCAGTGTCCTTTCTTTCCTAGTAGAGAAAGGGATACTTTGTTTGTTTGTTTGTTTGTTTGTTTGTTTGGGACAGAGTCTCTCTATTATGTAGTCCTGGCTGTCCCATACTTACTGTATAGACTAGGCTGGCCTCCAATTCACAAATCCATCTGCCTCCTGAATGCTAGGATTAAAAGAGTGCACCACCATGCCCTGCATTCAGGTTTATCAGAATTCATGAATAGATAAAAACACAGTCCAAAGTCAAACTGAGAATGGAGATGCGTATGCACCCATGCACAGGTTAAATACCCTACAGACTTCTAGGCTGAAATGCTGTTCATTGGCTCTCCTTTTTTCTGCTGAGTGACTGCCTCCTAATAGCTGGTCTTTGAATTTCCTATCTATCTTCTATCTGTCAAGATGTGCTAAGTTCTGTCACAGAGTAAACAACCATCAAAACCCAACCATTTCTCATTTACTTAAAGTGTACACGCTGGGACTCAGCTTGCGTATAATTGCTAAGCAACAGACAACATGCTTCTCCAGCAGGCTTCTCCAGTTGTCCCAGGAGTGAAAATGCAAGTTTACAAATCATGCTTGAGTTCTCAATGTATTTAATTCTACTAGCAGAGAAGTTGTATTTCCACAGCAAAATTCAACAGGAGCAAGGAGTGTAGCTTCATCCCAACACAAAACTGCAAGCATACTAATGAGCCCATAGCTCACCGTGTGGATAGGCACACAGAGAAAGATAAAACAGCTTCTGTGAACTGCCCAGCAAGACAGTACAGCCTTGTGGAGTTTGTTTTGTTAATACATTTTAAAATAAAATGCACATACCAAAATAACCACCCTATCACGCTCACTTTATTCTGGCAGGGGGGTGGGGGGGGGATACATATGTGGAAGCCAAACACAACTTGCTGGGAGCCAACTCTGGTGTCAGCTGTGGTCCAGTACTTACGGTGGGTATAGCATATGTCAACAAATTAAACAATGCACAGTGCTTTAACAGCAGTGAAGTTTATGTTATGTGTGTTAAGATGATAAAAACAAATCATGAGCTGTGAGAAGTCTGGGAAGATTAAGGCACCTACTGCCAACCTTGACACAGCCTGACACCTGCCTTTAATCCCCAGGACTCATAGTGGAAGGAGAGCTGATGTCAGCAGGTTGTGCTCTGGCCTCTGTACAGGTGTCAGAAGCACAGGAGAGGAATGAGTGGCGGCAAACACCTTTAATCTCAGCACCAGGAGGCAGGCGCAGGGATTCTCTGAGTTTGAGGCCAGCCTGGTCTACAGCCAAGGCTACATAGAGAGACCCTGTCTTGAACCTCCCCCCCAAAAGTACATGAAAATAAATTAAAGTATTTAATTTTTCAAGTATTATTTTCAATGTATTTTAAGACTACTGGAAAACATTTTTGGAAAATTTGGAAATGTTTCATGCATTTTCTATATTCTTACTGATGGTGACATGTAGTTTTTATTGGTGGTGGTATATTTTCTGTTTTAATTTAAGCCAGTGACTTGTACCTGTTGTAGTTCCAACTAAGGAGGTTGAGACAGGAGGATTGTGGAATCTGGGAGTTTAAGACAAGCTGGGCAACATGAAACTCCTCATCTCAAAAAGAAAATGTAAATTGGGCCTACATATGACAACATGTGGTAATTTATCATTCTGAGTCTAGATTACCTCCATATATAGTTTTGTTTTTGTTTTTCGAGACAGGGTTTCTCTGTGTAGCCTTGGCTGTCCTGGACTCACTTTGTAGACCAGGCTGGCTTCAAACTCACAGTGATCCACCTGCCTCTGCCCCGCCACCCCCCCCACCCCCTTCCTTCCCCCACCGAGTGCTGGGATTAAAGGCATGCACCACCACGCCCAGCTATAATAATTTTTTAAGATTGTTTATTTTAATATATGTGGGTAGTTTGCCTCTGTGTATATATACCACATACATACAGTGTCCTCGAAAGTCAGAAAAAGGCATCCAGTCCCCTGACACTGGAGTTCTAGACTATTGTTAACCATTTTGTGGGTGCTGAGGACTGAACCTAGTTCTTCTGTAAGAGCAGCAAGAGGTCTTAGCCACTGTGCTATCTCTACAGCCCCAATATGTGCTTAGACCCATCTATTTTCTCTTAAGCTATTCTTTTCATTTTTGTATGTGTGCTCATATAATATGTAGGGTGAGTATTGGTATAGGTTATAAAACGGGAAGGTTATAGAATACATGTAAAATAAGAGTGGAAGGGAAGTATTAGTCAGGGCAAGGGGTGGGAGAGAAAAGATGAGGAGGAAGGTCAACAAAAAAATATGTTTGAATGTGCCACAATAAAACCTAATGCTTTGTATGCTGATTTTAAAAAATAAAACTTTTGTATTTTATTTTTAACTATGTGTATCTGTGTGTAGGTTTGTGCATATGAATACAGTGCCCATGAAAACCAGAATAAAATATAGGGCCCCCTAGAGCTGGAATTATGAGTGGTTGTGAACACCCAATGTGGATGCGATGCTATTAACCAAACTCCAGTCCACTGCAAGAGTAGTATGAGCTCTTAACCAATGAGCCATCTTTTCAGTCCCTAAGTATTTTTTAAATAAATAAAATAGTGCCTTTCATTAAAAAATAACGTTTGTGCCAGCAAGGATGGCTCAATAGATAAAAGTACTTGACATGGAAGGAGAAAATTGGCTTCTTAGGGTCATCCTCTGACCTTCACATATGTGCTGTGGCATGTGGCATCCCCACATGTACATACATCATGCACACACAAGTAATAAAACTTTAAATTAAAACAAAATTTTAAATGTTAAGTATGTGAAACCATATTATGCATGTTAGTTTGAGGGTTTTTAATTTCCTTTTGTAGCTTAAATAGCTTCCATTTAACTGAGATACTATCTTTATTTTCTTTAGCACTTAATAGATATACTTGTCATTTATATTTTTAGCAACTATAACCCAAGTTTCCTTTTTTATATAATTTTGTTATTTTTGTTACTGTCATGAAAGAATAATTAAAACTAATGGTTTTGTTGAAACAGGTTGTGAAATACTAGGTACAAAAGAAGATGCAGTGATATTTTCTTTTGTCTTTTCAACGCTTTATTTAATGGTAACATACCTATAATATGTTTACTTTTTTTTCAAACTTAGAAAATTGTTAATCATTAAATACTAGTTTCAAAAAAGAGTTACTTGAAATCTTTGGTAGAATTTCCATACTTTTCATCCTTTAGAAAGTCAAAATTCTGAGGGGATAACAATTGAGATGAAATCTGAATAAATTACTTAAATAAAAATTTAAAAAAGAAAAAGAAAAGGGGACTAGAGAGATGGCTCAGTGGTTAAGAGCACTGCCTGATCTTCCAAAGGATCAGGGTTCAATTCCCAGCACCCACATGGCAGCTCACAACTGTCTGTAACTCCAAGATCTGACACCCTCACACAAAAAAAAGTAAATAAAATATTTTTTTTTTTTAAAAAGAAAAGTCCTTGGCCCCTCCTCATTAAATGGCATTCTCTTAGAACGGGTGAAAAAAAAATTTTTTTAAAGAAAGTTAAAATTCTGTATAAAGTAAATATGAGTATATTAACTTTTATTCCAGTTTTACTTAACAAAACTTTGTCTTAGCCAGGCAATAGTGCACACCTTTAATCCTAGCACTTATGAGGCAGAGGCAGGCTGATCTCTATAAGTTCGAGGCAGCCTACAGGTCTACAGAGTGAGTTCTAGAACAACCAAGGCTATACAGAGAAACTCTGTCTTGAAGAAACAACCAAAAAAAGAAAAACAAAAACAAAAATTTTTGTCTTGAAAGTATTTAAATAGCCCTGTGTCAACGTCATTTGATTAGCTTCCTCTCTAGATGATGTCATAATAAGTGAAAGGCATTTTACTAATTGGTACATATATTGTTTGTATTAAGAATATGATCAGGTCGGGCATGGTGACACACACCTGTAATCCCCACACTGAGGGAGGCAGAGGCAGGCGGATCTCTGTGAGTTGGAGGCCAGCTGGTCTACAAAGTGAGTCCAAGACAGACAAGGCTACACAGAGAAACCCTGTTTCAAAACAAAACACAAAAACAAAGAATATGATATTGATAATTACAGTTTTATACTGAGAAATAAGATTTTCCCATTAATTTGTATAAGTATATTCCTTGAATAGTTTTTAAAGTTATTTTAAAATTAGTGTTTATATATCAAAAGGTAACACAAAAATTGATTTTCTATTTCCTTTAGAGAGTTCAGTTCATAGAGTTGTTTTCTGCCTCCTTCATCCTCTTACCTGGTAACACACTGTAACTTGATTCTACTCCAGGATGGCTTAGAAGGGAGTCTAAGCTTTCCTCCACACTGTAATCGGAGTTGGCAGTGGCTAAGCTAGCTGCTGCTGCGGCAGTGCTTTGCTGAAGCTTAGGCTGCCTGTTCACTCTGTGGTGGAAGGGAGAACTTTTCCTGAGTCGTCTCTGATGCATCTTCCTTCTTTGCCGTCTAAGAGTTTGTTCACTTTCTTCACAATTGGTTTGAAAAACGATAAGCAGAATGAGACAAAACAAAACTCCATGTTTCATGTTTGATTTTTTTTTTTTCACCAACAAACTTCTAAAGGGAAACAAAAGTCCAGTTAGTAGTGACTCTGTTTACTTCAGAAAGTTGACTTAGTTGTCTGAGGAAGCAGCGGAAGTCTTTGAGGAGTAATACCAATGTGATGTGTGGTCTGCATCCTGCAGTGTTACTGCCAGGTCAGATTTTGGAATATCTGTATTTGAGCCAAGTTTTTCTATAAAAGTCCAAATAATGAATATCTAACCCTTTGTAAATTATTTGTGCTCCATCCTAACTATTCAGTTCTGCTATTGCAGTCTGGAATCAGCCGTAGATGTTAGGTGACTGTGGCAGTGTTCCTGTAAAATGCAAATTACAGGAAATGGTAGAGCAGAACCACAGAAGACTCCCTGTACACCCAAGTGCTGTCGCGTTTGAGCACTGCTTTTCTCCGTGTGCTGCGACACTCTGGGATTGTCACCCACACCTCTTCTATCATTTTCTCACTCACTGATTTTCTGTGGGGGAGGTGGGGTTGCATGATACCTTTAGCTCTTCATGAGCAGTACAAGAGCTAAGATGCCTTTGATTTCAGCTAGCCCGTTCTGACACAAAGGCAGTTTTCACCATATACTTTAAATTCTCCATATTTATCAAACATAATGTATCAACAGATTATCATGAAAAGATTATTATTGTTCAGGCTGGCAAGATGGCTCAGTGAGTAAAGGTGCTTGCCATCAAGTGGGATAACATGAATTTGATCCCAGGAACTCCCCAGTGGGAGGAGAGAACTAATCCCTGTGTTGTCTGCCCTCTGACCTTCACAAGTGCACCGTTCCACATGCATACAAACACAATAAACAAAAAGATTGTTGTCATTGCTTTGTATTAAAAACCATTTAGATCAAAATTTTTGACCCTCTTCACTTACCAAGATTCAAAGCTAGATTATTCTCTTTTGTAAGGATCTGGCCTCTTTCAGCAGCGCCTTCCCCCAGCTGTGACAACCAAGAACACTTCTAGGCGTTGCCATATGGCCGGCTCCCCACCTAAGAGCTGCTTCTTTTTCTTAATTCATTTATTCAGATTACATCTCAATTATTATCCCCTCACTTGTATTGTCCTGTTCCTCCCTCCCTCCCTCTCTCTTTCACCCTATTCCCCTCCCCTAGATCTGTGACAGAAGGGGACCTGCTCCCCCACCATATGGTCACGGCCTGTCAAGTCTCATCTTGGTAGCCTGCTTATCCTTTCTCTGAGTGCTACCAGGCCTCCCCACCAAGGGGAAGTGGTCAGATATGGGGCCTAAGAGCTGCTTCTAAAGGATTTCCCTAAATGCTTTTTCTTCTCATCCTTTCCTGTATGCCCAGACTTTTATTTAGATTTACCTTCTCATTCAAAAAATGTCTTAACTCAATCCATTTATCCACAAATTTCGGGAATTCCTTGTTAAGCTAGAAATGATCATAATGAGTGAGTTAACCCAGAAGCAGAAAGACTCAAATGGTATATACTCACTTATATCTGCATATTAGCCCAAGGGGCATGTCCCACGAAAGCCTTCACTTACCAGGAAACTGAGACAGAGGAGAGGACATTCTAGTGGGACTCTAGATGAGAGAATCATGGGAGAAAGGCAAAGTAGAAGGACCCAGAGGGTCCTAGAAGCCTACAAGTAGAACATTATGATAGGCAGATTTGGGCCCAGGGGTCCCGCTCAAACTAAGGCACCAGCCAAGGACAATACAGGCGGTAAACCTTAAGCCCCTACCCAGATCTAGACAATGGACAGAACACTCTCCACAGTAGAGTGGAGACTGGGATATGACTTTCTCACATACTCTGGTGCCTCACCTTTGACCATGTCCCCTGGACGGGGAGACCTGGTGGCACTCAGAGGAAGGATCTATATGATCATATAGAGGGGGAGGTAATCCCCCTCAGGAACAGTCATAGGGGAGGGGAATAAGGGGAAATGGGGAGGAAGGGAAGAATGGGAGGATACAAGGGATGGGATAACCATTGAGATGTAACAAGAATAAATTAATAAAGGAGAAAAAAATGTAAAAAAAAAAACAAAAGAAAAAAAATGTCTTAAAGCAATTCATTCTACGCAGTTCTGTTGAAGAGCACCTCTTTTTTTTTTCCAACTGAAAATGCTTTCATACTACATTAATTCTAAAAGTACATGTTTGCTGCATAGATTTTAGGTTGATGGTGTTTAATGTTTTGAAGATACCATTCCTGTCTTTTTATTTGTATAGATTTTACTCTTTTTTTTTTTTTTGAAACAGGATTTCATGTAGCCCAACGTGGCCTCCAACTCATTGTATAGCCATGGATGACCTTAGCTTTCTAATCCTTTTGCCTATACTTTCCAAGTGCTGGGATAACAGGAGTATGTCGCCATGACTTCCTTTATTGGTTTAATAGAGAAGTCATGACTCAAATTACTTTTAAAATAGCATATTTTTTTTCTGGCCACTTTTTGGATATTCTCCTTGGCCTTCAGATGTTTTCCTGCAGGGCATCTAGAAGGTGAAGTTCTTTGGTTCTGTTACATTCAGGATTCATGATACATTTTAAATACATGCTGAATTTTAGGAGTTCAAGCCAGGGTTTCTCTCTATAGCCCTAGGTGTCCTGGACCTCACTCTGTAGACAAGGATGGCCTGGAACTCAAGAGATCCTCCTGCGTCTAGTTCCCAGTGCTGGGATTAAACATGTGTGACAGCTGCATTTTTTTTTTTGGTCCAATTTGTGGATTCTTGTTTTTTGAGTTGTTGTTGTTGTTGTTGTTTTCTTAAGCCCTCAGCTCTTTTCATATGCTTTAGTACTTTTTTTCTTTTCAGAACTACAGTCGTTTGTGCAGCCACCTTTCCATATATCTTCATGTCACTACATGAGTCATTCTCACAGCTGTAACTGATCTGGTTTATGACATATACATTATTAAATTCAGCTGTTGGCCTCCTTGTTTCTTTTATTGTATTTCTTAGTTTTCAGTAAATTATTTTTGTTTTCAATTCTATACTACAATTTCTAATTCTATATTCTACTCTTTGAACATTTAATCATGTTTGTCTTAAAGTCTTAGGATAAAGTTTTCTGAATTGTCTTTTTGTCTATACCTATCATCTGTTTTTTAGAATTCTAGCCATTTTTTAAATTTCTACCTTTGTCTGATGCTCTTTGAATTTATGCCAGAAACTATATAAAAACTCATGAAATGAGCCAGACACAGTTGTGCACGCCTGTAATCCCAGCACTCAGGGAGTCAGAGGCAGATGGATCTCTGTGAGTTCAAGACCAGAGTGAGTCTACAAAGTGAGTCCAGGACAGCCAAGGCCACACAGAGAAACCCTGTCTACAAACAAACAAACAACAACAACAAAAAAACCATACCAAAAAAAAAAAAAAACCTCATGAAAATGTTTGGCCCTAGGATGTTTTGTAATGTTACAGACATTGTCAATAATGAACCTAGTGATTTGAAGCTGGGCATCACTGTATCCAATATTACCACCATGGATCTAGTTTTGCTAACATCACAATCACTGATCTTATCGCCCTACTGCTTGGTCCTGGTCTTTGTTCTGTGTTTCTCCTCAGCTTTGTGAAGCTTTTTAATGATTTTAAAGCTCAGTTAAGCTCTTAGCCACCTCTTCTGGAATCCACAGATGTTTCTAGAAGCAAAGCTGTTTCAGTCCTGACACAGTCTGGGTTTCAGTCTTATTCCAAACACTGTCTCTGTTGTTTTCTCATCTTCTTATTCATTCTCAGCAGATGAGTAGGTCTGTTTTCCTTGTCAGAGGAAATGCCTTCGGATTCCTTTTGTTCTTTGCAGAAATAAGTATTTCTTACTCTTAGCGTGGTAAAAATTTGTGGATCTTAAATGTCTGAAAATATCCTGTTTGGTTGAAACTAGAATTATAGCTTCAAAATAGTTTTTCCCTGAATACTTTTAGGATGCTAGTTTATTATTTTCTTCTCTCACATTTTGTCTTCCTTTTGCTTTGATACAGGGTCTTGCTATATAGCCATGGCTAGCCTAGAGCTAACAATGTAGACTAGGCTGACCTTGAACTTGTGGCAATCCTTCTGACACTTCCTCCAAGTAGTAGGATTACAAGTATTAGCTACCACACCCAGCTTGGTTCTCATTCTTATAGTGTTGTGGAGATGTTGACTTGAATTCAATTCCCATCCTTTTGTAGGAAGACTTTTTATTCTGCCTTCCTATGGAAATGTTCTTAACATTCATAAGTTTTGCTATGAGCTAGTAATAAAATATTGATTTTTTTTTCTTCTTAAAATTCTTTAAACCCTAAAGCCTCTTCCTTTGATGAACTGTCTGTTAATTCTTTCCCATGATTATTTAAAGACTTATCCCACCTTACTCCACTCCTCCCCAACCCAACACTAGGAAAGAAGCCTCGGGCATTAGGGATGCTAGCTAGACAAGCGCCCTACCAGAGCTACAACCCTAGCTCCATCCTCCATCTTTTAATTTATCCCTATCTTCTATTGAGTGACTTCCCAGTTTCTGCCTTTCCATAAGCTCTTCTTACTTCCCAGTGCAGCTGTATAACTGTGTGCTTGTTACTAACATATCTGCTATTATTTCTTGGAACTTGAGAGACAAGGCACAATGTATATTTGGCTTCCCCTCTTGAATCTCAGTAGTTCTTTTTGTAGCTTCATCTGCTAAAATCTCCTTCTGAATCTGGCTTCACCCATGTGGACTTGACCTCGAATCATCTGAACTCAGCAGCTAGCAGCCTCAGGGATGTCTTCATGTCAACTCCAGCATCAAACGTTTGTTCAGGATATTTGTATAAGTACTGCAGGTATTTGAAAATCATTACTTTAGGTCATTGAAATTAAATTATGTTTAACTGTTTTATGATCTACTTTAGTTTGAGGAAAAGTAGTTTGCAGAATGTGAAGAAGGAGCAAGCTTATTGGCACCTGAAGTAATGTAGGAAAGCAGGAGCAATGGCAACAGTGAAAATGTAGCTAAGGGGCAGTTCCTGGTTGGAACATGCTGATTTGCTGGAGAGGAATTGTGTGCCTGGCATGCTGTGTGTAACAGAAAGAAATGGTTATACTGAGGACAGCTAATAAAGAACAGTGGGCCCTGATGGACACATAGCATGAATATTCTGCATCATGTACACACGTACACTGGCTTGTTTGTTTGTTTGTTTGTTTTGACAGTTATATGTGCAGTTATTGAGGGTCATGAAAACTCTGGTTCTGGGCCTCAGGACTCTAGAGGTCACCTCCAGGGATCTCCCATGAGCATGAATTGTCCCATCCCCCGACCTCCTATAAACACCCACCTGTCAAGGAATTTGTGAGTGCTAAAGAGCTCACTCTCAGCGAGAAGGCACTCTCCCTGGGTTGTGATCCCGAGGTCCTTCTCTTAGTTTGTCTCCCTGTTTTAAATGAACTCATTTCTTCTTAATTTAGAAATCTGAATAGATTTTTACAGAAGTAAATTGGCAAAGCTGTCTTAATTTTAACAAAATCAGGATCTAGTTTAAATAAATTTTAAGAAATGGCCCTCTTAGCAGGCATGGAGGAGCACACCTTTAATCCCAGCACTCAGGGAGGCAGAGGCAAGTGGATCACTGTGAGTTAGAGGCCAGCCTGGTCTACAAAGTGAGTCCAGGATAGCCAAGGCTACACAGAGAAACCCTGTCTCAAAAAGCAAAATTAAAAAAAAAAAGAGAAAGAAAGAAAGAAAGAGCCATCAGTACTAATTCATATTCAGTGGCTTATAGAATTTTGCATTTTGATTAATATTTAATAAGGAACTTTATAATCATGTTTCTAGATACTCTAATCACAATATCACTTTAATCAAGTAATGTTTTTGCTTTCTTTGACCTTTTATGTTTGTACAAATATTGAATATCATCTGTAAACTTTGATTAACTTATTTTCTCCATAAAAAATTTTCATCACTTGTTTTAAGTAAACTTTAAAGGTATCCATAATTTTGAATATATCTATAAAGTCACAAGTTATTATTCTTTGTGTCTTCCAGCAAATTTAAAGTGGAAAATGCTATTAATTAAACATTTATGTCCCTTTAGAACGTAAGAACTGAGAAAAGTTAAAGTTTCAAATCAGTTAATACTTTACTCATCACATAATTCCACTAAATATATGAAAATATAATTCCTTAACGTTTGAAATACTGGGAAACAGTCATCCTGAAAAGAAATGATTAAACAAAACAAAGCATACTTTTCACTTTCAGTCTATTAGTACAGAGCTAATTTTCTGAAGGATTAAACATATTTGCACACAAAATACCAGATATTAAAGCCATGCCACATGCTGCCATAGAAACTTAAAATTTAAAATATGTTTACCTGGAAATCTAAACTAAGTAGGCTTTGCTTGGTGTCATTTAAGTCTCCCGCTGAAAGTGAAACAAAACCAGAACTTTCTTTAAAAACAAAGAACAGAGGGGAATGTTGAAAATGTTAGCTGGCTTCTTAGTAAAATGTAAAATAAGTGCTCCCTTGGGAAAAATGCCTTTCGGTTCTTTGTGTTGAAAATCAGCCAAAGAAGTAACTAGGGAAAATGGTTACCAAGGGGAAAAAAATTTTTTTTAAACCACAGGAAAAGTGGAAAACATTAGCAGAAGTTGGGCGGGGGTTGGGGAGACCATTTCCTTTGCAGGCTGAAAAGGCAAAACTTTAGCCACAAAAGTGATCTGAAAATCTGTGGTTTTCATAGGCTGTTTGCATAAATATATTATATGAATATTGAAGTTCAAACTAGCCAACATACCGTTTGAGATTTGTCAGGGTTAATAGGGATGGTATTCTTGTAACTAAAAAGCAGTATGTGTCTCCAATCCTATTTAAGTTGGGTCAAATTTGTCATTATTATGGAAACAAAAACTACGTATCAGTGCCATTAGAAATTATGTAGCTGGGTGGTGGTACATGCCTGTAATCACAACACTTAGGAACTTTTAAGACCATTCTGGGCTACATATGGCATTTGAGGCAGCCTAGGCTATATGAGACCCTGTCTCAAAATTATTGATTTCATCATATGTATATGAAATATATTCTTACATATTTATATAAAGTGTATATATATGTACGTACACACACACATACACATTCCTGGCTGATTGACCTGGAACTCACTATGTAAACCAGGCTGGGCTTGAACTCACAGAATATGTCTGCCTCTGTCTCCCAGTCCTAAGATTAAAGGTATGCACCACCACACCTAGATATTGTGTGTGTGTGTGTGTGTGTGTGTAAGAGAGCAGTAAGGCTCCTCATTACCAGTTATTTCAGCAAATTAGTTGCGTGCTTTGGCCTTGGGTTTCTTCCTCTCCCCATAGGCAAGTTAGAAACAGATCAGTGTCAAGCCCACCACTGCTGGCTGTGGGTGCTTGAGTTACACTATGGAAGAGCCTAAAGAGTATTCAGCATAATAGATGAACAACATCTGCTATCAAGGCATATAGATTTGAAATTTAGAAATAACAAAGAAGAAGGTTTAACATACTTGCAAGTGATGATAAATCATAAGACTTATATTTATCTCTGAATATCAAATTTGGAAACAAGAAAATAGTGAATAAATACCTTTACATTTTTGAAAGGAATTGATTTTTCAATCAAATAATCATTACACTAAGGGAGGAAAGAGCAATTCAGCTGACCAATGGGCAAAAATGAAAAATAAAAACCATTAAATTAGAAGTTTGTAGACTACAAAATGTCAGTGGTTGGTAAAAGGCAGGAAGCAGTTTTTCAACATAAATAATAGTTAAGAAGTGTTCATTAAGCTGGGCGTGGTGGTGCATGCCTTTAATCCCAGCACTCAGGAGGCAGAGGCAGGCAGATCTCTGTGAGTTCCAGGCCAACCTGGTCTACAAAGTGAGTCTAGGACAGTTAGACTCCACAGAGAAACCCTGTCTCCAAAAAAAAAAAAAAAAGTGGTCATTAAAACATGTTCTATCAGCCCAGTGTGAAATGTTGAGACAGAACATTAGAGGTAGAGTGAGAACATTATCATTTTCAAAAATAACCCAAATAGTTCTCACATACTTGGTAGTCATCAATCACGGCCTGGTTGGAACATGCTGATTTGTTGGAGAGGAATTGTGTGCGTGGCATGCTATGTGTGACAGAAAGAAATGGTTATACTGAGGACAGCTAATAAAGAGCAGTACTGTCTGCTCATAAGTCACCTCCAGAAATGCATCATAGGAACATCTTTTTGTGCAGAGATGTGCCTCCAGGCTGGTTCTTTGAAGCACTCTTAACTATGGACTTCATTTTTTAAAAGTAACCCAGTTATATATTTAGAACAATGGACTCCAAAGCTCTTTGGAAACTAAAGTAACCCCATTAAGACTGACATGTGAAGTTGTCTCCAGTATACTTGGAAGTAAAAGGAAATATTTAAAACAGTATATGCATTATCTTTTGATATATTTGTGTGTGTCTGTGTGTGTGTGTGTGTGTGTGTGTGTGTGTGTGTGTGTGTGTGTGTGTATAATTTGGCATCTTTCTGAAGAGCAGATTAGAGGGATAAACAAACATTAATAGTATTTATCTTTGGGTGATGAAATTAAAGATACAACTTTTCTAAGTAATTCATCATTTTGACAGTGTTTTGAGCTTTTTATAACTAGATGAGGAAAGAATAAATTTAAAAATTTAAATTCTGTGTGTGTGTGTGTTTGTGTGTGTGTCCTGCATGTATGTCTGTTTATCATGTGCATTAAGTGTCCACAGAAGCCAGAAGATGACATCATATCCCCTAGAACTAGAGTTACAGTTGTAAGCCATTCTATGAGTGCTAGGAAATTGAGCCCTGGTCCTCTGCAAAAGTAGCCAGTGTTCTTAATGGCTGAGCCATCATTCTGACTCCTTTAACAAAAGTAACTCTTTAGTGGCATTGAGGAATAACAATAACTATCATTCTGAGGTTGACATGGTCAGGAAAAAAAGATTTCAAGATTTCTGAGGTCACAGCTCTACAAGTTTTGTGGTTTAATGGATGAGCTCTTTTTCAGAAACTATTTAACTGCACAGAAAAAGCTAGTGTTATGGTTTTTCCTTCCTTCTTATAATTGTAGGCATAATTATGTCCTAAAACTTGGCTACCATAGTGCTTTGAAACAGTATAGTTGTTGCCACCAAAGACTATGCAGTGAGCAGCACCCATGCAGAAGGGCACCTTTAGGACTTTTCCTTCACTTACCACTGAAGTGATAGGACTTAGACTGGTCAGTGTTTATTGTCAAAACAAACTATTGTTACCTGGGAAGAGTGAACCTGGGTTCAAGGATTGCTTTTATAAGATTGGTCTGTGGGCATGTCTTTGGGAAATTGTCTTTGATTAGTGACTAATGTGAGAGGGCCCCACCCACTGTGGACAGTGTCATCCCTGGGTGGGTGACCCTAGACTATGTAAGAAACCAAGCTGAGAGAACTAGAGAGCAAGTCAATAAGTAATTTTCCTACATGGTGCCTGCCTCTGCTCATGCTTGAGCTCCTGTCCTGACTCCCTCAGTGATGGATATAACCTGGATGCATACAATGAAATAAACTTCCCTCACTAAGTTACTTTTGGCCTTAGTGGGGTTTTTTGTTTGTGTTGGGTTTATTTGTGTGGTTTGGTTTGGTTTGGTTTGGTTTGGTTTGGTTTGGTTTGGTTTTTAGAGACAGTGTTTCTCTGTATAGCCTTGGCTATCCTGGATTCACTTTGTAGACCAGGCTGACCTCAAACTCACAGAGATCCACCTGCCTCTGCCTCCCTGCACCAGGCTTGGTCTTAGTGTTTCTCACAGCACAGAAAGCAAACTAGAACAGAAATTGGTACCAGAAGTGGGGTGTTGCTCTAGTGGGCCTTGACCATGTAATTTGGAGGAGGGTAGGGTAGAGATTATGAAAGGATTTGGGGATTTAGATCTGGAAAAGTTATTGAGTGCTAGGAGCTTGAAAGATAATGCAGAGAGAAATGCTGACAATGAAGGCCCATTGTGACATTTCAGAGGAAAGAAAAAATCTTTCAGGGATGTTCATATGATATATTTCAAAAATCTGTGTTTGCTGTTTAGCTGGAGCTGAAGATTTAGCTGTGATTAACAAGAAATCAATACTACTGAAGTAAAACCTTCTGGGCTTTACTGGGAAGCTACTTACTGGTTAGCTGAGGCTGAAAACTTTGCTGTGGTTTATAAGAGGCTAGCACCATTGAGGTAAAAGCTTCTGGGAAGTATTTCCTTAGGGTCAAGATAAAGAAGCCATGGTCCAGTGGGAGGCCAAGGATGTACATCAAGCTGGCAGCAGAATTTGGCAAATAATGTTTAAGGGTCTCCTACATGATACTGGTTCTGAAAGTGATACTAGCATAAAAGGGCTATTAAAAGAAGCTGAAGCTTGACATTCGGGGGCAGGGACATTGGCGTCCATGAAGAGAGTCCCAAAGAAGCCAATGGTGAAGGTACATTCTCAGTTTTGCAATGGAGACACCAAGAAATTGGAAATGCCAGGACTGTAAGATCTAACAAAGATAGCAGCAGGTGTGAAAGAAAGCTGGTCTGGGCCTACAAAATAAGCTGTGTGTGCTGTAGATGGCCAAACTGGAGAAGTGAGTGGATATACCCAAACCTTTTACACCAGAACATCATGACTGAGTCCCAGATGTCCAGTATAAAGCTACAAGATTTGTTCTACACTGGTAGGCTTTGGATTTGCTTACATGTGACTATATTTATGCCTTGACTCTTCTCTTTTGGAGCAAGGAAGTTGTTTTTGTCTTGTTTTTTTTTTTCCAGAACCCTACAGTTAAACTTAAGAGTTGGACTTTAAAGTTGTACTGTATTTTATATTATGATATTAATATGAGATTTTGATGACAAACAAGAAAGAAGAGATTATAGCTTAAGGGGATGTGTTTATGTACAAGTTGACAAGGAATGGAGTCTACTTGTTAGATTTAGCTATCAACTTGACAAAGCCCAGAGTTATCTGAGGAAGTCTCAGTTGGGGGATTTCCTTGGCCTGTGAGTATGTTTATGTGGTGGCGGCCTCCTCCTCCTCCTCCTCCTCCTCCTCCTCCTCCTCCTCCTCCTCCTCTTCTTCTTCTTCTTCTGTTGTATTTCAAGAGAAGATCCTTATTAACTTAGAGAGTAAACATGACATATTGTTGAGTAATAGAAGAAAGTATAACCCAAGGGGTGGTGGTTGCACACACCTTTAATCCCAGCACTCAGGAGGTAGAGGCAGGTAAATCTCCGAGTTTGAGGCCAGCCTGGTCTACAGAGGGAGTTCCAGGACAGCTAGGGTTACACAAAGAAACCCTACTTTAGGAAGAAAGAAGGGAAGGAAGGAAGGGAAAAAAAGAAAAGAAATTACAAATGTTGATGCCTTGTAGATGTATTAGTAGATATGAAGGCTGGTATATCTAATTAAAAATAACCAAAGTGCCGGCTGGTGGTGGTGCACGCCCACGCCTTTAATCCCAGCACTTAGGAGGCAGAGGCAGGCAGATTGCTTTGAGTTCGAAACCAGCCTGATCTACAAAGCGAGTCCAGGACAGTCAGGGCTACACAGAGAGACCCTTGTCTCGAAAACAAACAAACACCCCAGAGTTTTATAGATAATTTTATAGATTAAGTTATTTTATTCATAATTACTTCTTATACTTCCTGAATATTTATTTATATGTCTACTCAGAAAAATAAGGCTATTTTTGTTTTACACACACAACAAAACAGCAAGAGATCCTTAAATAATAACCATGCTCTGATCACCTAGCTTTTCTGTCAATCTCTTTAACACCTAATTTAATATTTTTACAGTGCTGTTTTATAACAATGCAGTAAGTAACTCTATAATGGATTTGATACTTTCTTCATCTCTGTAATAATTTTTTCCCTCCTCTTAACTCCTCCCCTTACCTCTTGGATTTCATCTCATCCTTCCTTCTATCCTTCCTTTGTAATTGATTCCATCATTTTCCTCCATTCCCTTGCCTTACTACAATTCCTCCATAGCCCTGCCCCTGCCCCCCCCCCCGTGTGTGTGTGTGTGTGTGTGAGAGAGAGAGAGAGAGAGAGAGAGAGAGAGAGAGAGAGAAAGACAGAGATAGAGACCGACAGAGAGATCCCAGCATTCCTTAGCTGCCTATAGTTCTCTGTGTAGAGTTGAGGCCATATGAGCTTCCCCTCATCCCCATTAGCATGTCTATTCGTGTCATCCTTATTCATCTTATGTTTAGGCAAACATGTTGGTGAGATTTTGGGGGTGTAGCTTCTGACATTCTAGGAGACACGATCTGACTGCAATCTCCCTATTCCTTTGAATATTCCAGTCTTTCTGCCCCCTTTTCCACAAAGACTCCAGAGCCTTGGTTGCAGGAGTTGTTCTATAGATGGAATACGTCTTGAGAACAGCTAGGGCTACATAGAAAGACTGTATCTCAAAAAAGGAGAATACACACATCCTGCATGTTCATTGGCAGAATCAGGGACTTGCCTGATGTCTGTCACAGCACAGGACAGATAGGAGAGAAACAAAAGGAAACAACATATGTGAGACCTTTTTGGTTACTAGCCTGCTCTTCCCTAAGCAGTGAACACGTGACTTCAATAAATTCTTAAGTCACGTTGCATTCATTATTATCCTCCATTTTATCACGGAGCAAAACTAAGTTGTCACAGAAGCAAAATGAGGAAAGTAACTGAATGGGGTTAAACTGCCTGATGTGGTTAAATGAGAAAAATGACAATAGCTCCAAACTAGTCTGGTTTACTTTTCTTACAACACCCAAGGCAGCATTGCTGGTCAGTGCTTCCTTCCTGAGCAGCCACTGAAGGGCATGTGAACAGATAGCTATTATCATTACTGGGTCTGCACATCACAAAACTCTGATGCTGATGAAAGTCAGTTTCTCACTACCAAGGCAGAGATTTGATAATGGATGGCTACAGTCAGAACCTGGGTCAGACGTAAGTCCAGTAACTTACTAAATCTAGATGAGTTACATGTCCCTTCTGGCACTGAAATGACTGATCTTTAATGCAAGACCATCAGAAAATTCTTAGGTTGTTTCTCTCAGGCTTTATAGGGTGTGGTATTTTTGCCTTGGAAAATAGGCAGCTCAAAGCATCCAGAATTGTTATTTTCCCTATAATTTCCTTTCTGTAACCCTTGAAACCCATGTTTATTGAGGGACTGGTGAGAGAATTACACATATGGTAGTTTGAGCGTTGTTGGGAATGGAGATTCTTTTCCACTGATACACTGTCTGAAGGAGATGGCTGTAAACCAGAGTGACCACAATTTTTACAAAGGTATGTAATGAAAAGAAGACTTTGGCAACAAATGCAACTCCTTCACTCATGGCAGGATAAAAGAGACACTCACTTGAGGTTTAATAAATCAAAACATAGTATGTTTGTCCACAGCTTCATTTTTTCCCATTACTGATGGGTGATGTCATCATTTTCCTTTCCCTTAGAATCTTTTTGTGTCCAGAAAAAGAAAAGATTAATGTTAACTATTTTCATATCATGTTTTCTTTTTTATTTTATGATAAACTTTAGTTTTAATTTTGCCACCTATGTAGAGTTTTGTTGTTGTTGTTGTTGTTGTTTTGGAGGAAGGGTTGGTTTGGTTTGGTTTTTCAAGATAGGGTTTCTTTGTGTAGCCTTGGCTGTCCTGGACTTGCTTTGTAGACCAAGCTGGCCTCTAACTCACAGAGATCCACCTGTCTCTGCCTCCCAAGCTCTGGGATTAAAGGTGAGCGCCACCACAACCTGGCTATTGTAGAGTTTTGGTTTGGTTTTTTAAGGGGTGTGTGTGTGTGTGTGTGTGTGTGTGTGTGTGTATGTGTGTGTGTGTGTGCGCGCGTGTGCATGTCTGTCTGTCTGCCTGTGTCTGCATGTGTGTCTGTATGAGGATGTGTGCACATCAGTGCAAGTGCCCTCAGAGGCATCAGATTCCTGAAGCTAAAGTCAGAAGTAGTTCTAAGCACCCAATGTGGATGCTGGGAATCAAACTTGGGTCCTTTGCGAGAGCAATATAAACTTTTAATCTCCAAGCCATCTCTCCAATCCTTATTATTGCCTTTTTTCCTTTTCTCCTCAGTGTTAGTGGTCAAACCCATTGCTTTATGCATGTTAAGCACAAGTAATACCAATGAGCTATTCTTCTTATTCCAGGAGGTTTTCAATTTATTTCACTTTTCTCTAAGTTCTAGATTTTTTTTTCAGCACTAGAGATCAAACCATATGCAAAGCTTTTGTAAGGCAAGTGGTCTACCCCAGAGTACAGCCCTAGCCATTTAGTACTGATCTTAAGAAGAATAAAACTAACCTACCCTGTTTGGTTGGATAAAGTTGCTTCCAGAAGCCATGTGTAATTAGTGCCAGTAAGGCAAACCACCTATGCATTAGTAGTTAGGGAGGTCCCAGAGGTCCTCAAAACTATATAGGCTATTGCCAAAAACTCTTGGTTGCTCACCAGAACTGGAGTATAAGACCCTGTAGCTGAAGACAACAGACATTTTGTTTGCAAGATGTAGAGAAATCAAGCTGGGAAGGAACTGGAAGTATCCTTCCCGAAACTACTTTTCATAGTGATAGAAAGTGTTATGCAGAGCTGGAGGAGAAAAAGTATTAACTTGTCTTACCCGTCTGTGAACCCTATAAACTACATCAGCCAGGCAAGATCTGCCATCTAGTGCAGCAGTGCCATGCCTGTTGTGGGAACGTCTGATGGGTTTAAGGCCTACTCCACAGAAGGAATTCCTAGCTGTCACTGTAAACCTGGTCAGTTCCCATAGCTGGAGAGATCAGAGGAAACCTGCTACTATTGTCAAATGGCCATGGTGTCAAAGTGCCTTCAAAATATGAATGATTATACCTATAGATTGATGCTGCTTTAAGCTTTAGAGAAGCTTCTGTTTGTAGAGGGTGCAGTTAATGCAGTCACTGTACTGAGAATAAGTGACTACTTAATACGCCACCTTCAACAGGACAACTGTTTTACCTACCTTCCAAAGCTCAGGGAACTCATGGAAGCTGAATGCAAAAATACAAAAATTTTTCCCAAGTTACACCAAACAAAATTTAGAATTGCTGATAAATATAAAAATAACTAAAACAATAATCACAACAGTACTGAGATAGTGTTAAAATTGTAGTATTTTACAATCCATTGTTCACCTGCACCTGTATTTCTCTGCCAGAGTGAAGCGTTTCAGCATCACTCCTCTTTCTTTCTTTCTTTCTTCCTTCCTTCCTTCCTTCCTTTTTGGTTTTTTGAGACAGGGTTTTTCTGTGTAGAGAAACTGGCTGTCCGGGACTCATTTTTCTAGACCAGGCTGGTCTCAAAACTAACAGTGACCCGCCTGCCTCTGCCTCCCTGAGTGCTGGGATTATAGGCGTGCGCCACCACGCCCAGCTGTGTCTCCCTTCTTAATCTTCATTGCTTTCTCCTCACTATTGTCCCGCTGCTGCTGCTGCTGCTGCTGCTGCTGATGATGATGATGATGATGATGATGATATGATTATGGGAATGGAGATTCAAGTGCAAGAGGGAAATAGAATGACAGACTTTGGAAATGACAGTGAAAGTTAAGTGCTGTACCCAAAAGTTGCAGGGGAAGACGATAACTGGATCTGGATTTCTAAGAGGCCACAGTGGTTGTACTGTACTTTATGAAGCAAAAGAAAGGAGCAAATCTAGAAGCAGAGCACTATTGAAAAACTATGGCAGTCAGGCAGTGGTGGTACACATCTTTAATTCCAGCACAGACAGACAAGGCAGATGGATCTTTTGAGTTCAAGGCCGGCCTGGTCTACAGAGCAAGTTCCAGAACAGCCAAGATTACACAGAGAAACCCTGTCTCAAAAAGCCAAAAGAAAAACTACTTTGGTTATCCAAGAGAGATTCCTTGACTGAGGTTGGGGGGTATTGTGTGTGTAAAATTAGTAAAATTTAACTTACATACAGGAAAGTAGAGGAAGAGGAGTCGGGTATTGAAGCTTGGCTTTAGGCATACTGCAGCTGCTTTGCAGGACAGTTGTTTCCTGAGGCTGCCTCAGGTTAGCACAATCAGTTCTGCAGTAATAAAGCCACAGAACTGAAGGAAGTCATAGACCACTGTGTATAATAAAACTGTGAAGCAAGGTTTATTAAGAATTGGGGGAACAATTCATGCATTGTTGACAGAAATGTAAGATGATTGACTTTACTTAGGGCACCTTATCAAACACTACTAATTGCTAACCCACTCTGCTTCTAGGAGTCTACACTACAGAAAGTTATGCACAGATTACAGCACTCTCTTATGTGGATATGTGTTACAATTATAAAATATTAAATAATTACAAGTAGTTCAAATGGTTGTTGAACAAAATTAGATTAACTTTTATAATATGTTAGAGGAATAGCAAAATAAGAAGCACCAGGAATCAGTCTTCTCGCTTAGATAACAACAAGACTGACAGAATCTGTCTGATGCAACTGTTTTGGAATTCTGGCGACTACTAAGGGCTTGCAACATCTTTGAGAAAGGCTAGTGTAGTAAATTGTGGTTAATTTGGTCAATTTCAGCTCTTAGCACAGTAGCTGCTAACCAGCCCCCAACCTAGCTCCATCTCAGATGCCGGTAACATGTCTCTGGGATAAACCAACATTCTCCTTGGTATATTGGGGATTTGTTTTCTGATTGCTGCTTCTAATCATATAGGTTCAGAATCAGGACCCGTTGTGGTTGCCTGTCTTAGGGTTTCTATTGCTGCGATGAAACATCATGACCACGAAGTAACTTTGTTTGGCTTACATTTCACATAGTAGTTCATCATTGAAGGAAGCCAGAACAGGAACTCAGCAGGAAGCTGGACGAAGTAGCTGATGCAGAGGCCGTGGAGGGGTTCTGCTTACTGGCTTGCTTTCCATGGCTTACTCAGCCTGCTTTCTTACAGAACCCATGACCACCAGCCCAGGGAAGGCATCATGCACAATAGACTGAGCCTTCCCCCATCGATCACTAATTAAGAAAATGCCCTACAGGCTTGTCTTTTTACAGTTGGGTCTTGTGAAGGTATTTTCTCTTCCAAATGCTGGGATTAAAGGCATGTTGGATCATATCTAGCAAGTGTCATGTCTTTTGGGGGTGTGTTAATGGCACCTAAAGCCTCAATTGCCTAAGAATAAAGAGCTCACAGCAATAAGGAGTTTTTAATCCCCCTTTAGAAGATCAAAGAGGCTGTAGGGTACTGGTAGGGAGAGAAAGCCCAGGTCAAAACCAATTAAGGTTTCCTAAAAAAAAACTTTGGAGGAGGCAAAAGTTAAGGCTTGAGGAAAGGAAAGGATGAGTTTAAGGGGGCATATTGTGGAGAGGGAAATTTCTATTCCCTACAATGTAATGGGTAGAATGCACTGCGTTACGTGAGGAGCCATTTTAAATTCTAGGGAAGACAGAAGAGGTTATTAATTGACCCTTATGTGTGTGTGTGTGTGTGTGTGTGTGTGTGTGTGTGTGTGTGTGTGTGTGTGTGTGTGTGTCCCACACCAAGATATTATCCATATAATGATAAATGTGAAGACCTTTGTCTAAGTAGGGCCTAAACACTGTGGCCTCCTGGCAGATGGTGGGAGTGTTTGCCATCCCTTGGGGGAGGACTGTCTACTCACATATCATAAAGCTGGCCAAGGGTTGGTAATGGGGGTTATTGAGAACACGAAGTGTTGACAATCCTGTGAGTAGAGAGGGATAGAGAAAAAAGTCTTTAATATCTATTGCTAAGAGAGGGACATTGGCAGGAATGGTGGAGATGAGGGGTAACCCCCTTGGGGAGGACTCCCTGAAATCTCATAGCAGTCTCCATCTCCCTGAGCTCTTTTTTATAGCAAACACAGGGATGTTCCATGGATGCAGGAAGGGTGACTATGGTGAGGCTGGAGTTGTTCTTCTACTAATTTGTGAGTGCTTCAAGTTTCTCCCTTGATAGAGGCCACTGTTCAAACCAGGTAGACTCCTTGGAGAGCCAGTTGAGGCAGGAAGGGTTATATTTAACAGCAGCCCTTAGAACTGGGGGGAGGAAGATAATCTGGAAGGATGGTTTTTAACGTTTTTATGAGTATAATTATTACCATGGGTACAATCATCTATCCTACTGTAATTTTCTTGTGGCTGACTGGTGAGAGTAACTTCTCCACCTCTTCCTAGATTTTGGTGGCAGTGTTAGTCACAAGAGGTATATCGTGCCCATAGGCCTGTCAGGGTCCTCGCATCGGTAGGCTTGTTTGGTGGTAAAGGCCTGAGAGCAACCTCCTATGCATAGAAGCGGTGGCTGGGGAATTAATTCCTAGGCTTGTGGGACTTCTTATCGTCTTAAAATTGTTTTATCTACCTCAGTATCTATGAGACAGTTAAATGGTTTGTCACATATTTTCATGGTTATCTTTGGGTGGGAGCCTTCTAAGATGCTGGAAACCCATAAAGCCTCTATTGGAGCAGGTTTTCCTCCTTCTGTCATAGCTGAGGGCTGCCTAGTTTTATGTTTAAAGGTGCCAGTGGTTTGCTATCTTTGTCGTAATGGGAGTGGCAATCTCTCTTACAGTGGAAACCCCTTCGGCATTGGGAACAGAGTGTCTTGGAGGGGGTGGCATTTCTAGTGGAGGGAGCCCCATTAGGACACTGTTCTTTCCAGTAATTCTTTTGTCACATTTAAAGTTCCCTGACCCAACAGACTGCTATTAATCTGTCAGTATGAGGACTTGGTTATTCTCTCTTTATCTGTCACATTTATACCAGTATCTGGAAGTGATTATAAGAACTTTCCACAGTTTTTAGCTCTAGATCATGAGAACTGTCCTTTAATTGTATGTAAGTGTTTTGTTTTTTATTTTGTTTTGTTGACACTGGATCTCTGTATGCCTCTAACAGCCCTAGAACTCAGATATCTACCTGCTCCTGCCTCCTAAGTGCTGAGGAGGTGTGTGCCACCACAGCCAGCTATAAACAATCTGTAAAGACTAGAGTTTGATTTTATTCTTTCTGTTTGGTTGGTTGGTTGGTTGGTTTGGTTTGGTTTGGTTTGGTTTGGTTTGAATTTGTTTTTGTTTTTTGAGACAGGATTTCTCTGTGTAGCCTTTTGCTGTACTGGACTGGACTCATTTTGTAGACCAGGCTGGCTTTGAACTCACAGAGATCCACCTGCCTCTACCTCCCCAAGTGATGGGATTACAAGTAGGCATGCACCTCCCCCCCCCCCAAGTTTGATTTTATTCATAGGCAGTGTTTTTCTTTCCTGAAATTATGGAGAGGTGCTTTTTCTTTCTTTTCTTTGGAGAGTAGTTTAAAAGCATTAGCTATAGTATATTTACTCTGTCCTCATCAGTTAACAGTTGGTTTTACGTTTAAACTGACTAATTTCAAGCAGGCTTTAGAGAAACAAACAATATTTTCACTATGAAATCAGCATATGAGCCTCAGGAGCTGTGCCATCATCTGTTGATGATGGTATGCCATTTGGTGTCTATAATTCATAACAGAAGTGAATTTTAAATGTTTACATGCTGAAAATAGCTTCTTCACTCCAGAGGAGGAGTGTTAACAATGGCTGAGCTGTGACCAAGAGCTCTGTCTAGTACCTGGTGCCTTCTTAGTTTGTCATCTTAACCCCCTCACAAGCCCTGTAAAGGCTTCATGCTGGGTTAGATGTGAATCACAGACCGATCACATCACTGTAGTTGCTTTTACTTCTAACTGTCTCTGGGATCTATCACTCCCACCCACTTCTTGAGGTGCTATTCAGATGTTTACCATCTGTGTTGGTGCTGTTCTGTCTGAATATGGTCTTGGCAATGTGTGCACTTGTACCTGTGGGCCCACACAGAGGCCAGAGGAAGCTCTTAGGTGTCCCCTTCTGTTACTCTCTGCCATATTCCTTTGAAACAAGATCTTTCCTCGAGCCTAGCATTCATGGGTTTTGGAGCAGCCAGCAAGCCCCACACTGAGTCTGCATGCTGTGCAGCCTTAACTCCTTATGCTCTTAACTTCTGAGCCTCTCTTCAGCCTTCCTAGTCATGCTCTTTACCCACTAATTTCACTAAACTCCTGTGGACTTGGTTTCCTTTAGCCCTTTCATTTATAAATAAATTACATTCATGAATTTCACAAATTCAACAAAAATTCCATAGGGGACAAAGGCACCACTAAAAAAGGACACACAAAAGAATTTTTTATTACTTCAAAAAATAAGTCTCTATTAAGTGCAAATTATAGGACAGTCTGGATAAAACTGTCAAAGTGATTTATAATAAATAAAAAACCTTCTTTTAAAGATTTATTTATAAAGTCGGGCGTGGTGGTACGCGTCTTTAATCCCAGCACTGGGGCAGCAGAGGCAGGCAGGTCTCTTGTGAGTTCGAGGCCAGCCTGGTCAAAAAGTTAGTCCAGGACTCTGTCCAGGGCTCTGGGCTCCAGGCATTTGAAGGACTGTTTGCTGGGTCATTGGCTATGAATGAATATAACGGTTCTCTAGAGACTTAGGTGATACACAGACACACAGACTGGGAGTTGCTAACATACATATGTATCTCTCAGTTGACCTTTAGCACAGGGAAGATTTTGATTCCCAGAGTCGCCACACTCTGGTGACTCTGGTTCAAAAGCACCAATTTGCTTCAGCTTCCATGTCTGTCCAAACCTTGTGAACAAACCATCTTACATGCTCAGTGCTGTGGATGCAGTCACACCAGCTGCCATGCCTTTCCCCACCACGGTGGACCATAACCCCAGAAACTGAGCCAAAATAAACCTTTCTTCATTTAAATTTAAAAAGCCCAGGTTTTAGCAACAGAAAAAAGAAAAGAAAGAGGAAAGAATGATCCAGTCACAGTAAAGTAGTAGGGAAAAGTGAGACTACCACAAGAATATATATGTTATTTTTTAAAGCATCTAAATGGAGTAAAATAGTTATATATAATGCAATGGTTTGAGGGCATAAAAACAAATTAAAGAGTCTAGAAAGCTTTGCTGAGGAAGCTAGACACTTAAAAGGCATTCGTTGTACAGTCCTATTTCTATGAATTATGAAGGATAGATATATTTCTATAACCAGAAATGAAAGGGCTAGGTGTAGTGGCACAAACCTTTAATTCCAGCACTGTAGAGACAGAACCAGCTGGATCTCTGTGAGTTCAAGACCAACCTATCTATATATCAAGTTCCAAGACAACAAAGGCTACATAATAAGACCTTTCTCAACTCCCACCTCCACACACACTCAAAAAAAAAAAAATAGTTGATGGCTACTGGGGGCTTTTCAGAGGACAGAGTTGAAATGAGCTGATTTGTGAGTGCAGCTTTTATTCTGGAGTAATAAACATGCTTTGGGAACAGAGGTAGTAGGTGGTTGAACAGCACTCAGGATGTCCTGAGTGTTAGCAAATTGGTCACTTTAATAGTTAACTTTATGGTATATGAATTTTATGAAAATTTAGCTTTATGAAAATAATGCTCACCTTTAGTCCCAGCACTCAGGAGGCAGACTTGGGTAGAAATGAGTTGAAAGCCAGCCTGGTCTACAGAGTGAATTCAAGGACAGTCAGGACTACACAGAGAGATCCTGTCTCATATTTTTTTTTTTTCAAAAAAAGGAAGGAGAAGAAAGGGAGAAAGGAAATTAAAAGAACAAGCAGCTGTATGTCTAAAAACAGCCCTTCCTCTTGTACCTTCTTCCTTTCCAAGTCCCAACCCCCAAAACATGGCTTAGGAACAAGCATAAGAGGGTAATGTTACTGAGTCCAGTACTCTCAGTTGTTCTTCCTTCCCAGTCCAAGAGAGTTCAAAAGGTGTATGTAACATTTCCTCTGAAGAGGGGAGCAGGACAACTGAGAAATAAAATCAGATGGTCCAAATGGCAACTTACATTAAGAGGAGGATTCTCCAAAGAGCATACGTGGACTGGACCTAGGCCCTGTGCACATATGTAGCAGCTGTGCAGCTTGCTCGTCCTCCCCTAACGATTAGAGCAGGGGCAATCTCTGTTCCTCCCTTTGGATCCCTTTCACATAGCTGGGCTGCCCTGTCTGGCCTCAGTGGGAGAGGATGCACCTCGCCTTGCAACGACTTAATGTGCCAGGGTGGGTTAGTACCCATGGGGACCTCCCCTTCTCTGAGGAGAAGGAGAGGGGGGTATGGACGGGGTACTGGGAGGAGGGGGGATGCCATCAGGATGTAAGGTAAATAATTAAAAAAAAAAAAAAAAGGAGGGTTGTCAGCCATCCCTCCCTGGAATAAGTGCCAGGGTGGAGCTCAGATTTAGTAATACAGGAAGCTGAAAGACACCCCACTGCAGATAGCATATTCCCACCATGGAGCACGCATGAAAAGCAGATACATATGAAGCTATGAACATATGAAATAGCTCACCTGTGAAAATCTAAAGGAATGATTTCACTCTGCTTACCGTGTAAATGCATCATTTCAGAAAACATTTTTTAAAGAGAGTAAAAGGAACCGTCTAAATGGTTTTACAAAAGAAACTATTTTTTTTTTCTGTATTCTACCTCATTTTTTATTGTCCACCTTTTCTATCAAGTATCCTAATAGGTATAAATAAGTAATTGTACTTGTAATGGTGTCAGACTAAGTAATCATGTGAATCTTTTTTTCCCAGCTGTTTATGACAGCTCAGATTGAATGCCTATCTTAGATGCTTTGTTTTTTGCTTGTTTGTTTTGCTGCACTGTTTATTAAATCTTGTTATAATACAATTGAAAACAACCACATGTAACCTGGCATGATGGTGCACACATTTAGTCCCAGCACTCAAGGAAGCAGAAGTAGGTAGATCTCTGAGCTAGGCCAGCCACGGCTACAAAATGAGACTCTGTCTCAAGAGGCTTTCCCTGGCTGCCCTGGAATTCACCTATAGTCCAGTCTTGCAATGATCCTACTGTCTCAGCCTCCCAAGTGCTAGAATTACAGGCATGTGCTCTTAATTCTAGCTTTTAATTGTTTTAATACGTTTTAGATAGTGTATTTGTCTGAAAAACACAAACCACATGGTGTCACCCTCCTCCCCCTCCTCACTCCCAAGTGGACAGATTGTTTCTCTGTGAACGTGCAGGCCAGGTCCTCAGGAGACCGTGCTGTACTTGAGCCCTTCCTCACTGTGAGTCGTGATTACATAAATGATTTCACATGGCCATATGTTAACATAAGCACTTTATGAGAACATTATTTCTTGTTCTGTAGGACAGAAAAGACCCAAGTTTGTTTGCAAATACCCCTGGGAGAACTTGGAGTAGTGACTGGATACTCTGATGAGGTGCTGAGTGAGGCATGTCTGCACAGGTTCCCAGGGGCTCTGACTCCACTAGCCTCACAAATCTCAACTACTTGTTTTCAGAGTTCAGCTTTAGTTTCTCTTCAGTATATCTTCTTGTATGGAAAAAACAGTAAACACATCTACTTAGTATTCAGAACTTGCAAATAAGGACTCTTACTGCTACAGATGTGTAAACAAGCATGTGTTAAAGATGCTTGGTTTTTTAAAACATTTTATACTTCCTATTTATTTGCAACTGAACTTTAACTTTTTAAAAATTGTAATCTGTCTTTTGGCTGTTCTGACTTTAAGGAGGAAAAAAAACAACCCAGCAGCTTTGACTGTCTTGGCCCACACTCCTCTGTTTCCATTCCTGCTGCTGGCCAGGGCTGTATAAACAGTGCTTGTTATGCAAGCCTCCAGGGCCCTGATCCTGCCCTGCCCTCAAACACAGCATCTGTGTGTTTCCAAACAGAGCTAAGAACTGTAATCTTTCAATTTCAGCCTTAGCTTCTGGAAATTACTGTGTTACTGCAAGTTTATTTAACCCTATAGTCTAACTGAATTATTTTTTTAAATATATTACTTCCTTTTAATTGATCCAAGCTGAATTGGAAAGTTTTAAAAAAGAAATAGAAGTTCACAAATATTTAAAACAAATGTCTGTCTACAACTAAATCCTCACATAACAAAACATTCTAAACTGTAGCTCTTGCCCATTTATTCCAAATGCAATGCAACTAAATCTAGTTGAGCCAGAACAAATGAACCATAGCTCAGCATAAAGAGCACTTAATGTTATATGTAAATGAGCCAAAAGGTAGGGTAAACATTAAAATATTCATACTTTCAGGTAACTTTTCTTTATATTTTGAAATCCCAAGAGAATGGAAAGGCACCAAAAACATCATTCAGAGCAGTCAGAACTGATTGTATATAAGCTATAAAGCTTTCTGAATAATATGCCCGCCTCTGTTAACTGCAGATGAGCCTGGTTCTGCTCCTACAGCACAGTATCCCAGACCCACAGCACCTTGGAAAGTGGGAAATTCTTAGCTCACATCACAATCTTGCAGTTACTTTACCATGGTCTGCTTTTTCATGTATCATAAATACACAGCTTAATAATTTCTTGTAAAGGGAGTTTGTATTGTAACCACAGCCGAAATCACGAAGAATGAGCAGCCTCCAGAAACCCTTTGCTCCTTCCAGTCCTTGCTTCTGGGCAAGCGCTCTGTTGGCTGGTGGAGAGACCTTCATGGATAGAACAGGCTGTAGATGCTGTGTATAATCACAGAGCATTCATCTCATCACTGTGTAGAAAGGTTAATTCACATCCCCTGATGTAGTGGCTTGTTCATTTGTGGGGCGGGGGGGTTGGTTTGGGTTGTTGTTGTGGTGGTGGTTGTTTGGTTTTTGGGAGGGGTTTTTGTTTGTTGTTTGTTTGTTTGAGACACACTTTCTCTGTGTAGACAAGGCTGTCCTGGAAGTCACAGAGATTCGCCTGCCTCTGCCTCCCGAGTGCTGGGATTAAAGGAGTGTACCACTACACACAGCTTTCATGTGTGGTTTTTTAATAAGACTTTTTAAGGGCAACATAAATGTCCAGAAAATCAGTTCACAGTAGCTTAAGCAGAAAAGGAATTTAATTGGTCCCTGTAGCTCATGATAGAACAAAGGCTGTTGAGATGATACTTGGCTCTTGAGGAAGGCACCTCCTACCAGTCACTCAGCACCACGTGTCATCTCAGTTTCAGCAGCTGGAAGTCTGTTCCCGACAGGCAGGGGCTGCCTATAAGGCATTGTTAATGCAGAGCTAAACTGAGCCCCAAGAACAGGTGGGCAAGATCTATGTCAGAAAAAGAGAAGAGAAAGATGACAAAGCCTCTGATACCGTACATACACACACACACACACACACACACACACACACACACACACATTCTGCTACATCATGTTGAATTAATACATCTGTCCAGCTTTCTTGTATTGAGTAGACCACGGATAGAGTGATCTGAAGTATTTTACTCAGGGTGCTTTAGGATTTTCTTTTATACTTCCCCCTTGTTTCCTCTAGTTCAAGAGCTATTTCCTGTTAAAACATGAATAATAATAAAATGTTTTATAGAGAAACGGATAAAGACACAGCAGTTTCTACTCTTCCGGTGTCCCCTTTAGGTTGCTGGCCATAATAAGCGGCCCCTCATCCTGCCAGGCCAACAGTGAAGAAGGCAGCAGTGATGACTATTTATGGGCAAGACTTTAAAGTAGGGGCTAGTCCAGGGCCCAACTAAAAACTGTTCTTAAATTCTGTCAACAAAACATGGAGTCCTCTTAGTAAAACACCATGCTGCTTAAGCTGATGATAGCACACAGGGAGAGCGTAGAGACACAAGTGAACTGGGATGAGGTGCCCTGATGGAGTCTGAGAAGTAAAAATGAAGGAAATCTGACTTCTTAGAGTGTAGATGCCTCGGTGCTGATCTGTTAGTAACAGCCATCTGTATATTAATGTAAGATACCACCAGTGAGGCTTACACACAAGCTGTGCACAGTCTTCAGAATTTTTCTATTATGTAAAGCTTCTGGAAAAAGTAATAAAATGTATATAAACAACAGTAGAGAAAGGCCTTGGAAGAAGCTCAAGGAGGCCCCTGGAGCTCCTCCTTTGGCAGTTTTCCTCCTTTGTCTCCTGCACTCTACTTGGCAGCTGAGCTGGCTCACAGGGAGCAGGAGCAGGGGCCCAGCTCAGCCTGCTGTTTCCATCCTGGCTCTGGGACACTAAAACATCACTGCATGTATATCTTTGCCTCATATAGGTGTCCCATGATTTGTTAGACAAAGATCCTTGAGCACAAGAACTGCTATACACAAAGTAAGTTCCTCCTACCCTGTACCTATTCTGTGTGACCAAAGTTGTCTTCCTACATGGCTTCCTTCTCCCAGGAACCCTTGTTTTCTTTTTTCTTAACCATCAGCTGTGAAGACAATACAGGAAGGCAAAGGCAAGTAGATTTTTGTGAGTTCCAGGGCAGCCAGGGCTCACAGTAAAATTCCATCTCTAAGACATAATGCTTAGGCAAAGAGTGGGGATGCGGATGGTAGCAATAAAATATTGGAAGCTAGGAAGCAGGGGAGATGGCATCTTGTTAAGACCAGAGAAAGCCTTGAAGACGGCTCTTTAGTTCTGAGAGTCCCACTGTTGGTGGGGACGAGAGGTGGAAGCAGGACAGTGGAGGAGAAGCTCAAACAGTATAAGAGGCAGAAAGGGTTTCCACGCCCCCAGCTCCCCAGCACGATGTTCTGCCTGTATGGAAGATACAAAAAGACAAGGGCTTTCTGTCTCTGAACCCAGAGTGGCTGTATATATTATCTGCATAGATAATGGGGTTTTTAGTAAAAAGTAAAGCATAGGGAGTACCTTTACTAAATCTAGGCTCTTTATTTTTTACTGTGTGAATGCTTTGCCTGTATTCATGTATGTATATATGTGCCTGGTGCCTGCAGAGGTCAGAAGAGGGTGTCAGATACCCTGGCACTACAGTTACAGGTCATTGTGAGCCAACATGTAGGTGCTGGAAATCAAACCTATGCCCTCTGCCACCAAGCCGTCTCCAACCCCAGTGTTTTTGTTTTCAGAGCTAAGGACCGAACCCAGGGCCTTGGCACTTGCTAGGCAAGTGCTCTACCACTGAGCTAAATCTCCAACCGACCCCCTCCCCCAATTTTTTTGTTTTATTTTGTTAAAGATTTATTTTGGAGGCTAGAGAGATGGCTCGGTGGTTAGGAGCACTGCCTGCTCTTCCCAGAGGACCTGGGTTCAGTTCCCAGCACCCACATGGCAGCTCACACCTGCCTGTAACTCCAGTTCCAGGGCATCTAACACTCTCATATAAACATATGTGCAAGCAAAACATCAGTGCACATAAAATTAAAATAAATATTTATTCTTATTTTATGTGTATGTGTTTTTGCCTGCATATATGTCTATGTCCCACATGTGTGCCTGGTGCCCAAAGAAGCCAGAAGAGGGTGTTAGATTCCTGGAACTGGGTTTATCACTTGGGTGTTGGGAACCAAATCCAAGTCATCTGCAAGAGCAGAGAGTGCTCTTTACCTCTGAGTCATCTCTGTGGGCCCTAGACCCAGGCTTCTTATATTTTTGGCTGTGAGCCTAGCCCTTAACAGCTGAGCCATCTCTCCAGCCCAGATCCAGGCTTCTCAAGGTTGGTGTTTGTATTAGTGATTGACACTAGATAAAGAATACATGAACAAAAAACTTTTAAGGCGATCACATTTCTTGACAGAAATGTTTTTGCTTTTACCATCTCCTCTACCAGTGGAGTCAGTCAAAAGCACAGCATGGAATTGTGTTATAAAATGATTATTAAAATTTTAGCATAGGCCAGGTGGATGGTGGTGGTGCACCCCTTTAATCCCAGCACTTGGGAAGCAAAGGCAGGCAAGATCTGGAGTTTGAGGCTAGCTTGTTCTACAGAGCAAGTACCAGGACAGAGAAACCCTCTCAAAAAAAAGAAAGGCTTGTACAATTACAACTATATGTTATTTTCAGAAGTGTTATATAGTGCTGGAGAGGTGACTCAGAGGTTAAGAGCACTGGCTGATCACACAGAAGTCTTGAGTTCAATTCCCAGCACCACATGGTGGCTCACAACCATCTGCAGTGAGATCTGATGTCATCTTCTGGCATGCAGGTATATATACAAATAGTGTTCCTATACATAAATAATTAAATCTTTTTTAAAAAAGAAATGTTATATAATAGAACTTTTACAGGTTTTACAGTCAGACTGTCCTAGGTTTGAAATTATTTACTAGTGTAATCTTGAGCAAGTATCTTAACTTCTCTAAGCCTTCAGTTCATAAAAATGGGCATTTTACCAAAATTTTTTTTTTGAGTCAGGGGTTCTCTGTGTAGCCTTGGCTGACTTAGACTCACTTTGTAGACCAGGCTGGCCTAAGACTCACAGCAATCCGCCTGCCTCTGCCTCCCGAGTGCTGGGATTAAAGGTGTCAAATGCTTGGTACTTGCCAAGGCCAAGGCTTAGTGCATTGAAATGGATGGGATGAGTGACTTATCTTTTAGAAATGAATATGAAAGCCTTAAATTCCTACTGACTCCAAAAGTTTGTGATTCAATAAAAAAAAAAAGTCAATAAATAGTAACTTAAAATATAACACCATGGTCATGTTGAGCTGGTAGTACATAGCTATAATATCAGCACTTGGGAAGCTAAGGCAGAAGGATCTCAAGTTTTAATCCAGCTTACGGTATATAGCATCACACACACACACACACACACACACACACACACACTTCTTTCTCCACATAGTACCCATAGTCTTAGCTAGAACAAGAAGACAAGTTGTAAAATGTTGGCTCAGAAAAGAAGCTAAAAACAAGCTTGGTTATTCTTAACCATAAGAATAAGGAGAGTTTTGAGACCAAGGTGGGTCCCTGATGAGCCTGATCAGCCCTTGAGATAGGAAAGCAATCATGAGAGAGCATCCTACGAGAGAGAGCTTGATGTGGCCTTGAAGGGAAAAAGAGCCTTCCTTCCAGAACCCTGACAGCAAGTACATTAGGAAGGACAGCCACTATATATAACATGCTGGGGACCCTGACAGGAGAGACAAGCCTTCAGTTCTCTTCAGGGCAAAGGGGATTTTCTGGTTTTTTTAGGTTTTCGGGTGGGAAATTCTATAAGTGATGTAGTTGTACCAGATAGGGCAATAGACTTGGAGTTACAAGGGTAAGAGGCTGGGCTTGCTTTTCCACTGAGATCTGTATGACACCCACTCTCTTAGCTCTACCACCATAACACAGACTCTCTGAAGCTCAGCAAATCCCCATTAAAACCTGTGGTATTCTTCACAGAGCTAGAAAAAAATAATTATAAAATTTATATGGAAACACTAAAAAATCCCAAATAGCCAAAGCAATCTTAAGCAGAAAGAGCAGCACTTGAGGCATCACAATGCCTCATCTCAAACTATACTATAGAGCCATAGTAACAAAAACAGACAGACAGAGAATACACTCTGGGACCCAGAAGGAAGTTCATATCACTGCAACCACTTAATTTTCAACAAAGCTGTCAAAAGCATATATTGAAAAAGCCTCTTTCCATCACATAACTTCCATTGGGAAGTTATAGAAAAACTATATTGCAGTGTTTGGTTTTTCTAGGACTCGGCTTCTCTTTATTGCTTCTGGTTCTGATTTCTGAGCAGGGTCCTCATGGCTTGTTTCCTGTTGTGATCTCTGGCTTTCCGGGGAAAATACTAAACACTTTCAAACTTATTTGAGATGGAACTGTTTGAACACATATGTTTGGAAAACCACAGAGGTTCTGTTTTTCCGGGCAAGTTAAGAACAGGACCAGCTCTCACCTTCTTCAGGTCACATGACTGAGAAGGGACCAGTACTGCTATTATATCTGTATGCTTAGTGATCAGGGTGTGCCACTATTTGAGAAGTAAGAGATGTGACCTTGTTGGAGGAAGTGTGTCACTGGTGGTGGCTTTGAGATTTCAAAAGCCCATGCCAGCCCCAGTTCTGTTTCCCTGCAGATCAGGATATACAGCTCTCGGCTGCTTCCCCAGCGCCTTGACTGACTGCCTGTGTGCTGCCGTGTTCCCACCATGATGGTAATGGACTAAGTCTCTGAAACTGTAAGCAAGCCCCGAGTTAAATGCTTTCTTTTTAAGAGTTGCCTTGGCCATGGTGTCTCTTCACAGCAATAGAATAGTTAGTGACTAAGACACCCACCCTTTAAGCTCCATCACCATAGCAGACTCTGAACCTCAGTGGATGTATGTAGTTTTGCCAGTGAGGTGTCATTTTCAATACATCTTTAAGTACTTTGAATTTTTTCAACTGTCTTTAGCCCAAAAGCCGTGTAAAACTAGGAGGACATGGGAAGTGACCTGCAGCCTATAGTCTGATTATCTGCACAGGATTGGCCTTCACCCTGGTTCCTTTGCCCTGATGCCACCTGCTGGTTATCCGTGTTATTTCCTTGCTCCTTATTAAAATTCCCAAAGTCTTCAGTTTTAAAATGACATTGCAATATAATTCTAATAGAATAGGCCTCTTCCAAATTCAAACCCCCCCACC